>NC_088643.1:3121303-3458803 GCF_964019385.1 Sycon ciliatum
TGTGTGTGTGTGTGTGTGTGTGTGCATGATGCAGGTGACATACTGCTGTATGACCTACGCGCTGGGGACAAACTGAAGGAGCGGATCTCAGCACACTCCTCGCCTGTATCTGTACTCGTAGCCCGATCATCCTCAACTGGATCCTCTGTAGGTATTTCCAGTAATATTAAAGCCGGTGCTGTAGAAGTCCATAAATACAGTAAAAACTGTAACTAAAGACCACCGTGACTAGCGACCAGCCTGCTACTACAGTAAAACCTGTAACTAAAGACCACCGTGACTAGCGACCAGCCTGCTACTACAGTAAAACCTGTAGCTAAAGACCACCGTGACTAGCGACCAGCCTGGTACTACAGTAAAACCTGTAACTAAAGACCACCGTGACTAGCGACCAGCCTGGTACTACAGTAAAACCTGTAACTAAAGACCACCATGACTAGCGACCAGCCTGGTACTACAGTAAAACCTGTAACTAAAGACCACCGTGACTAGCGACCAGCCTGGTACTACAGTAAAACCTGTAACTAAAGACCACCGTGACTAGCGACCAGCCTGGTACTACAGTAAATCCTGTAACTAAAGATCACCGTGACTAGCGACCAGCCTGGTACTACAGTAAAACCTGTAACTAAAGACCACCGTGACTAGCGACCAGCCTGGTACTACAGACCACCGTGACTAGCGACCAGCCTGGTACTGCAGACCACTTCGCCAGGCACGGATGGTCTCACATTCATATCTGGTTGTGCGGTGCAAACCTCTAACTAAGGACCACCTGCCACTAAAGACCGCTTTCTCTGGCCCCAAGGCCAAGGGGTGGTCGTTAGTCACAGGTGTTACTCTACACACATACGTATTCTTAGAATTCAGCGGTCCCATCCGTACTGCTAACTTTGGGGCGGTGTATGAACTGACATAGAGTGCTTTCACGTCTGTCACATGGTTCCAACTCCACAGTCCACTCAACCTCTGCATCTATGGGTCACATGACGTCGGTGGCCATGCTGATTCCACTGTCCGCATGACGTGATCACGTTCTGCACAGATGTGGTCACATGACAAACTGATGTGAAACCACTCCATTCGAGCCTGACATGCGCATAGTGCGCATGATGATAACGTCCTGTCCAGTTCATGGTATACTGCTGTGGACATTGAAGTCCGTCGAGAAGTCAAGCGGCCACGGGGCGCTGGCCTTGCAGCCGTGAACACTGCCGGTCCATTTTTACAGTATGAACGTGAAGTACAGTGCGTGTACGCGCTAAGGCAGTAAGGGCGCCGGCCCCGCGGTCATTCCACCGGATTTCAATCAGTCCACAACAGTACATGACACATGTATATGCTGTGTGTGTGTGTGTGTGTGTGTGTGTGTGTGTGTGTGTGTGTGTGTGTGTGTGTGTGTGTGTGTGTGTGTGTGTGTGTGTGTGGAGGGTGAATACTGAATACTGAATACTCACAGTGGCCGCATGGGCCAGTGCACAAGAATGGGGACAACTTGAGGACGGATTTAGTTATAACTTGAAGTTTCGTGCATCGGGCAATCCTCTGACAGCAGGCCGAGTTGTTCTTATTCTTGTGTGAAAACGCTCTGCCATTACACGTATTGAGTCCTGTGCACAGATTCAAGAAGTCCGAGGTTTATTGGCTCAGTATGTTTATAGGGCGAGACTCAACGGCAGTTGTGGGTGAAAGAAAGTGCTTGTTTCCGGTGCATGCCAGTACTCACTCGTGGAGTTTTACAGTTTTCTTGTTCAAGATACCCGTAATGCCACGGCCATTGTCGCTTTACTTGAGTGGTTCATGTGTTCTCTCTCTCTCTCTCCCTCTCTCTCTCTCTCTCTCTCTCTCTCTCTCTCTCCTTCTCTTTCTCTCTCTCTCTCTTTCTCTCCTCTCTTTCCTTCCCTCTCGCAGTCTTCAGCCATTGCAATCTATCTGGTGATGCAGTACGCCTGCGTCTCTTCTTGCAACGAGCATTTTCGTGCATGTCATGGCAATCTCTCTCCTCTCTCCTGTTCTAGTTGCTTGTTGGCTGGTCTCTGAATAATTATCTACCTGCGTGTGTGTGTGTGCGTGTTCAGGGTGGCTCGGCACGTCGTTCCAAGTCTGGGTCAGCGAGCAGTGCGGCGTCCAACGGCCGTACGAAGGCTGTCGGCAGAGCTCCCACGTCCGCTACGCTATCGGAGAGACCAGAGGACGGAGGCGCCAGCACGAAGGCTGCATCGGAAGCCAGTCCGTCACTACCGACACTGGCAAGCCTGCGACCCGACCCCAAGCAGCAAACACCAACGCTGGACGCTCAGGAGCCTCGCTCGTTGCTCTCTGCTACTCTACTTTCGTCGATGACAAGTGCAGACACCGGTGCGTCGCAACATCACTCTGCAGTTTCTCACCCGGGAAGCGGTAGCAGTGTTCTACTTCACAGTGGCTCCAGACCAGTTGTGACCAGCATCAACCCTTCACCGATATCTTCCGTCGGTTTTTCCACAACTGCATCCACCGTCACAGCACCGATGGCCGGTATGGATGCCATCGGCGCACACCTAGGCCCCGCGCCGGGGTCCTCCGGTGTCGTCGCCATCGGATCGCCCGCTCTGTCGAGTTCTGAGCGTGATCGCAATGCGACGGCAGTGCGGACGCAGCAGCGGACTGGTGCAGCGCCTGCGAAGCCCGCTGCCGTCAACCTGACCAGTTTGGGTGAAGGCGACATCTTCTCGCCACTGAAGACAGGTTAGTCGGGATTACTAGTACACTAGCCATGCAGCCCATCCCTCCTTGCATGGCCCTTCCCTGCTTTCAGCCGGTGTGAAAATAGGTCCTCGGTGTTACTTATCCTTCCTCTGCTTTCAGCCGGTGTGAGAATAGGTCCTCGGTGTTACCTATCCTTTCTCTGCTTTCAGCCGGTGTGAAAATAGGTCCTCGGTGTTACCTATCCTTTCTCTGCTTCCATCCAGTGTGAAAAGACGTCCCCATCCTTGGAAAATAGCTCCCCTATGTTCCTTGCAAGTCCCACTTATTGTTTCTGTTCGTAAAAGGAAATTGCAATTTTGGGTCATATTGTTCGTTCCGGCTGTTTGTCATTGACTGTTTTTCAGGGTTGTGTTGCTGGAGGTCGTGGCCGAGGCAGGCCCAGAA
The DNA here is from genome assembly GCF_964019385.1 of Sycon ciliatum. Taxonomy (NCBI): domain Eukaryota; kingdom Metazoa; phylum Porifera; class Calcarea; order Leucosolenida; family Sycettidae; genus Sycon; species Sycon ciliatum. The sequence continues at coordinate 3,124,436 of NC_088643.1, forward strand.
TGTCATGGCTTGATAATATTATTTCATGGACTGCACTTGACGTGCAGTTCCTGCTCGCTGCTGCATGCGATCGATTTTTATGGCGCTCGCTTGTTCATACTTACTCTGTGACGCCCCGACGGCCTTAGGGCTATGGGCTTGTGATGATGTGATGATGATGTTCCTTGCTTAGCCTTTCACTGCATTCATCCAGCGTGAGAATGCTGTACTGTATAGGTTCCCGGTGTTCCTTGGTTCTCTGACCAGTAGACCAGTTCGCATTGGCTTTGGCGAACACTGACTAGGCACTGGGTGTTTGGACAAGTGGTAAACTCTCAGTGTATACTCCAGGGTACCGGATGCGACTTACAATCGAGAAAGACTTCCTACTTGCATGTGTGTGCATATGCCTAAACTAAATTATTCCAGGTCCAAACAACATGTTACCGGATCGTTGCTTCGGCATGACACCTTGAGTTACAACATAACCCACTTGGATCCTCTCTCTTTCGTATGTTCAAACCGGAATGGCTAAGACCTGAAAATGTGTGTGTGGGGGGGGGGGTACAACTTATCAAATGCGGCTTACTATAACACTCTATCGGGGAAATATGGTATGCTTAGCATTGCTACAGTGAGGCCTTTCCCATAAGTTCCGGCCCGGTATGACATCATCTCTCCACGGGGGTGTCTCGTATTGCACTTTACGGGACATTGTAGTTACTTTTGGTGGTGTACAGTAACTGTGTAGTGTTGCTCGCTTTCCTACTCTTGTTGTGACCTGCAGCACCGCCGAGTGGTCAAGCATCCGACCGCAATCATCTAGCGTCCAGCCCATCGCTACCCCAGCCATCCGCTCTGCTAGGCACCAGCAGTCGGCGTGCGATTGCCGCCGCCTCTGCCACTCACCGTCCCTCGCCACTGGCTACGCTGTCTAATAGAGGTGAGTTGTTTCTCGAGCAGGGTGTATGTGTGGGTGTACGTGCGTGTGGGTGAGTGTGGGGGGGGGGGGGTACCATGATGCTGTCAATCTCTTTTCTGCACCTAGTCCTTACCCACTTACTTGAGGTGTGGTGAGCCCATAACTGGGGTCGTTAATTTGGATATGTTGATGCCGCCAATCCTTTTTATGCACCTAGTCCTCACCCACTTACTGAGGTGTGGTGAGCCCATGAGTGGGATCACTTCCAAGTCCACCCAGGGTTTGGGGGTTTCAGGAGGTGTCAGCCGTTGGGCAGTTGGTCAAATAGCCAATTGAGTCCTCCTTCCGAGGTTCCTTTTGAATCTCTCTCCCCTCTCCCGCATCGACCGCCGTAACCAGTTTATGGCAGTGAGCAAGTACAAGTGTGCCTGTGTGTCTTTTGTCTATGCCCTTGTACAATGTGTGTTGCACTGCCAGGTCACGATGATCATGTTAAAAATCGTATGACGGTGGTGCCCGTGTTTCAACTTGATGAATGAAATGTTGCTTTTCTAGCCCAGACTGCTGTACCTCGCCAATATGTATATCTTGTATTAAAAGGCATGTAACTTACATGTATTGTGTTTGTGCTGTGTGTGTGTGTGTGTGTGTGTGTGTGTGTACATGTGTCTGTGTGTGTGCGTGTGTGTGTGTACATGTGTCTGTGTATGTGTGTGTGTACATGTGTCTGTGTCTGCCCGTACTCTGATGTAGATGTCAACTGGTCATCGGCGGCGTCGGCAGCCCCGGCATCGCGCTCCCTGCAGCAAGCCGAGGGCATGGAGACAACGACCAGTAGCGCTGGCAGCGGCGGCAGATCCATGCCTGTGTCGGCTGTGTCCACGTCCATCTCATCCTCTGTGCTGTCCTCCTCACAGCAGCAACAGCAGCATCGCTACTCTCCACACTCCGCCAACACTGCGCTCAATACATCCAGTCAATATTTTCAGCGCGCAAGCCATGCGCCTGCTTCAGCGCCCGCTGCAGCTTCTGCGTCTTCAAGCACCAGCGCAGGACTAGGCTCAGTCGGCAGTGGTGGTGGTAGTGCTGATAGTAGATATCTATTCCAACGCGACACCATCGACGGCAGTGAGGGAAGTCCGACGGCGCGCTCTGCCACTCAGGTAGGTGTGCGTGTGTGTGTGTGGGGGGGGGGGGGGTGCTTGTATGTATGTGTGGGTGTGCTGTTGCTTCGTCACACTTTTCAGTGTGTTGCCCAGAGCACGTAACCCACAAGAACGTACAATTCTCATGCACAATTCTGTCCTGTCAGAATTTCACATCTCAGAAGTAGCGACAAACTCGGCCATTTGAGAATAATCTGAACCGTCCACCGCTCCACACTGCGAGGAAGTTCCAAGAAAGAACTTCCTCGCAGTGTAGAGTATGATGTTGTGAATGTGGGCCAAGAGCGCAGTGTAGAGAGGTGGACGGTTCAGAATTTCACATCGATGTCTTTATTTTAAAAGATGCCATAAAGCATGCTAGCTGTTCAGCAAATGCCCAGACGCATTTGTCCTATGCACTGCAGAGAGACAACATCAGCAATACATCATCAAGAATAGGCATCCGTTGAACATCAACCATATTGGTTGTTGTGGTGGTGGTGCTGCTGCTGCTGCTGTTGTTGTTGTTGTTGTTGTTGTTGTTGCTACTCTGACCCAATCCCTGCCCATGGTGTGTGCAGGCACCAGCAACGTCTGCACAGTCGTTGTCACATCGGCATATCCTCGGTGCAGCGCGCTCTGCCCTGGCCGCAGGCAGCAGCAGCACGCCAGCATCCCTACTGGCGTCTGCAGGCATCGCATCGCACAGTGCCAGCAACACTGCTGGCGCTACATCCTCTGCAGCGGCAGCAGGCATCGCATCGCACACCACGAGCAGCTCATCGGTTCAGGCAATAGCGTCCGCTCTGGACCAGCTCGTCTCGCCGACCAAATCCAGTACGTCGTCTTCACGCACGCCAATCGATCATCCGCGTGCCCTGTCGCAGGCACCAATGCCAGCATCATCGGCTGTGACTGCAGGCAGCATGATCTCCCCGGATGCCAATGCTCCGCTCCACTCAGCCATGTTGCAGCACATGATAGACCAATCAGTGGACGAGTTACGGTGAGTCTGGCCGGACAATCCGTTACATGTACAGTACTGGCCAAAGAAATCCAACCTCATGAATAAAATAGCATTGCCGGGCGCTACGCACACTCATTACTGGTCTGTGCACTCGAACGCAGCGCTACTTTATTCATGAGGTTGGATTTCTCTGGCCAGGAGCTGTACGTTGATGTACTCACCGCCTTGAGTACGGCTAGCAGATCACTACTGTTACGGGTACATGTACACGTATAACATGTTATTTTCGGTGGAATCTTAATTTCGGTGGTTTCGGTAGAGAAATCAGGTACATGCCTAAGAATCAACTTGAATTTTGTAGTGGTTGCATACAGTGCTTGTCAATGAAGCAATCAAGTGTGTGTGTGTGTGTGTGTGCACGTGTGTGTATGTGTGTGTGTGCACGTGTGTATATGTGTGTGTGTGTGTGCCCGTGTGTGTGCCCGTGTGTGTGCACTCACAGCCTGGCCGTGCATCAGCACATCCGCAATGTACACGTCAACCTCATCCGACAGATTGGCGATCAGACGGTAAGTCTCTGTGCTCGGTGGGCAGTGCGTTTGTATGTGTGTTTGTTATTGCATGATCTGTAAGTACGTCCCTGTGCTTGGTGAGCAGTGTGTTTGTTATTGCACAATCATGACACACGGCTATTTCTTCAGGCTTCTTCTTAATCAGAGCCACCTGTATACGGCAGAGCGTTGCAAATCTCACACTGCTAGTGGGCCATCATGGCCTGTTGGGCTGCATGAGCTGAGGGTGGTGCGCTTTGATATCCCTTCGAGGAATCCTCTCTTGTCTTGTAACCCCGTTCGATGCTCGCATCTCTCTGTCCCTCTCCAGGCTGAACTGCTTGCAGCTCAGTCACAGCAGTATGAGGCCACAGACGCCTTGCTCATGGAGATGCAGTTCTTGCGCGAAGAGATCAGGCGACTTCAGGAGCGCTACTGACGCGCCGCACAACACCACAGCACATTCCCAGTCTAGTAATGCACGTGCACACAAGCGTGCGCACGCATACGCACACATGTGCACGCGCACACCACAATCACCACCGCCACCACCCTCAGTATTTTCCAGCTTACTCATTTTTCTCATTTTAACTTCATGGACCACTCTAGTAGTCTGTCGTGACAATTGAAATAAATTATACCCGTGGTGTTTGAGTGATGAAATTTCGTAATAATCAGAACGCTGATGTCATGAAAGAATAGGCAACTTTTTCATTTCTTATGTAGCTTCTAGGCCAGCCGCGGCGGGACACCTACTTAACTGCGTACGTCTACACTGCGTTATGGAATATTTAGCAGGATTTTTTTCAATGAGACGTTTTGTGAACCGTTTCTAGTATTGTACGCACGATTGACAATTGATTGTCTGCCATTTGTACTCTATCTCTTTTTTAATTTTTTTTAATGCTTCTTGATAAGTAGGAGTTGTTGTGTTCTAGTGTTCATTTGAAAGCATATACTGTAGTTCTCCAGTTGCTGGTGACACTGAAGATGACAACCATCAACACAAGTATTTTTGTGGGTGTGGGTGTGCGCACAAGTTAGGTGCCTTGTCTAACAATAAATAGCTCGTTTGCTATCATTGCTCCACTGAGCGATGGGCATGCATTTGTGTGTGTGTGTGTGCACGCTAGTTGTGCGAGCAAGTAGCGCATACGAACGTAAGTGTGCGCCTATCAGTCTTCTAGATGAGAGCAATACGGGTGCATGTAGTTGTCTGACAGTACATGGCGGACTGCCAGTGAGTGACAATAAGAACGGTGGCAGCAAACGCTTCGAAAAGTGACTCCTGCAGACCAACCATCGAGCCAGCAGTGCCCACAGTCTAGTGGCATTGTAAACTTACTGGAAAGCTATGTGCACACTGTGGTGGTGCGTTTCAAGGCAGCCAGCTAACTTGGCTCGTGAGGACTTGCTCGATTTGTTATTCGGCAAACGTGGAAGTGAGTCCCAGCAGGGAGCCCGACACTCGTGTGTAGGGTGAGTCACCGCGTCCTAGCAGTCGTGACCGTCCTGAATACTAACAGCTAGATGGCATGTCCGCATGTGTCATCGGACTCATCACAGGCGGTGCCAGCCGTTAGCTGCGCGGGTACGGGTGTGAAGAACACAACACCGGCGATCTATCACAGCTCTGACGAGTGCTTGTGTTGAAACAGCAGTACGTGCAGGTCTGAGACGTTTGTACCCGTCGCTCCCGTCACAAGCAGATCTTTCCCGCTGCCGTGGTTCTTGAAGAACGAATAGGCATCGTTGTCGACGAGACATGCTGCGGCTTCTTTCATTGATGCTCCTAGCCAGACACACAGTTGGACGATGTTGGGAGTGCACACACATACATACGCACACACACATACATGTGTACATACACACACACACACACACACACACACACATGCACACACACACACACACACACACACACACACACACACACACACACACACACACACACACACACACACACACACACACACACACACACACACACACACACACACACACACACACACACAAACATACACACACACACACACACACACACACACACACACACACACACACACACACACACACACACACACACACACACACACACACACACACACACACACACACACACACACACACACACACACACACACACACACAAACATACACACACACACACACACACACACACACACACACACACACACACACACACACACAAACATACACACACACACACACACACACACACACACACACACACACACACACACACACACACACACACACACACACACACACACACACACACACACACACACACACACACACACACAAACATACACACACACACACACACACACACACACACACACACACACACACACAAACATACACACACACACACACACACACACACACACACACACACACACACACACACACACACACACACACACACACACACACACACACACACACACACACACACACACACACACACACACACACACACACACACACACACACACACACACACACATACGCGTACGCACAGTAAGTTACACTGAAACATACGTGCATGAACTCGTAGAGACAGATTCCTGTGGTAACACTTCGGTTGCTACAGGGTGCGCCTCTGCATCATGATAGTGGAATGTGGAAATCATAGAAGCATTATTGCCTAAACTTGGATGTGCCGGTATGTGAACAATAGAGAGGTTACGCATAACGTAATTACGTTAGTAAAAAACATAGTCGATCTACGGAAAGTCTTACGTAAACTGCATGCGCATCTGTGTTCCGCCATACGGAGTTTTCAAATCACGTAGCTGCCCTTGGCAACTCCAAACGCGGCAGTGTACGACCAGATCGATCTGGGGAGAGAGTCATAAATTTGTACCCCAATCCACTTACGGACCAGCTACGTTATCAGAGCCCTATCTACGTACTCTACGTAGACAACTTTCCGTAAGTGGAGTGCAAACTCGCGAATTCACGGGTTTTCCCCGCCCACTAACGTAAAGTTGCTCAACTTTACGTAGTGCGGAACCTCTCTAATGGCTGCGGGAAGCTGGGAGCCTATCGATACGGTGAAACCTCTTTAGGACGAACATCCAGGGTATACCCTGTCAATTGTCAATGCACATGGATTCATTCATTTGAATTTAATACTACATCTAATTCATCTAAAGCGAATGTTAGTCTTATCAGCACGATCTCCAGTGTGGGGAGCAAACACTTTCCCAGTGTTCTTCTTTTAAAACGAGGTTTCACTGTAAATACTCAATAGTACCCACCGGACTTGAACTCAACACTTACCAATGCCATCGGAATGCGCCATGGCACCGCAGGCATCCGTCGGTCCGTCGATTCCGTCCGTGCCAGCCGCCAGTAGGAGTGCCGTCATGTCACTACACGCTCTGCTATCTGACGACGGCGGTGATGACGGCGGTAGTGCAGCTTTGCCTTGTCGCCGATGACTACCGCTACTGGCAGTGGTGACCTCCACGGCGGCGCGCAGAGCAAGCTGCTGGCTGCGACCGCCCAGACCAGTGCCGCGGACGTTCACGGTCGGCTCTGCACCGGCCACAAAGCAGAAACTCTTCTGTTGCCTGTAAGAGGAAAGCAAACGGCAAGCCCAGTACATCACCACATACAGTCCTCTTTTTTTTAATTTTATCCCGTGGCTCTCCAACCGAGTCTAATCTGTAAAGTGGGAAACTTTCGCAAGGGATTAAATTTCGCTTTTTTTGTGACCATCACACATTTCAAAATTCTAAGGGACACGTCATGCAGTGAATGAATCACACAATACGATTTCAAATTTACACCGCCACAAACTGCTTTGTACATTGATTGTGGACGATTCATGATGCGACTGATGAGAAAAAATCGCAAAAGATTCTCATCATGAACCAGATCAATTCCTGAGAACGCAAAATTTGCGCACCGTGCAAGTTTATTGTGATACAGTAGCCAGATAGTTTTTAATAGGGCATGAAACTTTGTTGAAAGCGATGCGGTCAGTAGTCAACAAATTATGACTTCTGGGTCAAAATGGGTACACTCTGGCCATACCAAAGTACAATACGGTATGAGAACCTTAGCACATGTACACTAAGGTTCTCACATCGTACAAACTTAGTGGCACTTTGCCATACGATTTTCCTTCCCCTGGCTGTAAAAATCAAGGTGTGTGTGTGTGTGTGTGTGTGTGTGTGTGTGTGTGTGTGTGTGTGTGTGTGTGTGAGGGGGGGGGGGGGGGCTCTCGCAGTACTTTACACAGTACAGGTACTTGAACACATTGTATAGAGAGGAAGTTGCTCAACCTGCGGACAGCATGCTGTTTCGTTCTTTGTGAACTCATCAGCGCAGCACAGAGAAATTGAGCCCGAGCCTGATAGAGTGGAAGTTATCTATTCGTACACACCATCTCGCGCTGCAGTGCACACACACACATACTCACTGACAGGCCTCCACTACAGCCGTAGCCAGGTCTTCATCGTCAAGGCGCGACATGATCCACTGGTAGAGCTCCGCTAGCGACGAGCCACAGCCGCGGTACGCCGCACTCGCCAAGTGCATCCAGCGACCGTAGAAGCAGCCCAGCTCGTCGGCATCCCCTGTACGGAGCATCACCGCAACACAAGACAGCAGTATCCACAGAGAATCAATAAGCCCATTGCGTAGTGACGTGATTTGTACCGTCAACACCCCACACAGCCACCTGGGTATGATCGTCTGGGGTGTTGAACAGTGCATCGCTGATCCCAGTGTACTCACATGCATTACTCATACCTTCCATATTTGGCAATGGGCTTATACAGACTACTTACCACACGAATAGAGAAGCCAGTTGTGAATCTGATGAGGCGCTTCGCACCATTACTTCTCAAATCAGTACAGTGGTGATTGGTATGAAAGGCCTCACCAGGTTCACAACTGGCTTCGTCTCTTCGTGTGATAATATGTTCCCCTCCAATACAGACTCCGTGAAAATACCATTGGCAAACTGGCGAGCACATTCCGGAATTATAATTAAATTTTGCAAAGCCAACCGTTTTTTAAAGCTTTTCTCACAATCTGCTATGATACGTACAGCCACTATTCTTTGCCTTCCATTCACTACAGCCCCCAGCCTAGCTAGCTGTCCTGAAGTGGCCCAAGCTAGATCAAAGAGCATGTTTGACAGTCCAAGTACAGTTGCGCTCGGTACAGACCGTGCTCTGATGCATTGGCCCGTGAGCCTGGGTCAGTGCACTGTTGGTAACATGCCGCTCGACAGTACAGATCACACAATGGTAAGGTTGGGAACTTATAGTATGTTATGATGTGGTATGGTGTGGTATGGTGTGGTATGGTGTGGTATGGTGTGGTATGGTGTGGTATGGTGTGGTATGGTGTGGTATGGTGTGGTATGGTGTGGTATGGTATGGTGTGGTATGGTATGGTGTGGTATGATGTGGTATGGTGTGGTATGGTGTGGTATGGTGTGGTATGGTGTGGTATGGTGTGGTGTGGTGTGGTATGGTGTGGTATGGTGTGGTATGGTGTGGTATGGTGTGGTATGGTGTGGTATGGTGTGGTATGGTGTGGTGTGGTGTGGTATGGTGTGGTATGGTGTGGTATGGTGTGGTATGGTGTGGTATGGTGTGGTATGGTGTGGTGTGGTGTGGTATGGTGTGGTATGGTGTGGTGTGGTGTGGTATGGTGTGGTATGGTGTGGTATGGTGTGGTATGGTGTGGTATGGTATGGTGTGGTATGGTATGGTGTGGTATGATGTGGTATGGTGTGGTATGGTGTGGTATGGTGTGGTATGGTGTGGTATGGTGTGGTATGGTGTGGTGTGGTGTGGTATGGTGTGGTATGGTGTGGTATGGTGTGGTATGGTGTGGTATGGTGTGGTATGGTGTGGTATGGTGTGGTATGGTGTGGTATGGTGTGGTATGGTGTGGTGTGGTGTGGTATGGTGTGGTATGGTGTGGTATGGTGTGGTATGGTGTGGTATGGTGTGGTGTGGTGTGGTATGGTGTGGTATGGTGTGGTATGGTGTGGTATGGTGTTCTTTAATTTACTTCAAGCAATGATGCCTTCTCACCAGCCAATGGCTGGCTCTCACAGAATGATGAAATATTATAGATTAATTCAATGATTATGACGATAACTTAAAAACGAAGTATAAGGTACATGTAGAGACGTTATGACAGTCATGCTCTAGCCGCTGCTGTACCTATTAGTCCATAGTACGGGAATGTGACTTGCACATGTCGCGATGCCTCGGTCACGGCTGCGTCCACGGCAGTTCGGTTGCTACCGATGATGCAGTTGGTAACCCTTGACGATGGAAACTGCTCCGGTGTGGCGCTTGAGCCCTACCAGTGAAAAACACAGTCCGCATTATGGTTTTAAACCACCGTAGTAATATTACCGTATTTTCCGGAGTATAGTGCGCACCTTTGTATAACGCGCACCCCCAATCTTCATTGGGGATGCGCACTTCAATCTTCATTGAAGTACATGCATTTCATATTCGGAGCATAGTGCACACCTGCGATTTAGGGCCTAAAATAGCACATCTAAAGTGCGCACTATACTCCGGAAAATACGGTACGACGACAGCACTATGTATGCAGCATGTGCTGAAGTCATAACATCCTTACTATACACACAGTGAGCGAGCATTGCAGAGTGATTGCTATGCCCATGCATGGCGCATTTGATGAAGTCATAATATTTCTACTGTATACACACAGTGAGTGAGCATTGCAGAGTGATTGCTATGCCCATGCATGGCGCATTTGATGAAGTCATAATATTACTACTGTATACACACAGTGAGCGAGCATTGCAGAGTGATTGCTATGCCCATGCATGGCGCATTTGATGAAGTCATAATATTTCTACTGTACACACACACAGTGAGTGAGCATTGCAGAGTGATTGCTATGCCCATGCATGGCGCATTTGATGAAGTCATAATATTACTACTGTACACACACAGTGAGTGAGCATTGCAGAGTGATTGCTATGCCCATGCATGGCGCATTTGATGAAGTCATAATATTTCTACTGTACACACAGTGAGTGAGCATTGCAGAGTGATTGCTATGCCCATGCATGGTGCATTTGATGAAGTCATAATATTTCTACTGTACACACACAGTGAGCGAGCATTGCAGAGTGATTGCTATGCCCATGCATGGCGCATTTGATGAAGTCATAATATTTCTACTGTACACACACACAGTGAGTGAGCATTGCAGAGTGATTGCTATGCCCATGCATGGCGCATTTGATGAAGTCATAATATTACTACTGTACACACACAGTGAGTGAGCATTGCAGAGTGATTGCTATGCCCATGCATGGCGCATTTGATGAAGTCATAATATTACTACTGTACACACACAGTGAGTGAGCATTGCAGAGTGATTGCTATGCCCATGCATGGCGCATTTGATGAAGTCATAATATTTCTACTGTACACACACAGTGAGTGAGCATTACAGGGTGATTGATGTGTCTATGCATGTACAGAGCAAAGAGTCGTATTTCGTAGACAAACGTATGCTCATAGCCTCCTACCGTTGACTCCAGAAACTCTCGAACCGCACGCGGCAGCTGTGGCAAAACACCAAGACTGGAGCATATCTTCACGCAGTCCTCTCTCGTAGTGTCGGCATTGCACGTTGGCCCGCCAGCGATGATGTCGAGGCGGTCATCAAGAACATCCGACAGCACTAACGACAGCACCTGTAGACAAAATACACGCACAGACACACACATACATGCAGGCAGATATGAGCACCCACACATGCAAACACACATGCACACAAGCACATACATACACATGTGTGCATGCGCATACACCATTGGACCATTGGATGCCCATCGCCGGAGGCGATGATAGCGATGCTACAGCAGAAGCCATAGCAGCTTGTGCTGGGATTGCACCATTCAACAGCTTGCAAGGCTGAAGAATTGACCGCCACTATTCAGCCTGGTCTACACAACACAGCTACACAGCATGCGCATACACACACGCACACACACACACGCATGCACAGTCACACACATACACACACACACACACACACACGAATAAGTGCTAAGCCAGCAGTATTCTTCGCGTACCTGTGCCGGCTGAGCAAGCCGAGCCAGACCGCCGGCCTTGAACTGGGAGAGATGATGTCGGACAGTGTTGAGCTGAGTAATGTCTGCACCTGCTTGGGCAAGCAGCTGAGTGGTGCGCCGCTTTTCTTCCAGAGTTATACCTAGTACATAGAGGAATCAGAGAGGCTGGAATTTAAATGCGGCCGAAGTGTGTTTTAGAACTGGGAGGCCGAAATTTAAACGCACCGAAAATCTGTGGACTTGCTGTAGTCCATGTAGATTGGCTGTATGAGCAGCACACGGACACGCCCACACACACCTCGTGTACCTAGGCAGCTGCAGCGTCGAACCACCCCTCGGATATCAGCGCCATCAGTAGATCCGACCCTTGGCCCCAGTGTTGCCGCTGAGTGCCTCAAAGACAATAACAGCTTCTGTGCATGCGTGCATGGCTCACTCACCATCGACGGGCATCGACAAGAATTTCGGAAAATGGAAAAAAAGGCTATGGCCGTAGGGCTGAAACGAATGCTCAATGAAGCGAACGAATATTCTTTTTCCGAATACATGCGAAACGAAGAATATTCCGAATATTCTAAACCGTGCAATTTCCATGGATACCTAGTTTTATCCATGGTTACCATAGACCATTAACTGGTACAAGAGAGACATTTGAAAAATCATTTGTCTTGCTGATTATAACACATCGAAAGAAGCAAGCCTACTTATATTTTGCACCAAATAACTTTTAAGCTTGATCGATGTCAAAAAGGCGAGTTTCTGTACATTTAGGAATATTCCTATTCTACTTTAACGGAGAATATTCTTTTTCCGCCTTGCATATTTCGAATATTTGAATAATTTGAATATTCCTTTTAGCCCTAGTTATGAGGTAACTGTTTCCCCTCCCCCTACTATTTTGACCTGGCTGGAACCCTGAATGGCCTCTGCAAGAGTGTGTGCACGAGTGCATGGCTCACTCACCATCGACGGGCATCGGCAACAGCGCCGAACCGCCGCCGGATATTAGCACTATCAGCAGATCCGACCGGTCACACGCCTCCGCAATGTCACGGATCTCCCAGGCGGCCGATGCAGCACTCGCATCCGGCAGGTTGTGCCGAGCGCCGTGGTGTAGACTAGAACGGGAAGACATGTACATCGTTGAAAGGAAAAGGACATATGGATACGAGTTACTACATTTATTGTTGGCTCAACATCCGAGTTTCATGTACATTGTACTAGGGAATTATTGCGAAGAACGCTATCATGAGGTAGCGGTAGCGACTTCGGTGATGATTTTATAGGAAAGGTGTGTGCTCCCCGCACCGGAGCAAACACCTTTCCGAACGCCATCGTGTCCAGAAAACAGTGCAAGCGGCAAGATCTATCCAGCAGAATGTCACGCACAACTACTGTTCCACGCACGTGATTAGCGGCCCTCTCCAGCTTTTTAAACCACGCCAGCCATGCATATCATCCCCTAGGGACAAAAACAAATATTCTTGTCTTGGAGCAGAAGCAATCATATACAGAGCATACTGGTATGAGGAGTCCCACTTGGTCGTACAGTGAAACCTGTCAAGGCGACCACTCGGGCAAGGCGACCACCTGTCCCAGAAGACCATTACAAACAGGACCAAGGGATGCTATTTCCAGTCCAATGACCCTGGATCAGGAGACCACCTGGTAACAGAGACCACGTTTTGAAGGTCCCTTGAGCGGTCGTCTTAGACTGGTTTCACTGTAACCATGACGATGGTCACACAGCAACGGTCCCTCTTCACCGCTAACAGCAAAGAGAGACTCGGCTGTACCATCACTGTGTGACTATCATATTGCTTGCTCTGTCCACCGGACATTGAGCACTCCACGCATAGGAGACACCTATGTAGACTCATAATTATCAAACGCAGCACTGTTGCAGCCATGAAAAATGGGAGGTAACCCATCCAGGTGATACAGTGAGTGCGTTCAATTATGTCCGCGAATCGATTCATGAATCCATTCATGAATCGATCGGCGCTATTCACATCACCCCATGTGAATAGGGTGAATGGATTCCGAATCGATTCCAGGGCTCATGACATGAAAATCGAACGACTTGAATGCACTTGAATCGATTCATGAATCGATTCAAGTGCATAATTGAACGCACTCAGTGGAACACCCCTTATCCATACAGGTTAGGACCGAGCACTGCTCGTAAGTTAAAGGGGAAGTTAAGGCAAAAATCAAAATTTCACCAGTTGTAGTCTTCGGGTGCTGAGTCGAATGGTCTTGGTCCGAGAAAGCTGAGACGCTCCCTTCCTACTTGAATCCCAATCGAACTCGCGCACTTCCACCGAAACTGGGTGACTGCGCCCTACTAGATGGGGATTTGTATGCAAAATGTCACTAAAAGCGCCATTTCGTTCTTATGACCACGATTGGCCCATATGTTGTAGTCTTTTGGACACTGAGTCGACTGGTTTTGGTCCGAAAAGGCTGCGATGCAGCGTTCCTCCTTTATTCCCAATTGAACATGGTTGAACAAGCGGTCACGTGCTCCTGCGTACACCAGTCACCTGGTCACCGTGCCTGCAGGGTACTACTTACTAGCCTGTTTGACCTTTTTTGGCTGCAGTCCTGTCACTCGAGTTGAACTCGAGTTGAACCTTGGTGTGAAAGTTGTCGCCTGCTGGCGTGGTGACCAGGTGATTTGGGCACCCAGGAGCACGTGACCGCTTGTTCAACCATGTTCGATTGGGAATAAGGGCCGAACGCTGCATTGCAGCCTTTTTTTTTTTATTTGTAAGGAGTTTTACTGTACCATTCTGGCTGAGTCTACAGAAGACGTACACGATTCTATCTTCCAGTAGCTGGTTGTTGGTGCGGACTATGCCGTGTGGTACAGAGCACACTGCCGCATGCGTGAGATGATTGACCGGCGCTACAATGTTCTCGCCTAGGCCACCGCTGGTGCGGGACTCTCTGGTGCCCAGGATGTCCACCACACCCAGAGCCATGGAGTGGACGGCCTTGCCAAAACCAACCACCTGTCAACAGAAGAAGAGCATGAACACAACAAAGCACGCGGTGAAGTATTTAGACAAGCGGCGCTGCTCTCGCTGTGCGGTGTGATTCTATCTGGAAATCCACGTCCAACTGTCCTTTTGATCATGCATCCCTTGCGGGCCAAGCATGGTGAAGAATCGTGAAAAATAATATGCCCCTGCCTAGCTAGCGCCTTGTCACGTGACATGAGGCATTATTAGCATTTGAAATGGAAAAACAGTAATAATTACTGTTTTTTTTATAATTACTGTTTTTTACTTTTTATTCACGAGAACAAAACTGTACGACATGTTGTGAGTCAAGTGCAGATCACAAATTTTTGTCTCGGAGACTTGTGGCAGTTGTGCAATCCAGCATTCCTGTCTCCAGCCACAGCCCCGAAACCTATTTTCGGTACAAAAAGCGACGTGGAGAAAAAAAATTATTCCATTTTCGGTACGATAAACGATATCAACAGTTCACAACCATGGACTCTTGACGATATCTGATCTCAGCTCTGTTTCCATTGAGCTACACTGAAACCCCCCGAACCCTCTGGCAGGCTCTACTAAGGGTACATGAACATGAAACCCAGAGTGTGCACTGAGCCTTCTTTTCTGACTTTTTCTGCATGGGTGTCTGTCATGGCGAAATTCCGGGATTACATCATAGTTGTTTTAAAGTACTAGTATACAGCGGGAAGTGGCGTAGTGCGTACAACTGAGCTGCAGTTGTGCAGCAGGAAACCTGCTTGAAGCCCGTGTGTATGCACTGCGTCACTGACTAAAATGATGTAATCCCGGATTTTCGCCGTGCCAGCAACCCATCAGAGCTGCACACTCTGGGTTTCATGTACTCTTGGCTCTACCGACTTCCGGCTATACGAATCATTACCGGCCTCAAAGCTAGTACATGTACAATCATGTAGAACCTGTAGGGGAAACTAGAAGCTACCGTTTGCGGTAAAATAAAATGAACGCCTCTACCAAAAACAGTAGGTTCTACCAAAACCTGTAGATCAAAAACGAACGCCCCCAAAAAGTTCAAAATCCGAATCTCAAGAAATAAAAAAAATTGTAGATCTACTCCTACCTTGACATTTTCTTGCAATGGAAACTCGTACTGCTGACCATCTGTTTCCACAAGGAGAGAGTTGCTGACTCGCTTCACAGCTCGCTCTACGGCAGATCGTGGCGACACGGCTTCGACACCGACCTGGAAAATACTTCGGGCCAAATTTCTCAAGCAAGTAGTGGAGGACGATGCCATGACGTGAGCCGAAAATGAAAACCTGTACACGGAGGGCACGCGTGGTGCATGCAGGTAACTAAAACGGTTTTACTTGCCGAGTGTCCGAAACCAGGTTCTGAGATTTTATGACTACAAAGTCTCAAAGTGTTACTAGTAGTTGTTGGAACTCAGGTCCATCAATCAGCCTAGCTGGATCATGGCCAAGTAAAAACAATAATGTTTCCGAGATCTAAACATTGAGATACATGTAAACAGGGATGAAATAGCCGCTACTGCGCTGGCCTGTGCCTGTGCAGGCTGTGGAGTGTGCATGTGGTGCAGTCGTTGCGTATGTCAGAGTGTGATCACGTGCACCATGTGCACCGATAGACCATGATTGTGCACGACTTGAAGCACTATCTGATCATATCAGTACAGTCTGCTTGGTGGGTCGATGTACTTATCACTCCCGGAGTATTGACTCCCATAGATTTTTGCCATACCCAGGCTAAGCAGTCAAATATTCCTGCATATTTCACTCCTCTAATAGGGCTATATTGACCACTTATATTTCACTCCTTTTTAGCGATTGAACACAGGGTTTGGCTAGTCGTGATAAATCTAATATTGACTTCGTACTTGGTCAGATAGGAAATAAAAGACCTCGTAAAAAACCTCGGCTTCGCCTCGGTCTTTTTTTTAATACTCGGCTTTTATTTCCTATATTGACCTCGTACTCAGTCAATATTAGATACGTAACGACAGTACGTTGATGATCTGATTCTGAGTGCATGCTTGCTGCTCATGATTCCGTTTCCTAATCCTAGCCTCCTCCAGTCCACCATGTCCAGTCTCCCTCACCTGTACTGTACTACTGTGCTGTCAGCACCTCCAATCTATGATCTTCTCATCGACATCAATGCACTAAAAATGAAATTATTTTGTTCCAGCACATCAACAAGCGTTGTAACATGCTGTCGAAATCGAAAGCATGCTATTTTCGCGACCATCACACATTTGCGAATATAAATCGCCGCAAACTGCTCTGTGCAACAGCAGTTCTGCCCAGAGCTAGCTGCATGCTGCCAAGCACTGTGCCGCATACAGTAGGCGACAGTGTAACTATTGTTGGCCCGGGGTGTTAGCATGCTCTCAGGTCAGGGGCATGCGGTCCGGCCAGCCCCAGGCTTGATGCGGCATCCACAACACTATTATTAAACCGCATGTGGACATCGACTGTGCTAAGGCTGTAGACCTCAGACCAGACATGGTACGCACAGTATCTACATCAATCATGATTTGACAAGGCAGCAGCAAGACACTAGACGTCGTGCCTTGCCTACCTTCAAGCAGCTCCGTGCCAAAGGTATAAGATGTACCCTTCCGCTTGACATAATTCTTGTTGAGGGAAAGCCGGTATCCCAGCAGGATATCCAGCGACTTTTGTCAGGTAATTCTTCTGCATAGGACCTACGGGGATCTCCAAAAACCGCATTTAGAGCAATAACACTGTGCACTATCAACTGCTGCAGCCTTATAAGCAAGCAAGCGGAAATCGTACAGTTAGTCAAGTCAGAATCGGTCGACATTATCTGCTTGACAGAAACCTGGCTCAAGCCCAATATACCAGATGCGGCTATTGCGATTCCTGGTTACACATTGTACCGTTTTGACCGCGCCAACACATCCCTGCCATGGTCCCAACTTGGTGGGGGTGGAGTGGCGCTATTTGTCAAGGAACAATATACCTGCAGTGTTCGACAACAGCCTGGGAATAACAGCTGTGAAATGCTATTGGTTGAGGTAAAGCTTCCTGGTAGACCTCTGTTTGTATCTGTTTGGTACAGACCTCCACGACAACCAATTGCTGCAATTACGAATTTATTTAACGAGCTCTCTCATGTATTCGATGACCACAACTGTGTAATGTTAGGTGATTTCAATGCAAGAAATTGTGCATGGAAGGACTCTGACGTCACTGACAGTAGTGGTAGAGCACTGCAACTGGCATTTGTGCAATATGGATTCACGGTTATCAATAAGGATGGTACACGCCCCAATATGCGCAGTGGTTGCACTCCTCTACTTGACATCGTAGCAACCAATATTCCAGATATCATCTCGTCTACCACCACTCTCCCACCCCTGTCAGACCACTGCCCCGTTATCGTTTCTCTTACACTACGTGCACCAACACCACAACGGACAACTCTACTGCATCGAACAATTGATTTTAATAGGCTTCGTTTCCTGATGGAAAGGGAACCATTCCTTGAGCGCCTCTATGGATGTGAAACTGTTGATGCTTCTTGGAAAGCATGGGAATCCCATTTCCTAGATTTAGTTGAAAGGTCATCAACCTGGGTGCGTAAGCGTGATCAGCGAAATCAGACATGGTATACACCTGACCTGCGTCAATTTCAGCGGCGACAGAATAGACTGTACCATGCTTATTTGCGAAATCCACAATCAACTGAAGCAAAGGCAGCGTACTGTGTATCCAGGAATATTTATCGTAAGAAAATCCGTGCTGCCAGATCTGCCTTTCTTGATCGCAACGCTGCCAGTATCTCGAAGGGTTGCACGAAAGGTGGATATGTGTGGTGGAGGAGAGTTAAGGACTTTTGCAACATTTCAACTCGTAAACCATTGATACCAGATTTGCAAGATGGCGATCGTCGGACTAACACGCAATTGCAAAAGGTGAACCTTCTTGCACAGCATTTCGCCAATCAGTGTACGTTACCACAAGAAGCAAATCAATTCCCTTGTTTAGATTCCTCCCTTGACACTACCACTCCTCGGTTCCAGATGTCAACATTTTCACCAGGTCAAGTCCACTATGACCTTACACATCTTTCGTCTCGAAAATCGACTTCAAGTAATTATATTATTCCAGTACTCCGGTCCATGGCTGATTTAGTATGCGAGTCCTTGTCTTACTTGTTCAACCCGCGATATTCATGTTAAAACAAAATGGCGTCACGATTTATTGAAAGTGGTATAGTTGGTGGAACGAGTGTTCAAACCCATTTGAACTTCATACTGTTCGTCTTCTTTTTGACATGCTCCCTTTCCATCGTCCTTAGCTTTTGTTTGTTGAGAGCTGTTTTGGCTTTCTCCTATACCTCTGGGGGATGCCAAGTGATGGCTTTGAGAGGCTGGTGATGGCTGTGAGCGAGAGTTTGCCGATCGGCGTCGTCCTCGCTATAGCGATGAAAATACTAGTTACTGCGCACCTGGCACATATCACAACACGTCGGAGCGTCCAGGAGCAAAGGAATCTTGGGTTTTCACTGGAATCTAGTTCCTCCAGCATCGTGTAGCCCACCGTCGGTGAATGGCGGTCCAGAAAGGTCGAACCTGGTCTTCTGCAGCATCTCGCAGTCCTGCGAGGCACACTGAATACGCCTGTCATGTATTCTACAAATAAAAATCACGAAGTTGTGGACTTTACAGTGATGAGTCTATCCTGTATGCTGCAAAAGACGCAGGAAATGTGACTGGTGTCTGTACACTCAGTGACTGGACGCCAACACCCCAGTCTTCTCCTGCAGGATCTGTTTGACATTGACATTATGCAGTAGGTCGGCATTGACCTGGTTTGGCAGCTATCGTTATAGTATCTGCCTGTTTGGATGTAGCAGGTTGGTGTTTGCTCGTCGTCCAGTCCGGAATTTTCTTGTAACTCACGGTGGAGTACGCGCAGGGTTTGTGATCATCCCTGTTCACTTCAATATTATCAAACACAACGTTCCCTCTGTCACTCATCTTATCCTGAGTACTGAATTTGCTGACAATATTGCACCATACTTGTCACAACCTACCGCCACTGCTGGCGGTGGCGACTGGTTCGTCAATGGCGGTGACCAGGCTGACTGACTAGCTTCGAGACAGCGGCCTCGTTGTCAATCCCGCGGCAGCCTAAAGGTTGATTTTATTCATCCAGCCTCAGCGCCATGTTGACGATGCCCTAGTGACTGTGTGTCATGGATTGCCTTGCCATCAGCGGTCATTGCCGTCCACCTTGATGCAGCCCTCAACAACTGGCTCAGCCCATGGGAGTCTCAAGTGGACAAAATTGTTGCCAAAGTAGCTCAGAAGATTGGTGCATCGTGGTGTAGGTGAGCACATAACTAGGACTTCCCAGCGTCTATTTGTCCAGGCTGCGATACTATGTGACATGCTGTACTGCACATTCTTTTCAGCACTGCAAGGCCGGCAGCTGGACCGACTGCAGGGGCCGCGCACATGCAGGCCGCCTGTTGCCAGTGCAGCATTCTGGAACGTTCCTTCCTTCTGAGATCCGTGGAATAATAACTTTCTTTGCTTCAAAGCAAGTTGCTTACCTTTCTGTTGTGCTCCCAGTGTCCTTACAACAATAACCTACAGCAATGTTTTATTTTCCTTTCCATTCCCCAACCAATGAATACTACGATGTCGATTCTATTTCTTCATACTTTGGTGTGTGCCCGCGCACGCACGTGTGTGTGTATACCTCACTCGCCACTCGAAGTTCTGTTCCCCATCACTGGAACACTGCCTGTTCTTTCAGGACCTGCCATCATCTGCGGATGGGCATTCAATAATTTTATTGTGTGTGTGTTTCATTCAGAATCAGATTCGCTATCATTGCTATTAGAGATAATCTGTGGGTTCACATCCAGTGCATTTTTAGATCTGCGTGCTTTTCTCGCCACGGGCGCATACATGGGACATTGTGTGTGTGTGCGTCTGTGTGTATGGGGATATTGTCTGTATCGGCTTTTGGTACTAATGTTCAGGTCTGTGCTTGCATGTGTGAACATGAAATTGTTCGGTTCTGTGCATGCTATTGCTATGTTGTTTATTATTGTATGTATGTGTGCATTTCCACGAACAGTGTAGACGAGCGTGGAGAGTGCATTCATCCCTCATCAACCACTTCCCCTTGGGCTTACGAGAGTTTTTTCTGCGTACCTCTCTGATACTGTATTGATGCCGGCACCTGTACCTCGATGTGTTCCTCTATCTGCAGTCGCCTTTAACCTTCGGTCAAGTTAACGTTTATTGTGCTCTATTTATCGTGCGAATCAAAATAAACAATAATAACACAAGTCGTGCTAGAGTGACGACATGTGCGTGTAGTAGGGTTGATGCGATGGGACGTTATAATTAGGTGGAACAGAACACACATTGGGCAGATTGATTGGGCATCATTGATTGTGCTCAGTCTAAACAGTGAACATAATAATTATCTCCAGTGACAGACTGTAGCGGCTAGCCTCCAATAGGTAGCTGGCACTAGTCGCTACTGCTTGTTTGACAGGTGCCGCCAGAACCCCTGTTGTGTCATGCTATAGATGCACATGCCCTGTTCTGGGGCATACTGAGGTACTTTGATTTTGTTGACTGCATGTAGACAGCATCCAATAGTAGTACTCGTAGACCTTGGCTCTTTGTAGGTCAACCACCATCGCATGGATCGATCGGTGACTATGCACTTGGAGGTTGGAATAGCCCGCGCTGAACAGATCTTGCCATGGCCCAGGGAGTGAACTCGCTTACTCGACTATCCCGGTTTTAGTTAATCAGCATGAGTGGTGCAATTTGTCCATACCATGTTGCGAGCTCACAGTTGTTTGGGCAGGTTTTGAGCTGCACCACGAAACAAAGCGAAATAACGGCGTGACTGTAGAGCAAGGAAGCGGCGAGACGGCACTTCCAGGACGAGACAGGCAGTAGAGATGTGTTCACAGCACGAGCAACCTCTCAGACCCTGCCGGTACTCCACAGTTACAAGAATATGTCGGACTGGACGACGCGCCAATGCAAACCTGCTACATCCACCCAGGCAGATAGCTGCCAAACCAGGCCAATGTCGACCCACTGCATACCGGTATGTCAATGTCAAACAGATCCTGCAGGAGAAGACTGGGATGATATTGGCGTCCAGTGTACGGACACCAGTCACATTTCCTGCGTCTTTTGCAGCATACAGGATAGACTCATCACTGTAAAGTCCACAACTTCGTGATTTTTATTTGTAGAATACATGACAGGCGTATTCAGTGTGCCTCGCAGGACTGCGAGATGCTGCAGAAGACCAGGTTCGACCTTTCTGGACCGCCATTCACCGACGGTGGGCTACACGATGCTGGAGGAACTAGATTCCAGTGAAAACCCAAGATTCCTTTGCTCCTGGACGCTCCGACGTGTTGTGATATGTGCCAGGTGCGCAGTAACTAGTATTTTCATCGCTATAGCGAGGACGACGCCGATCGGCAAACTCTCGCTCACAGCCATCACCAGCCTCTCAAAGCCATCACTTGGCATCCCCCAGAGGTATAGGAGAAAGCCAAAACAGCTCTCAACAAACAAAAGCTAAGGACGATGGAAAGAGAGCATGTCAAAAAGAAGACGAACAGTATGAAGTTCAAATGGGTTTGAACACTCGTTCCACCAACTATACCACTTTCAATAAATCGTGACGCCATTTTGTTTTAACACGCATACGGTCCACTCCAGTGTATCCACATCACAATAGACCATTTGCGCAAATAATAGTAGGGGGGCCGAAAGGGGGCAAGCTTACGCGTAGGGGGGCGTCAGGTGACCCAGCGCTGCAGCAGCGCGCATGCAGCAGCGCTGGGTCAAGCAGACAAAGTACACACTTTCTTGCTGGTTTTGTTTTTTTCGAGTAGACAGAGCTCAGGAGGGTGAGGACGGCAGAGTCGGAGAGCTGGTAGAAGAGGTTCCTCAGCCTTCTTGGACTATAAAGCAGCTGAGAGATTATCTACGAAAGCAGGGTGGTTTGTTGACAGGACGGAAAGCGGAGCTACTTACGAGGTCGTTCATACGGGGCTTCGTCGACTGATTTTTTTTACCTACACTCACTCACGAACTGCGCGTGACATTTGTTCTACATCCAGGGCGTTATTCTACAAATCCAATCCCGAAGCACCAAGAAGCAAGCGGTCGACCCGTAATGCAGCTCCCGTCGCCACGCGCACTTCAGCACCAGTATTTCCTGACTCTGGCTGGACCCAAGACAGATCGAAACTTCCTCGTGTAACAGCATCCACGATCTTGTCGCATTTGCTGCTTACTGGAAAGCAAGTTCGCACCAGTGAGAGCCATGATGTACTCATCATCAAGAGGCCTCTAGATCGGGGACACGAGCTGTATTTTGGTGGATACAATCACGATGTTAGTGTGTGCTGTGTGGAGGCCGAGATTTTTATCGAAGCCAAGTGCTGGGCAACCCAGAAAAAGTCTACCAAGTACAGCTTGCGACTTGTGTTCACAGATGACGCCAAAAATGATAGTGCTGTGCTGTATTTTGCTGTGTGTGTGAGGGCTGCTACGGTGTTGCTGGTGGAGATGGTGGGCTCTGCTCTGTGTTTGCTGTGTTACTGGTGCTTAGATTTTGGATTTCAGTTTCGGCAGCCTCCGACACGATACTCAAACTCACTCTCACTTTCTCCTCGCCGCGGCTTCTTGGCTTTTGGCTCGACATCGAGCCTCTCTAGTAAAGAATGACGAACAAGTGCAGCACTTCGACGATCCGCAGGAGAGGGTCTCTCGGCTGGTGGTCGCCGAAAGGAGAAAACACTGGGGATGCTTTCCTGCTTCAAACGACGATGCGGCTTCCCAGAAGCTAATGCAGGCAGCCCGGGTAGATCTGGATGGAAGTCTTTTTCCCTGAAATGTTCACTGCAAACAACAGTGCTGGATGAGATCGTGAAATGCGCTCCCTCTTCGCGCTTACATGCCTGCACCCATCTCGCCCTTACTCTGGCCTTAGGTCGGGATCTTTGGGATACTTATGAAAAGACAGATCTCGTTGATCTGATCGGCGATTTGAGCAGCCAAACACAGAGCAGTGGTCGTGCGATGGCATCGTGAGGCGAAGGAAAACTACCGACTGAACTACAACCAAATCATTTCAAAACAAAAACAAGAAACACGGCCACCGGCACCAACAAGCACACGAAATCTCCGTGCAGTACACCACGTACACACTGTACTTGCACGCTGCACTGTGCAGTGTGCACGGTCCACGCGCGATCTCATGCACGATGGGGCCCCCCTATACTACCATGCCTTGCCCCCTTACGCCCCCCTACTTTATTTTGTCAAATGGTCTATTTCCCACTGCATGGAAATCAGCAACGGTTATTCCTCTTTTCAAAGGTAAAGGAAGTGCTTCTTTGCCCACGAACTACCGTCCAATTTCACTGCTCCATCCCATCAGCCGCCTCTTCGAATCCCGCATAGCCCATCAGCTGAACAGCTTTCTTTACCGTAATTGCATAATTTCGCCCAGTCAATTTGCTTACGTTCCACAACGATCAGCTACGGATCAACTCATTCTTTTGACCCATCAGATTGCCCGTCTCTCTGATAGAGGCCAGAGATTTGACTGTGCATTTCTCGACTTCCAAAAAGCGTTTGATAAAGTACATCATCCTACGCTCCTGCGCCACATGAATGCATTCATGGCACCAGAGGCACACGCCTGGTTTGGGTCCTACTTGCTTGACCGTAGTCTAAATAAATGTGAAGCTGGATGGAACTCACTCTTCTCAATATATGCTAAACTGTGGTGTTCCCCAGGGTTCGTACCTTGCCCCTCCGCTTTTTCTTTTGTATATCAATTCCCTGCCTGACATAGTAAACCACACCTCACCCTTTCTCTTTGCTGATGATGTCACTCTTCTAAATGCTCATAATGTATCCCTCTCCTTAGATGAGAACATGTCCCACCTCCAGCAGGATCTGGCCAGCTGCCAGAATTGGGCTCAGAATATCCATGGGAAATTTTCTCCAGAAAAAACTTTCATCTTTTCGAATCATGACATTCCTGACTCCTCCTCTGTTTTAATGGACGGCGTTCCTATTGCCTTTGGACGTTCTGCTAAGCATCTCGGCGTACAGCTCAGTGATGGTTTGAAGTTCCATGACCACTTCCACACCATCTTCAGGAAGTTTCAGCAACGAGTCAACCTGTTATGTTTCATGGGCAGACATTTACCATCGTCCCATATTCTCCTCTTGTATAAGTCTTATGTGCGTCCGGCAATTGAATATGCCATTCCTGTCTGGTCGTTTAGGATCACATCCGCTCAGTTAGAGTCCCTTGATGTACTCCAGGCTAAGGTTTGCCGGCGACTCCTGAAGTCTGCAAAAATAACCTTTGATATCTATGAATCAAAATCCAATTTGAATAGATTGTGTCACTTAGAATCTCTGCAATTTCGCCGTATCTTTATTTCTCTTGTGGTTTTATTTAAGTACATCAATTTTCACCCAGAATATCTCTCTCGCTTTGCGATAACCATATCACGTAGTGCCCGTAGGCCCAAAAAGCTCGTTTTTAACTCACATGGTCGTATTTTTTCATCCCTTTTCCTACAGAAAACTGGTTCTCTTTGGAATTGTCTTCCACCCCGATTGACAACTTTAGATTCCCTATCTGAATTCAAGCGTCACTTACGTATTCACATTGCTAAGTATCAGTTCGACTGCACTGGTACACCTTTGATGTGCAATCATTGATTTACATGCTTGTTCTTTTCTTTTCTGTCTTACTTTCTTTCCTTGTGTTTCTTATTGCGCACTTTCATCCTTAACTATGTTACTAGTACATACACAAATAGGAGATCCCCCAGATAGGCGTTAGCCTTTGGGTAATCCTGAAATAAAGATTATATATATATATATATATATATATATATATATATATATACAGGGGGAAGTGGTCCCGTCCACCGCAAAGAGGGCTCAACAGTGCTGGGGTGCACTGGAGCTAGTACACAATTGTGTTTTCTTGGTGAGGACCGCTTCCATTGTATATATATATATATATATATATATATACCATTTAATATTTTATGACTTGGGGCTCCCCGCGTGCTAGTTTGTACGTGAAGTGTGTGGGTACAGTGAGGGCTGCGTCCCACCCGCCTGTGTGGATTCACAGGAAGTGTGAGTTACGAAGTCTGAAGAAAACGTTGAACGGTCTCTGCTTGGATGACGACTACACCATAGCTCAGTGGTTAGAGCATCGCTGGCTACAAGCGAGGGTCCCTGGTTCGAGTCCTGGTGGTGACAGTCAATTTTTTCTTCAGACTTTTCCCGTTTGTCTCTTTCCCTCAAAACCATTTAATATATATATATATATATATAAACTAAGAAGGAACACAGGACAGCCATAACAGCCATAGTTGAATAAAAATCTGACAGACATTTTCAGCACATTTTTAGAATACCACATTTAAATAAAAGTATTGTACATTGTACATTGTACTTCAAAGTATACCATACAGGCATATGCTCAATCTGAGGGCACTGAGCTACTTCATACACTTACTGTTATTAGCAGACAGTACAGACCAGGGAGTCGTCAAATGCCGTATTTGACGACTCCCTCAGTGGGTACAGACAGTACACTGTTTCATCCTCTCCGAACAAAAAAGAGAAGTAGGGCGAACCAGGTAGTAATGAAAAATTAAGATACATGTTCAAGTCGAAGTCAAAGCCTGGATAAGAATAGAAAGAAAAATAATATTTATAAATTAATATGATTATTAAACTGATCAAGAGAACCCATTGGCCGGCAATGAGGATCATCAAGCACTTGGTGAGATATGTTACAAAAGAGTGTATGATGCAGTAATGATGCCGGATGGCACTGAGCCGCTGAGGATCTGCCGTGCACTGGTGGCCGCGCCGGGAAGCCAATTTGCCATGAGAATACAATAAGTTAGGCAATGTATGTGGTTATGGTGAGAAAGAAAACAAGGAAACGTGCGTGTGAGTGTGTGTGAGGGGGGGGGGGGGACTGGTTGTCGCAGTAGCCACTACACTATGTTGCGCCGCTAGATCCACACATCATGCAAGAACTTGTAAGTTAAAAGCAGCTTCGGAGCACACTACCGCCGCAATGCATTCACAACGTATTGCGGGGATTGCCCTATTCAAAATTTAAATAATAATAATACCCACAAGCCAGGCCACACGGTCCTGTACCGTATGCACTGTTGATCATCTCAACAAGCTGGCTGTGGCAAGCAGCTCCGCGCATTGTTGCGGCTGAGCAACCTTGACTCACATTGCGGCTCTGCAATTAATTCTCTCAAGAGCGGGAGCATGCTACGATCATCCGGCAATCAGACCTGCAGCCGTGCTCACGCCATGTTCAACTTTGATCACCAACGAGCCATACACTGGACAGTGTACACTGAACATAGTCTGGCAGCTGCACACCGACCGACTAACATAGTCTGGCAGCTGCACACCGACCGACTAAGCAGCCGTAAAGGCCAGTCAACCTGTATGCTTCGTTTTCAACATTCGCATCAAATCATCTTGGCCACCTGTTGTTCACAAAACTTCACCAGTGGTTGGTATCAGGGTGTAGCAAAATACCAGTGTTTACAACTGCTTGATTAGAGTCGCACCTCTCTTATCCGGCCCTCTTTCATCCGGATCCCTCACCATCCGGAAGAAAATCATTGGTTACCGTCAATTTACAGCATAATATGGCTTGCATACATACAGTATGTCTGTTCGATTATCCGGTTCCCTCGCCTGTCCGGATATTTTTTGTGGAAAACGGATGTGTGCGGTTATGCGAGGTCTGACTCTACCATGATCACGTCGTTATGACGCAATTGCCTGTGTTCCTGCGACATGATCACCATGTCATGCAGCCACCGCCAGTCCCACCACCACGCAGACTTAACACCATGTGAATGTTGCTGTTGTCCACAATACCGTACTCCGCCAGCGTGCGGTCATCCAGCAGCGGCTTAGCGCCATAGATCAGGTGTTGTTGCTCTACGGGCAATCCTTCTCTTGCATTGATCCTGGCTTTGAGACTGCTCACCCGATCGTTGAGTTCCACTTCAAATGTCCACGACTTGCCGGTTACCTGTATTATGAACACCTGCATGCCTCCTTTCAGACGCAACGTCAGCTCTAGTGTGCATCGCTCCGTCACATTGTACTCATGCATCGTGCGACTATCCGCATATAGCTGCCGGCCGCCGTAGCTCAGCCGCTGCTGGTCGTACGAGATCCGCTTCTCCTGCTCGATTTGTGACTTGACCGCCGCCAGAGTGTCGCTCGGGTCGACCTCCAGGCTGAGCCGGTCACCACTGGGAGTTTGTATGAACACCAACATCACTAGTGTGTGCTCATGTAGAGACTCTACCTATCCCGGCCGTAGACGATGATGACAACCTCAGTACCTGGTATTGAGTCAGTGAGTGCCCTCGCGTGTAGAGATTATTATATCGGGGAGACCAGGTCACAGAAGATAGCGGCACTGAATGAGCTCCAGCTACTGCACTGGCCCAAATAATTATTTACACTCACTTGTCTTAGCTCAGAAGCGACGGTTAGTATGCACTGCCGACCGATGCACTGCAGGCCGACGACTAGCGCCGGTTTTGCTGCCCGAATTCGACCAGCGCAGCAGATGCACTTTCTACCCAGCTCTGCTGGCTTCAAACACAAGACTCGTTTGCTTCCACTTCGAGGTGCAGCCGCTCGCTCTTATCTCCCTTTCTCATCGGTGTCGTTGATCTGGTCAGAGTTTTCTGTTTGCATGTTTGTGCTCTGGTCCTACTCCTACGTCCTAGGCCCTAGTCAGTAGTCTAGTCTGGATCGAAGTACAGTCTCATTCGCGCACTTTCAGCCCGTCCGTTCCGGACTTCCCTGAGTCCCATCTTTACTCGTACTAACTAGCAGATCCTTGTGCGGTCACCGACTGCGGGGCCTGCACCCGGGCCTTGATGCCTCACTCCACCGCGCATACACTCTGAGTGAGGGTGTGACTCATGAGTCATGTTTGCTAGGCGGGATGAACAGAGGGGAAACCCGAAACGAAAGATAGGCAGTACCATGACCATGATGACCAGACTGCTAAACTAAAGTGCTAGCTGCTGGCGATATCGATAGCTAGCTAGGCGGCATACATGTAAATCACTGTCAGAGATCTGAGTAGCCGACCAGGTGAGCAGGTACTAGGCCTAGGTGAGGTGACGGAGTCGTGTATCATGTAGTCGCTAGGACACGTAAAAATGGCGTCAGTCAAAAGTCAAAGGAGCAAAAAATTACTAGTAAAAATGTAAAAATGACATCAAACTGCAAATCACTTTTCAAAGTAGACTCTTCAACGAGAATGAGCACAGCTAGAAGAACTGATGATACAGCAGCTATTGCTGAAATATCTGCGAGCGGGCAGGATAAGGAGTGGCTATTCTACATCAGCCTAGACTTGAGCTTGCTACAGACGGAACTAGAGTCCAGTTTGGCACAAGATACCACAGTACCGCTTGCATGATGGCCGTCATTGAATGAGTCCAAGATCACGAGCAGTGAGCGGCTAGCTGGAGCTGCAGTCAGTCACTGCGTTTGACAACTGTACGCCGGGGTACTGTAAGAAGCGAGGTTGACTTGGGGAAATGTTAGCAAGAGCGTGCCTGCCCCATTGGCGTGTTGCAAGCACGAGATCGCTGGTAAGATGATGCCAGCATGAGCAGGCAGAGACTCCCCTGTCCTGGTGCACAGACGATCATGTTTAGTCTAGTACACGTAAAGCAGTCCCAGCTATGGCACATCACCGCGCATGCACTAGTGCATGATTTTTTTGAATTATGATCTATTATTTACATGTATGTTCATGTGAGTCCACATACACATACGCGCTTGCACGCACACACACACACACACACACACACACACACACACACACACACCGCGCAGCGATAGACTGCAGATAATGTCTCTGCCGGAATGATTCAGAAATTGTAAGCCTTGCCCCGCGCAATATCTCCCGTTGACCAGTGCGTCTGAACATCTGCATCACGGTAAACAGACTCAGTTATGCAAACACGACCAGAGCGATGAGTCTTCACTGTGTACCGTGTGTCCAATGCCAGTGTTTATAGCTGAAACAGGAGAAGCAGGTTAGGCCACGTCTTGCATGTGCGTTATTCACTACGTGAGTGTCAGGGCGTGTCTGCTCTGCACCAGCAGTTTCTAAGAACATGTGTGCCACGTGTGGGTCTGTGTGCGCACATGTCTGTGTGTGCACATGTACATACATGTGTGTATGCCGGTCTCCTTTCTCTCGTATGTAGTTGTCTCACCCGCCAGGCATAGGAGCGACGACGGCACTGGTGAGCACACGGACGTACGTTCTATCCGCCACGCACTGCGGCGGCCGCACTGCCAGCGCCGCACCGCCATTGCACTCATGTCGGCGACACCTTAAAGCGGCCGGGTCGGCGGCAACACCAGTTTGGACCCAACGCCGCAGCGTGGTGGTGGACGTGCAGCAGGCCAAGCAGATGGACGCCGAGATCCTGGCCGGCGTCCAGGAGGAGATGGGGCAGAACCTGACCGACTATATACTGACATCGTCACCGCCGGCCTACTGCTCGTCGTACATGACATGGCTAGCGGATCTGACCGGTCACTGGCCTACTGCCCTAGCTCTCTGCGCGCTGAGCGTTCAGCCGATTGTTATTCCCTTGTTGCTGCACCTGCGCATGCGTAGTATTTCCGTCGAGCGTGCCCTGCTCCGCTACACGACACTGCTGGACGAGTACCAGGACCGGCTGAAAGGGCAGAGCTTGTACGGCGAGGCGTGGCGCGTCTACAGGGCCAAACGGGTAGGAATGTGCTTGTGCTTGCATGGCCTTGGCTCTGTGTGTGCGTGCGTGCGTGCGTGTGTATGTGTGTGTGCATGCGTGCGTAGAAAGTGGACAAAAACGTGTACAGAAGATCCAGACTGCACATCGAACCTGACCACCCTTCTGAAATTTTAAAATATACATGCAGTTGGCAGTTGTGAGCACATGCTATGACTAGGTTCACATGCTATGACTAGGTTCACATGCTATGACTAGGTTGCCACTTGATTTATGAACATCACAGTCATGTTGCCTATACTACTGTATCTGTGTATCTGTGTATCTGTGTATCTGTGTATCTGTGTATCTGTGTATCTGTGTGTCTGTGTGTCTGTGTGTCTGTGTGTCTGTGTGTCTGTGTGTCTGTGTATCTGTGTGTCTGTGTGTCTGTGTGTCTGTGTGTCTGTGTATCTGTGTATCTGTGTGTCTGTGTGTCTGTGTATCTGTGTATCTGTGTATCTGTATCTGTGTATCTGTGTATCTGTGTATCTGTGTATCTGTGTCGCATTGCACACAAGAAACTTGCCTGTACACCTAGCAGGGTTTCGGCGAGAACGTGTCCTTAGCTCTACCGGACGTACGCAATTTGTATGATCATACAACATTTTGAAGGTCCCTTGAGCGGTGGTCGTCTTAGACAGGTCTCACTGTAGCTGCAAGGGATGTAATTTCCGATCAAATGACCCTGGATAAGGAGACCCCACTTTGAAGGCCCCTTGAGCGGTCGGCTTTGGCAGGTTTTACTGTACTGCTGCTGTTCATATGGTGGAGCTTACTTTCTCCTTTGCTCTCCTGCAGGACATGCTGAAGGAAAGTGGATTCCGCCTGCCGCATAAACTGTCGCTGGGCATGTTCGAAGTGCCTCTTGCCGCCTGCATGGGGGCCGGGGCGGCCATTGCCGCTCATCTCCATGGCAACATGGGCGGCTGGCTGTGGGTTTCTGACCTTGGTGCGGCGGACACGACACTGCTTAGTCCGACTCTGTTTTTCGCGCTGTACGTTATGCGCATATGGGTGAGTGATGGGTTATTTATACATGATGTATGGCAACAAGGAGTCATAATAATACGACCCCTGCTAGGGATATGAATCATAACAATCATTGTGATAGTGAAATGTGTGAGCGTGGGCGTGCGTGCGTGCCAGGTGACTGTGTAATTGTGTATGTAACTATGGACGATGTTGTTTTATACAGGTGTACCTCTATTTTTTTCAAGTGTCATTGCCGCCATTGCATGGAGACTCGGAGCTGTAAGGCCGCAACCACACTACGTAAAAATCACAGTACAAATTTTCATGCATATCTCAGTACAAGTCGGTACGCAACCACACTACACTTTTCGGTCTGCATAGATGACGTTTTCACGCGACCAGCACGTGACGTTGTCGTACCAAAGCGTGTGCCATGCGCTGGAAAAGACCGGGAAATTCAAAAGCAATGCTGATGCTGATGCTATGTACGACGACCAGGTACAAAAACAAAGTTGTACACAGGAGATGGAGCGCGAAAACGACAAACGTGGCTTTCTACAGGGGTGCGCCAGTTGCTGAAAACCTACAAAGCGCATTTTGCATTTCGCACGCGTCGGCATGACGATTTCTACTGTAATGCCGTTTGTACGTGATTGTGTACCAAGTGTGGTTGCAGCCTAAAGCTACGTTTGCCCACTAGAGTCATGCATACATGTATTTGTTCCAAAGATGCGAATGTTTGTCATATTGCTGCTCTTCGTAGCATAAAGCGGGATTCACAGAAGCTTTTTTGGGGATGCAATGCACGATGCGACGGGATCTGCGATGGCGGCGTGCGATGCGAACTCGCGAAATACCATTCACAGAAGAAGTCAGCGATGTGACATCGCCTTGCTGATTTGGCGTGAAGTTCAATGCTGGTCACCATGGTGTTCGCGCGGCTTGGTACAACGTTTACAAATCTACAAACAACTCTTGAACCTTTGTACAACTTTGCTGCAGAGAGGGTCAATATTGCACACCGAATCGCCTGCCGCATCGCGAAAGTTGACCTAAGCTCAACTTTTGCGATGGCCCAGTTGCGTGAGCTGCGAGATGGGTGCGATTTGGGAATTTCCCGGCTTCGCGGCCGTCGCATCGCGCATCGCCTCGCAAAAAAGCTTCTGTGAACCCCGCTCAATTCCACTGTACTTCCGCTCTTGAATTCCTGTTGTGTTGTTTTGCCAGGCGGCTTCGCCGAAAGCAGCCAAGGACATGAACCCGGGCCAGATTGTGTTTCAATTCTCGGTGTCCATACTCGTGACCCTGATTCTACGGGACGTGGCGGCAGTAAGTGCGCACTCCGTTCCTTCGGTGACTTTTCTCTGTTTCTAATCAACGTTTCTGACAGGCACAGTAACATAGAGTCACGCGTCCAAGAATGTTGTTCCCAACGGGTTAGCCTGGGGCTTTCTTATTTTTCAGCAATCTGGCTGCGTTCTTATAGCACGTTATCAGAAACAATTCGTACTGAATCCTATTACGCATTACGCAGAGCTCACTGACTTGTCAGTTTGAGCACTCTGGCAAGGTACGTTCGGGCCTGATTGGAAATTTTTATTTCCATTGCTATCAGGTTCGGCCTCATTTCCTCTGTGCTGCGCTGATGAGTTCACAAAGAACGAAACAGCATGCTGTCCGCAGATTGAGTACTGAATCCTATGTATCCCAAAAGCTGCCGGAAGACCAACACCGCCGTTCTTAGCTTTGGGCTGTGGTGTTCTTAGCATTTCAGGCTGGACGTTCTTGGGCTCCACGTTCTTTGGCGAGTGACTCCACTGTAATCAGTGTGAGCTCTGGCTGACTTGTTTCACTTATGAAGTGGTAACAGTGGAATCAGCATGTGCCCAGCAAATCATCCGCCCTATTGCCGGTCCATCTTTTCCAAGTTTTGCTGCATGCATGTGTGTGCGTGCGTGTGTACATGTATGTGCGTGTTTGTTCTTCACGCAATGCAGATTGTTTTCTGGCTGGGCATATTTCACAACATGTGCGTTCTGCCCGTCGTCTTCTACCTACGCAGCAACACCGTTTACCGCGAACGTTACGTGCCACTCATGAGCAAATCCGTACAGGCTATGGTGGAACGTGATGCTCTCGGTGAGGATTGTACTACCGTAAAGTCTTGTATAAAAGCCGCGGCTTCTACGACTTTCTTGGTGATATTTTGCAGGTTTCTACTGTGAGACAGGCTTCTATACAAGACAGGTATTTCTATGTATGTCAACACTAAAACCAGGCTTATGTGTGATTTCATGGGCCCAACATTGCGGCTCCTATTGGAGGGCAGCTTCTATTCAAGTGCGGCTTTTATACAAGACTTTACGGTATTCAGGCTGAACGCATTATATGCCCAATCGGCAATGGCTATATTGACATCATTCTACTGTAGTAACCTGTAGGAAAGCTTGCCTCCAACCATGTGTGTTATGAACGAGTACTCTGATTTATACTGTCTTGGTACGACTATTTTGCAAAAACCGAGCAAGTACTAGTAGTCAAATAGTCGTAATAATTGTTCACCCCTTTATAATCATGATAATGTGCAGAGGAAAGTGGTGGTGAGCTGCCAGCTCCTGCTGAGAGTCCCAACGTTAACGCTGATGTGCTCTTGACAGGCGTATACCCGCTGTTACAGTCTTTTCTTGTGTGCGTGTCCCGTCTCTGCCAGGGAAATCGCTTGCGCTGCCGCACGCGACCAAAGTCGTCGATCGGTTTGCGCCGGGGCTGGACGAGCGGCCACTGCTTCTGCCTGACTTCGACCCGGACAAGGTACCCGCGCCACAGGCTAAGCCTGCACTGGCTAGTGGAGATACTGGAGCATCGCTGACAGAGGTGACCGGCATCACGGCGGAGGAAAAGCGATCCGCAGTCGAAGAGGCTCGGCAATCAGCTAAGCCGAAGGTGCGGCGGCGTTAGCGCAGTATGCGGAAGTATACTGCGTAACTGCATGTCAATTGTGCTGTGATCTACACCACATCGTAGCACGTGTAGTTGCTATTAGTTCTTTACTTGATGTTATGAATTTATCGAGGCTATGCTGTGCACGCAGTATGTGTGGAAACTGGAAAGACTTTGAAGATGCTGCAAGCTCCGGCACAAGTGTGGTGCCGGCGTGGGCACCTCGTATTCTCTGAGCTGTGCGTTCTGCTGCTATGCTGCAGTATCATATTTTCCACGCAAGCACAGCATGCCTCCTTCATGACGGTACAGGTGCTGTAGGGTAAGAGACCGGCCACACAAGCTGTGCGTCGCGACTCGCAAGACAGGTGCTCTGTACTCGTATTATATCCGCGGCAAGACCTCTTATAACAATTGCCTACTGTGTACATACCAAGTGTTTTGACGTATTACCTTGCAAACCTGCGGTGAACTGTACACCGTCTTGTCATAATGCTATCATGGTTGCTAAAAACTATTATTTTCAAAGTCCGTAGCACTCCATGTCTAACTCAGAACATCGTTGTTCTCCAACTCCCTGGTTTTACTCTGCACGCGGCGATATTCAGCGTGTTGCTACGATTCAGCTTGAACTAACAGGCGCGTGCCCCGTATGGGTTCCTGGGTGCCCGGAACCCCCCTTTTTTCGCTCAAAATGTAGGATTTTGCTTCATTTTTTGAAATTTTTCCCCGGGGAACCCCCGGAACCCTCCTTTGAAGGGCACCAGCGCACGCGCCTGACTACTACTGAGGACTCTTGAACACCTCCACCTGTGCAGTATGACCAGCATGCAGGGTATGATACCTGAACCATTCAGGGGGGGGGGGGGTACAACTCCCAGACAGGTCAAGCTGTGCTCATAACCGCTGCACACATGAAACCACACGTTTGCGTGGAGTTTGCTGGTGTGTGGGGCGTCATGCATAGGGAAAATTGGAAGCTCGCAATATGTTTTAGATGAGTCATGACCTGCACAATCATGTATTCTTAATTTGGCCCCTGGCCGAATTTTTGTTGACGTCAGCTTTTCCAGAGAATGGAGATCCTGAGCCATACCGTATAAGGCATGCACTACGAGTCTTGAGGCAGCGTCAACTTAGCCGGTTGAAAGTTAAGTTTGCTTTTTGAAAGCGGCATATTACTACAGTCCATTTCAAAACTATAGACGCGTAGGGAATACTTCAAATTTGGCTGGAACTTTTTGAGAATAGTTTTAGGAATATTGCTCAGGTCCGCTCCACAATTACTCATATAGTTTCTAAACGATTGGATAACAGACGCCCAATTTGGAAAAATTTATGCACAAAGTGATCACAGATTTTATGTGGTATAGATGCTGGCATAACGGTTTTGCCTAGGTACGCGTCTATTATAGTTTTGAAATTGACTGTAGTAAGCACAAACTCACGGTGAACGACGTCAGTACCTAGGGTTTGGGTACGACTCCTTAGTACAGTGGTAGTCATGAACGAGTACTTTTTTAATTTAGGAATAGTACGACCTGAACAAGACTTTTGTAAGCAGTTGTAAAACCTCGTTCAGCTGTTACAGTACTGTAAACAAAAATTAATAACAATCATTGCTGTACACTACGACTCGTACTGCACTGGCGTTCGCAGTGAACTAGTCCAGTCCGAATCGTTATGAAAACAGTGTTCGGTGCTTTGTAGTGATGGGATTAGGCTTGGCGACTCAAATGCCTTTCTTCCAACTGAGAAGAAGCCTCACCCTTACTTCTGAACTATAGTCGTGGCCAGAGAAATCAGACCTATCGTGCTATTGTAACTTTTAAATACCACCAGTGGTTACACAACCGCATGCCTAGCAGCACACAATTAAATCACGAGGTAGGATTTCTCCGCCAAAAATACTTCAAGCAGTACCAACAGTAGGTATCCCCAGACCAGAACTCATTTTACTTTACAGTGCACTGCAGCAATGTTCAAACAGACACGCATTAGTCAAACAAGACAACCAGTACTCACTATAGAGTGTGAACAAATTCTTCCAATGTAGCAGGAAAGTCAAGGCTGGGAGGTGCTGGAGGCGATAGAGCTCAGACCACCGCGAGAATATGGATACGTTACTTCAAGAACAAAGAGAAACCTAATGTCAGACGTGGCATGATGCGCGATGTGATACAGCTAGTGTAGAAAGGTGAGCAGGTACTAGGTAGGTTGGTTGGTATGTGCAGTGGGAAGAATGCATGATAGAATAAGACACAACACTTGGATAGGGAGAGTTGAGAAATAGTCCATTATTGGCCACCACGCAGACGCAGCACCAAGTGAAGAGTGGACTCCTTCTGGATATTGTAGTCACTCAGGGTTCGGCCATCCTCGAGTTGTTTGCCGGCGAAGATCAAACGCTGCTGGTCTGGGGGGATACCCTCCTTGTCCTGGATCTTGGTCTTCACATTGTCAATAGTGTCGCTTGGCTCGACCTCGAGAGTGATGGTCTTGCCAGTCAACGTCTTCACGAAGATTTGCATTCCACCACGGAGACGAAGGACCAAATGAAGAGTGGACTCCTTCTGAATGTTGTAATCACTCAGGGTTCGGCCGTCTTCCAACTGCTTGCCAGCGAAAATCAAACGCTGCTGGTCTGGGGGGATACCCTCCTTGTCTTGAATCTTGGTCTTCACATTGTCGATAGTGTCGCTTGGCTCGACCTCGAGAGTGATAGTCTTGCCAGTCAAAGTCTTCACGAAAATCTGCATTCCACCACGGAGACGAAGGACCAAATGAAGAGTGGACTCCTTCTGAATGTTGTAGTCACTCAGGGTTCGTCCGTCTTCCAACTGCTTGCCAGCAAAAATCAAACGCTGCTGGTCCGGGGGGATACCCTCCTTGTCTTGAATCTTGGTCTTCACATTGTCGATAGTGTCGCTTGGTTCAACTTCGAGAGTGATGGTCTTTCCAGTAAGAGTTTTGACGAAAATCTGCATTCCACCACGGAGACGAAGGACCAAATGAAGAGTGGACTCCTTCTGAATGTTGTAGTCACTCAGGGTTCGGCCGTCTTCCAACTGCTTGCCAGCGAAAATCAAACGCTGCTGGTCTGGGGGGATACCCTCCTTGTCTTGAATCTTGGTCTTCACATTGTCAATAGTGTCGCTTGGCTCGACCTCGAGAGTGATGGTCTTGCCAGTCAAAGTCTTCACGAAGATTTGCATTCCACCACGGAGACGAAGTACCAAATGAAGAGTGGACTCCTTCTGAATGTTGTAGTCACTCAGGGTTCGGCCATCCTCGAGTTGTTTGCCGGCGAAGATCAAGCGCTGCTGGTCTGGGGGGATACCCTCCTTGTCCTGGATCTTGGTCTTCACATTGTCGATAGTGTCGCTTGGCTCGACCTCGAGAGTGATGGTCTTGCCAGTCAAAGTCTTCACGAAGATCTGCATCTTGAAAAAGAAAGTTGAAGAACTGTTGTAGTTTAGAAAAAGGCTTCAAAAACAGTAGCAAGTGAACCAAGCTATCTTCACTTCTGAAAATGCTGTGCAGCTGGGTTTCTCTCCTTTTATTGCGACTTTTGCATTCATCACGCGGGTACAACTCCACTCGCTCATTGGCTGCATTTGGCGGGAGGCGTTTCCGACTACGTCATTCGGCCCGAAAGGGCCCCTAAACTTAGCAAGTTACGTCAGTCGTAGATGGATGACTCATTCGTGAAGCATCCAGTCTGATCCAGATCATGCGTACATTGCTGTACAGTGTATGTGTCATGATGATGCTAGCACGTGTTGGTGACACTTCGCGGACATCAACCCAGGAAAAGTGCAAACAGAAACAAACCCAGCGACAAAGGCACTTGAAATCCATGTCAAGAGTTCAAGATGAAGCGGAAAATTTCGAGAATCCTGTCCAGTCAGCCCTGACTTGAGCTGAGTGTTCTGTAGTGGATTTTATTTGGATGAATGCGCGTTCTCCAAACAGCAAAAGCGTACCGCAGTATCGACGCATTCCTTCAAAAGGCCAGCGAAAACTGAACAGCTTTGTGCTCAGCTTGAAACTGATGACAGGTAAAGTAGCGACGCCACCACGACATTGATTATCTGCACTGCTAGCTGCCACAAGTGTCCGACCAGTGCTGGTTGCCAGCAGTTGCCGTCTGCAAATACACTGCCGGCCACCAGCGTGACGCTTGATGAAGATATCGATAGAACACAGGAGTCTTGAGCTTGAACACGGTGCTTATGAATCTGACATGAATCCTTGCAGCCGTGGGGCCCGTGGCTGTTTCCTGCTGCTGTGGGGTACGTGCATATATCTTCATACTCCTGTACTCGTACTTCTGTGAATGCGACTCGTGTCCGCTTTCCGACGCGGAAATTTGTTTGAGTTGGACTACAGACGTGTTATAGAAAACTATAGACCGTCAGCATCACCCAACATTGTGTTACATGAAGTTATCATGAAGTGTTCATACAAGGGCTGTCTCTCGGGCCTGGTGGAGCTAGGGCCAGGCTTTGCACTGTTCATTTGAAAACGTCTAATCCAGTAAACATGGTAAATGACTGAATGAATAACTGATATGATTTTGTTGCAACAGTTTGAACTACAGACAGTGTAGCTACAGTGTGCATTGTCATTACAATCCGAATCCCAGGCCCCATCGGCCCATAGCACATACTGTCTCTGACACACAACCAAACTCAGTTCCTGCTAATGGCCACATACTCAACATGATGGTAGGACAGAAGTAAGTTGAGGATCCTGGTCTGGTCATTTGTAACACTGCCACCTCAGAATTGGCGCTTTAAGTTGCTACCACTGCAGGGCCGGCGGAACCGGTCAGGCTGATCCGGCCATGGCCGGACCACTTTCCCAGCTGGATGGTCCATGTGATTCGTGCAAAACCGGTGTAAAAAAATCCAGAGGTACATGACTCGACTGTACTGCTGACGTGTGATGTGCTTCGAAGTAGCTCATGACTCAGGACTCCGTGACCGGCACTGTATGGCTGATATGGATAAAAAAAAGTTGTGTTTGTGTTCTTTTACTATAATTTTCTGCATTTTCTGGAGCCTTAGTCCGGCTTAGAGATGCCCAAATTCGCTCTATTTCACGTAAATTTTAAATATTTCTCCCGGGGGAGGTCCCCCAGACCCCCTCAAAGATTGGCCGGACCACTTCCGAACTCCTTCCTCCGGCCCTGCACTGTTTCGTACTGCTGTGCCCAGCGCGGGCTTGTGACTAGTTGGTTTGGACGTGACAGCGTTGCGAATGACCAAGGGTCCTCAGCATCTGTTCTACCTATCCATGAGCGACACTGACTCGCGCTGCTATCCGGTTCTCACAATGTGTGTGTCGTGCTGGAAATGGATCGTCTTCGTGAGTTTGTATCTCTGGTGATATGTTGGCCTGGAGAGCACTATATATGTGGTGCTCTTCACAGTCTTCAGGCACAATCTTCCTCAGCCTACTCGAGCCCAACTGATGAGGGAGGGATTCCCCCAGACACTGTGTATTGAACAGGGAGTGGTGCTTTCTTGCAGATTTGCTAAGTGGTCGTGTTTCCGAGAAAGGGTGGGTGCGCGAGTCCTGCGGGCGTACGACCTGTACATTGTACACTTGTGGCAGTCAATCCGTATTCCTATTTCATAGTACGGTAATTTGAGGTGGCTAACCGGTTATGGATTTTTGCTACCTCAAGTCATGGTATCTTTGAGTGGTATCCACGTCCCTAAATGGCAGCATATTGAGCCCATAACATTGCATGCCACTTTTGCGGCTGATATTTGTACAGCATGCAACAATTACACGCAACATAAAACGTTTGCTAAACATTAGATCATTGATATGGTTGTGATTAAAAATTAGCCAGTGGGTATACTGTAGCACTGCCGGGAAAGTATCAAATTTGATACTTTCCCGGCAGTGGAACCGGCGAATTTCTGAACTCACTTGAAATACGAATATACTTTTAGAGCCAGCTGACAGGAAGCTACCGAGAATAACCAACAGCTGGATCCGAAGTGCCACTCCTTTCTGACCACGTGCATGGCTCACCACACTGGTCAAGGAAGTTATAGGCAGTATTTGACTGTCGACGCACCACTTTGTTTAATACTGCAAATGCCATGGCATGGGTACCAGGTCGCAACTGGAGGCTAGGCCCTGACCATAACAAGCGAACAAAGGCAAAACACTTGCCACATGAGGCACTGACTACACGCGTCTTTATGGACCGGGCTGCAGGTTGCAATATGTCTGTGATCACACCGATCATGCCAGAATGCATGTGCCCTATATGCCTATACAATAATCTTCCGGCTCTACCCGGCCGGGAGCCTCTCTGACCAACACGAGTGTTGTACAGTCATGCATAAAGTAACTCCAGTCTAAGTAATTTTCCGCCGCCCTTTTGTATCCGTTACAGTGCAAAACAGCCCCGCC
Organism: Sycon ciliatum; assembly: GCF_964019385.1. Taxonomy (NCBI): domain Eukaryota; kingdom Metazoa; phylum Porifera; class Calcarea; order Leucosolenida; family Sycettidae; genus Sycon; species Sycon ciliatum. The sequence continues at coordinate 3,165,410 of NC_088643.1, forward strand.
CCCATATGTTCTCCACTCACTCAAATGTTTTCACAGGATCTCGACCGGCGAGAGCAACTCCGCGGACCGTCCCTATACAAAGGGTCTATACCGGGTCCTCACATTGCAGTACAGACTGAACAACATGTATGGGGCAGCTGCCATAACAGACCGATCATTCCCCACTTGCCCCCTCCCTTATGTACAGTAATTCACAGGGCAATACATTTTAAGCACATGCATGCACACCACACACAGGTCATCCATGCAGTCTTTCAAATTTTTAATAAAAAGTTGAAAACGAAAGGTAAATTAAAAATCAAGCCCGAGGGAGCTCCGGAAAGGGGGGGGGGGGGGGCAATGGGGGTCGATGGGTGCTGGAATCAGCGCACCTGGTCAGGGTGAGGAAGAAATCCTGTGTCAATGTCCAACAGTAAAAATATATTGAAGTTAGACGTAAACTCTCATTGCCCGGAACAAAATTCTGACTTGAAGAGGCTGGTCAACTTGGCTACAGCAAGATCAATGCTATGTGATGAGCAAACAGTGCGTTTCGTTATCAGTATAAGTACTAGTAGCAGTGACCTGCAGGGCAAGTCACTGGTCAGTGTGGACAGCATTACGTCTGTGCATTGTACAACAAACGTCAGTTGCCTAGTGGGTGCAATTGCGCTAGTAAGCGCTGTACACGTTGGGTGCAAGTGCGCTAGTAAGCTCTCTACACGTGAGGTGCAACTGTACATGTACCTGCAAGGGCATACAACTGTGTGCCGTGCTGACCGCTAGCAAGCACTGTACACGACGCTGAAGACTACTTGTAAGCAGTGCTGTGATGAGTTCCCCCTGTAGCTGACCTGGTGCGCAGGGCCGACCAGCCCGACGGCGCCGCCGCAGAACACTACAGTGCTTGATGTAACTTAGCTACAGGGGCTGGCAACAGTCGGAACCACCGCTGGCCGAGTGTCCTCCGCTACCTCTCACGACCGTACACAATCCACAGCATCCTACACGCAGCAAACAAAAGGACAATGTCAGTTGAAGCAAGGGGAACGTCATGGACTCAAGCCATAGAAAACAAAAGCTTTATAGTAGTTATACTTAGAAGTACTGTAAGACATGTATATATAACGAGGAAGCAAAACTAACGTTTTAACGGATGACATTTCTTCGTTATAAGATCCGTTGAGGCCGTACTGTTTCATATATGCTGTGTGTGGATATGGCAGAATACTGCAAGATCGTTAACATATCTTCTCGTTAATGAATTTTGGATAATCGTTAAATTTGCGACTCGTTATAATAACATGTCTTACAGTAGGACATACTTCAGGTTCAACATTTTGAAAGTGTTTCACCAGTGTACTTTCATGCCTCATCAGGTGAAATACAGGCAAAATCAAATGAACCAGGACAATGGATTAAATACTGCAGAGAGGTGATAGAAACAGTGCAAGGAAGAAGAGGCAAAACAACAGCGTCAAATGCGTGACCCGTACACATAGTAGACGTTCATTGTACGGATTGTGTAATGCCTTTCTTCTTGGAACATCCCCATTGGCAAAACAACCACACAGCACTGGATACAAAAGCTCAAGTACCAAAGTGGAGCTCTCAGCGTATATAGTGAACAATTTCCGTATACAGTAAAACCAAGAGTAGATAAACAAGAGTGTGCAACTCCGGATGGGTTGGCCCACGGCGGAATTTTTTGTTGACGTAATCTTTTCGACGACGCACTCGCTGCGAGTCTTTTGGAAAGTTTTCCCTCGTGCACTTGGCCGGGCTTTACACTACAAGGTCGGTGCCCAGCACGTGCTCTCGCACTGCTCTGCGGCAAAATGCGCGCTTCTCTGAAAAAAGGTAACGTCAACAAAAAATTCCGCCGTGGGCGGGGGTATCTGCAGATTGTGCAGGAGAGATCCGGAGTTGCACACTCTTGTTTATCTACTCTTGGTAAAACCTGTCAAGACGAACACTTCACAGATACAAAAGAGAAACTCCTCATCTTGTGAACAGTTTGCAGCAGTTACAATCATGGTGTAGGTCCTAACGAGGTGCTGGACTTACCCAGTGCACAACTGGAAACGGTGCGTGACACCACGCTGCCACCGCAGCACCGCTGTTACGTGATTGAGTCGGAGTAGGACAGCGACAAGTGCATGCGAGGCAGGTCGCACACTTTCGAGTGCTGGAACACCAGGGCATTGCTGACGGCCACGTACTCGCACACAGCAAACATGCTGTAGGCTGCAGCGCGCATACACACATGTCAAGGAGCCTTCAATTCAATCACAGACAAAAGCGGAAGCAAACATGTGGATTTTTCAGGACAAGCCATGTATTTTCACCAGATTTAGGGGTTTTCAGTGTATTCTTTACTGGGATTTTGTTAGCCTAATACGCTCTGCCTCCGCGGTGTTGAGCACTGTCAGCACACTGGGTACACCCTCTGGTTAGCCTAATAGGTATATTTTAGGGTTTTCAAGGGCTGTGCGGACCATGCCCATGACAGACCACGACCACCACGGTCGAAGAAAAAAGACATGCGACCCTGCATGCAGCTAAAAAGCTGGTTAGAAGGGAAAACCCCTAAGACAACACTGTCGTATGATCCTAACTTACAAAGCAAAAAGCAGCCATGACAAAGCCATCAGTAGGTGCCTTAGGAAGGGACAACGCACACCCCGCAGTAGCTATTAAAAGCAGTGGGAAGCCGACCAAACGTATACGCCTTGCTTCCAGCAAGTATTCAGCATTAAGCACACGTCCCAACAAGATCACAAGATTCACAATTACTACCAGAGAGGGCATAACCCTCCAAGTGCGTGCAACTCTGTGTGGGTTTGCTGCGAGGTCCACCGCCAGCGAAAACTCACACCAAGTGGTGTAGTGTTCATCTTCTACATTGTCAGTCTAGTCTTAGCGAGCACTGGAGTAGTGAAAATAATACTCAGAGAGAAATCCACTCAGCTGATGCACGCGAGTCATCAATAATATATAATCATGGCGGCAGATATCCGGACTGCACGCAGGCTAGGCCGGCATTCGTTGTACGCACTTGGAAATCACATGATGCGAGTTCCGCTGTCGGACACCCACGTGCAGAGTTGCACACTCTCGGGCGGTTATAATAAATTATAGTCTTTGTTTCTATAACCAAGAGTCCATTATCCCCAGAGTGTGCAATTAAGTTACTTCACTGATTAGATCTGGGACGGCGAAATCTGTGTTGCACGTCATAGTGTGACATCATGAGTACTCGTGACATTTCCGTGGTGGACCGCGTCGACGGAATGACGCAAGTCCGACCCAAAAAATGACGTACACTACAGATTACGCCGTCCCACAACCCCATTCCAGCTGTGCACTCTGGGGATTATGGGCTCTTGCTATAACATGTCACCAGCGTACACAAAGCAAGCCAGGATAAGGTAAGGAGGATACAGTAGGCTTTACAGTAGGCGTTGTGGTTCTGGTACAGCGCACCACCAACGAATACACACAGAACACTGATGGCACAGCAGAACAGCTTGGTACGCAGTGACTTCGCCACCTGGTAGGTCAGCAACAAGAAACACACACACGCATGGACATAATCAGTGCAGTATGTGAGTAACAAAGTGAACGGGTGGGACACACACATACGCACATACACACCCGCCCACACACACAGCATTTTGTCAGCACAACACTAGAAGAAGAAGAAGAAGAAGAAGAAGAAGAAGAAGAAGAAGAAGAAGAAGAAGAAGAAGAAGAAGAAGAAGAAGAAGAAGAAGAAGAAGAAGAAGAAGAAGAAGAAGAAGAAGAAGAAGAAGAAGGTGGCTTGTCACCTGACAATCGTTCTGCTCTTTTCCTACACATTGATAAATTAATAACCCAATGAGATGCTTCAAAATCATAGAATGAACTGTCAGTGTTGAAAAGTAACGCTTCAGACCAGTCGCACTTATTTTAAGGTTCAGTTGTGCTTAGTCTTTCAGCACGTTGTGAACGGAACAGAAGTACACAGGACAAGTGTAATCACTCCTTACCAAGCCTGCCCTACACCACACCACTACTCCGGGGAAACATACACTTGGATTGGAACATGGACTACAATGCTAGGCTGATGGCAATCACACCATGCATGCCCGGGTGACTAACCTGCAGTTGGATGTGCTGCTGCTGCTGTTGTTCTTTCTGGCCTGGTGCCTTGCTGGAGAAGGAAGAGTGCGACCATTGCTGATACGAACCCAGGCCCATATGCAGGGTGGTGGCCAACATGAACACTATCATGCCATTCTTGTGAACAGCTGAGACACAGAGAGAGAGAGAGAGAGAGAGAGAGAGAGAGAGAGAGAGAGAGAGAGAGAGAGAGAGAGAGAGAGAGAGAGAGAGAGAGAGAGAGAGAGAGAGAGACGGAGAGAGGGGCTGAGTAAATATGTTTTCGTCCTGGGATTACACTCTGATCGCTTATTGAAGCATTGCTTCCTTCGAAGTATCCAGGAGTAAATGCCATAGAGCAATAGCTGACTAATACCAGAAGGAACAAATTTCAAATCTTGAAAGCTGTACTTTGTAATTATGTTCTCTTTCTGTTCTCCCAACAGACGTGCGCGTACGCAGCATGCAAACACACACACAAACACACACACATTTGTACTTGCTCACTGCCAAAATTGGTCACGTGGGTCTCCCTGGGAGAGGGGAGAGAGACTCAAAACTCAAAATGAACACACACACACACACACATACAGGCACTTGCAACCCCCCCCCCCCCCCACACACACACACATTGATAGTTAACACAGACATACATGTACGGGCATACAACATGCACGCACTCTACCTACCAAAGTATAGCGAGGAGGTGATGAACGCCAGCGTGAGCAGTCCCCCAAGGCTGACGGCATCCACCACGGCAATGAATAGATTTAGCAAGCCTGCCCAGGGCGAATAGCTACGGATCGCGAGAAGGCTGATGCGCGTCGAATTCGACTGGTGGTGTCGATACGCAAGCAGTATAGTCACCGAGTGGAAAATACAATGGATTAAAATAGGTATCTGCGTGATGATCCTGTGATAGCCATTGTAGTCAAGCACGGCGCTGAGCGAGGGCAGGAATTCATACGACTGCAGGGGGAGAATAGAGAATCCAGCCAAACCGACATAGGCAGAGGACGCTATAATCATAATACTGTCAGGCCTCGCTTAACCGCACAATTCCGTTATCCACAAAAATGTTCGGATAGGCGAGGGAACCGGATAATCGAACACACATACTGTATGTATGCATGACATATGCATTAAATCGGTAACCAGCGAGTTTCCGGATGGTGAGGGATCCGGAAAAAAGAGGACCGGATAAGCGAGGCCTGCCTGTACTGTAAGACCAGATGTTTTAACGTCAATTAAAATCAACGATCTCCGGATTTTCTTGGGTTAGCGAGGTAAAATCCTAACAAATTCTGTCTGTCAAAACCGGCAAAGTGACTGTACATGTACATATCGTTTCGTACATAACGACTTCCAATTTTAATGAACCATGCACGCGGTACAATAGGCCAGCTCTCATCCGATCACCTCATGACCAACACATGTCCGGATCTCGGGTATGCCCGCAATTCAGAATCACACCAAAAGTTCGACACGTATGGTGATATCGATGACTCGCTCCCTGGAGCTCAGCTAACTGATTCAACGCCAGCACTTACATGTGGTGCCGTGGCAATTTCAACCCGACCCCATGAGTACTGCACAGCCCGGGGTTGGTAACCCTGGGGGAGTGCAGCGCCCCTGGGTAGGGCAATTTGGCGAAGGGCAGGGGTGGGGAGTAGGGTACTTTCTCGTCTTGCGTCTCTAATTTCACTTTGTATGATATGAACGCATCACTCTGATTCCACTTGACACAATTCTTTCAGCAAAAATCTACTTGAATCACTGAATACAAATATTACACAGCAATGAAGCAAACAAACCTCTTTCCGCTGTTACTCGGAGTTTCGTGTGAAAACAACTCATCAGACAAATGCCGTCATGCCAACAAGTTTAACTCAGCAGGGTAATATGATGAACGACAAATACATGAGCCACGCCAGGCTGGGGGTGGCTGCTTTGCCCGTCGGGGGTCGGGGCTGGGTTCCGCGGGGCGCGGGAATGGTGAGCACTCCCCAGGGCTCATTGCTCACATGCTTTGGCGGGTTTTGGCTTCTGTCGCCGGTTTTTCGATGCCTTGGCGGGTGTGGTAGTCACCCCCTTACCTGGCGTGAGTGGTTCCCACTACGCACAATCCCCATCACCATTTTTATCACCCTAGGTCAGAATGTCATGTGTCACAATGCAGCAAAAATCTGTACTGATGTGTTGCCAGAGAATCACGCTGTTCCTCTACCCAGGCTATGCTCTATACTCTCAACATCTTTTTCCTCTTATAATCACGCTGATTTTGCCACCCCCTTTTCCTCGCGCTATTGAAATGTTGTACCTCCATCACCTCTGCTCTCTTTTCTCAAGACTCTCCGATTATTATTCTAGTGATTGTTAGTCTTGGTCATATGCTGTCTGATGAGTGTTTTCACACGAAACTCCAAGTAACAGCGGAAAGGATTTTGTTTGCTTCATTGCTGCGTAATATTTGTATTACTGGCTCTGTCCACTGGACATTGAGCACTGTAAGCAGCCTAAGGACTTTAGTATAGACAACTGTGAACCACTGAATAAATATTTATAGCCCACTCCTTTCATAGCATTCGCCTAACATCAAGGCGATGACCATGCCTTCTTTGAGAGGAACACCCCACGATCAATATGCAATGCACTATCAGCAATAAAATTAATACAGCAGCAGGAGCGTTACCCGGCAATGTGTCTGGGTGACTTTGCTGAACCCAAAATAGAGTCCACTCGTCACGCATATCACAAGCGATGCAGCCACCGAGCACAGCGCTCCCGTTGCCAGCTTTCTGAAGGACAGACGATAATCAATCCCCATGCTTGGGCATGACCTGCAGCCAATAGTGTGCAAGGCCAAACAATTCCAATTTCACTTGCAACAACTAAATGAACACTCAGTAATGTCGCTAATTATTTGAACATTTTGGCTTCCATTCATCCATCATCAACGACACAGCAACGGTACGACTCTCGAGTACGAGGAGTTGAGGACTACGCACGGTGACGTCCTCGTACACGCGGTGCTCCATTTTACTAGACCACACTTCGTCGCCTGTTACTTGTTCAAGTCCTTGTCCGTAGCATCGCATGATGGACCCAGTCACGCTGCGCTGACGAGTCACGTCGGTTTTGTTTTTATTTTTTTATTATTTTTTTATACGAAAGTCCACTATATTCCCGAATATGTGCGAGAAGTGGTGGCGGGGCCAGGCTGCTCTGCCGACCTCAAAGGTCTCGGCGTCTACGCAGACAAAGGGCGCCATAATGCAGTAAAACCATGTAGAGAGGAGGAAGAGGGGAAATGAATAATAGTGAGAAACAAGGACAATGGGTAGATGGTCGTGAGAGAAGCAGAGTGAAAGATAACGTCACATTGTGGTAAGGGGGGGGGGGGGGGAGGATGCTAGTGAGGCACTGGTCTAAACCGTTTCATAGGGCGTCGGTGGCTGCTTGCCAGTTCAGGTGCAGCAGATACTTGTTGCATTTTTCTTTGAATGATTGGAGCTGGCTGGGTTGCGGCCGTGCTGGTAGAATGGTCGCTGGTAGGCTGTTCCACAAGGGAATAATGCAGTCTGGGTAGGAACCCTGGAGGCTGCTACGAATGCGCACGGGCAGCGTCGACTTGAGCTGGAGCGGGTGGCAGTGGGCAGTCTCCGTGGCTAACCTAGTGGATCGACCACCCACTGGGCGGGGATTGGCTGGAGGTGGGAGGATGGGCTTCAGGGGGCTTGTTGTTGGAAGGTAAGACAGCTTGAACGTGAACGAAAGCGCAGCAACCAGTCGGCGGTGTTTCAGGCTGGGGAGCCAGGCGCCTGGGCCAATCACCTTCAGTGCCTTGTGCTGGATTTTGTCCAGTCTGGATGTACCTGACCCCATCCACACCAGGCAGCAGTATTCCATTGTTGGCCGCACGAAGCCTTTGTAGACTGCCGTGCGGCCACTGGAGTCCAACAGGGGCACAACCTTTCTCAGGAAGTGTAGGCGTTGGGCAGCCTTTGAGGCCACGGCCCGGAGGTGTGCTGCGTAGGACAGTTGCGAGTCGAATGCTATGCCCAGAAGTTTAATTTCCTTCTCTTCAGGAACAGTCACTCCATTGAAGAGCACTGGTGGGAACGCTGGGGGAGGCTTGCGGTGGTCGATGATGAGGGCCTGAGATTTGGATGGCTCGAAGGTGACCTTCCACTTGGAACCCCAGTGGGAGACGGCGTCCACTGCTTCCTGGAGTTGTGCTGCAGAGTCGGATATGCTGGCGGTGGCAGAGATGCACTGATACAGTGTCGTGTCATCTGCATACGTGGCAAGCTCAGCACCAGCAGGCAAGGTGTCCTCGTAGTCATTTACGTACAGGAGGAATAACGTTGGTCCAAGGATGCTACCTTGTGGTACCCCTGCTTGGATATGGTGCAGGGAGGACTCTTGGCCGCCCACAACAGCCTGCAGGCGCCGGTTGTGCAGGTAGCTTTCCAGCCATCCGAGAAGCGGGCCGTCTAGACCGTACACGGAAGCCTTATGCAGCAGGCCAGCATGGCTGACTTTATCAAAGGCGCCTGCTATGTCTATCGCCAAAACATGGGCGGCTCCTCCTAGGCCGGCTGCTCGGGACCATTCACAGTGGAGCTTGGTTAAGACGTCGGCTGTGCTCAGGCCCTTTCTGAACCCGAACTGTTTCGCAGAGATGACATTGTGGGACTCCACGAAACTGGTTATCTGACGATTGACAATTGTTTCCATCACTTTGGATATGATAGACAGCAGAGACACAGGTCTGTAGTGTTGAGGCAGGTTCTTGGATTTCTTCTTGTGAATGGGTGTGACTCTAGCTGTCTTCCAGGATGTCGGCATAACCATGCTGTAGAAGCTAAGGGAGAACAGTTTGGAGAGTGGCTTACTTAGGGGGTCGGCACACATCTTCAGAACTCGCGCGGGAATGCAATCCGGTCCAGTAGCTTTCGATGCATTTAGGCGTCGGAGTTCTCTCTTGACAGTGGCAGGGCGGAACCGAACCGTTGAGAGCTTTTCAGCCGTGCGCTGAGCAACGTGGGGGAAATCAGTCGCTGCTTGGTTGGCGGGGAAGTCGTCGGCGCCCAGGCTGCACTTTGAGGCGAAATACTGCCCAAAACACTCAGCTTTTTCGGCATTCGATACGCATTCCAAACCAGGCTGCGGCGTAAGAGTTGGGATGGACGTGTTTCTGCTGCTGCCACCTGCTTGCTTGATGGTAAACCACCACGAGCGGTCACTCAGGCTAGCTTTGGAGAGCTTAGTACGCAGGGTAGCCAGGCGGGCCACCTTAGCATGCTGGAAGATGTCATTACAACGTAGAGTGGCTGCTGAGGCTGTCTGCCGCGCTGCTATTGACTTCTGCCGTCTGGCAGTAGCCCAAGCCCTCTCTTTTGCTTTTATGGCATCCGTGCACTCAGGGGTCCACCAAGCTGGATCCGTCGGCCGGGATGTGAGTTGCCGGGATGGGATGAAACGTGACATACCCTGGAGGATAACTTCGGTGATGTTGGCGCACGACTCATCAGCGCTGGTGGTGAAGGCAGTTGACCAGTCATAGGCTAGGAAAAAGTGACAGAGGCGGTTCCAGTCTGCTTGGTTGTACCGCCAGACAGTGCGTGTGGTTTTTGGTTCACGGAACGCAGAGATAGGGAAGTCCATGGTGAGGACAGCGTGGTCAGAGGACCCCAGTGGGGCATGGCATTTCACCTGAACCGGTTCACTGAAGTCAGACATCACAAGGTCCAGGGTGTTGTCTCCACGTGTGGGGATGTTGACATGTTGCTCCAGGCCATGAACATAGCAGAGTTCCTCCGCTGCTTCTCCTGCCGAGGTAGTCTTGGTGCTCCCTAGCCATGCTGCATTGTGGACATTGAAGTCCCCTGCGAGGATAACATAGTCACCGTGGCTGCGGGCCTCATCTAGGTGGGTATCAAGGTATTCGATCAGCTCCATCATCTGTCCCGGCTGTGGAGCCTGATCGGTAGAGTGCACAGATAACAATCTTGGACCGGCTAGCTGTTGATACAGATATCCATATCACTTCGTGGTGTTCCGTGCTGAACCGGTCCAGGTGCTGGAAGGCCATGTTTGATTTCACCCAGATGGCAACTCCGCCTCCATGAGCGTTTCTGTCATGTCGGATTGGGGGAGCGTATCCGGACAGACAGACCTCACTGTCAGTGACCTTTGCGGTTGAGAATTTTGTCTCCGTAACAGCGATGACATCGTCGGTGTTGACAGGTCGGCATATCGCAGCTCTGCGTGGCCGTGGGTCAACCAAAAACTTTTTTTAAATTAAAAAAAGGGGGGCGGGATGATCATACGAGTATAGTGGAGTGGACATAAAAGAGAAGAAAAAAAAGAGAAAAACTCATGCTGAAGCCTGAACCTCCAGACCCCTGGCCTGGGTGACTGGGTCATCTGGTCATGTGCTCTTGATGCAGCGAAACCCATCAACCTAGCACATCTTGTCGTTTGGGCATGGGGGGGGGGGGGGGGTCATGTACGGATGGCTTTGGGGCCAATCATGTGCAGAATGTGTGAGAGTCACGTCGCAAAGAATGAAGGAGGACTCTCGAATAGCATAAACCATCCCTGGGCCTTTCCCTCCGGTTGGCAGACCGGGTTCAGTGGAACACACTGCTAATGCTATAGTCGTGACCAAAGAAATCCGGCCCGCGGGTCAAAGTAGCGCCGCGTTTCCATTTCAATTGGATCATGTACATGTAGCCACCAGAAACCATTTTGCCTGCCGGCTGGCTGTGTTCAGTCATCATCAGTCATGACGTATCTGCCTCCACCACAGTCCACCAGCACCCTCTTGCCTGGCCTGGCCGATCCATCGCACCAAACCTCATACACTAATAGTAATGTGATACCACTGCATGCCTGCCTGCCTGACCTGGTGCAAGCACGCACCGCAGTACCTCCGACAGTCGTAATAGTTGTTGGCGTCTGTGCAGCTGCAACTAATATTACTATGCTACTTGCAAGTAGTCAGTGGATGCTTAGGCAAGTTAGGGTTGGACTGGCAGACCACGGTGGTCATGGTGGTGGACGTTCTGGGCCCATAGGATAGCCGACAGCGCCCCATGGGGTAGACCAAGGGGGGGGGGGGGGGGGCAGCGATCTGACTCCAAGACTGCTTGCTCATCACAGACCGTCAGGCATCCTCGTACTTGTATATCTCCACACCACAGCAGTACAGACATGCACGTGCAGTGTCATCAAGCCTTTCAGAATCGTCTCCATAATTATGAATAAATGGAATGAAAACTTCGTGAAACGGCCACTGGCTATTTCCCACACCTGAACCTGCGTGCGGATTTCCGAAGGAGTCGGTGGGCCTTCCGAAATTGCGAACGATCCGATTAGTTTGCAGAACTTCCCATAATCTCTGGGGCTACGGCTTTGCTGACCAAATGATTGAAATCCACAGACACCAAGCAGATCACTCTTATCAAACTAACTACCGGTAACCGTTTACTTGTCTTGCGTCAAAGTTGCGAGCAGGACTGCGGATGCACTAACCATTTTACCGACAGCTAGTGGCGTAGTGCACTTCCACTTCACTAGTGGCACCTCCAAACATAGACTATTAGTATTAGTGCTCTCGACTCCAGCTGTATGACTATGACAGTATGAGCCTACATCTCGTACTCAAGTGAAGTGGGTCGTCTGATCGGAGAGAGCGACTACACCTGTACACTGGCTTGTTGCAGTTGCACTGGCTTGTGACCTCCATGACTACTCAGTACTGCCAGTAGTCACAACTCTGCCGTCTATGTATAATAATATTACACAAAAACAGTCATTATTTTCATGACAGTCGAAAATAATGACTGTTTTTGTGTGAGCCAAAGTCATGTGAACAGTGACATCAAAGCACACTTCGATAGGACGATACCTCCCAACATCACTGAACTCTGAACAAACAAGGAACAACATTACGGTTCAGAAGTTGGGACATACTACTAGTACTAGTACATGTACTATGTAGATCTACACTGATCTACAACACCAACTATTTACTTGTGACCAAGGCCCGGGCTTGGCTAGAAACAAAGGCAGACCGGGTCACCGGTTGGCCTTCCTGCCTGGCTCTCTTGAGTCTCATGTAGTCACCGTCATGTTGATTGTTGTTCCAGGTCAAAATCTTCAAGATTAGTAGTAATACTGGTATTACCATGATTACAACAATCATCAGTCATGTCTGGAGTCAGTGGCAGGAGGCAAGTAGACCTCCACCCAATGACTTATGTGACCCATGACCATGTCCATGACTCCGACTCGGGCATGAGTAGATCTACATCGTACATGATGGGCCATGGGGTGCCCTCAACATAGTGAACAGACTGATGATAGAGTAACCCCCGACCGTGTATGTACCATGATATATACAGCGGGGTAGGTTTTTGGTAGATCTGCCCTGCCACAGTGCCAGCCTTGCATGCAGACCTGTGGAACAGGCAGAAGGTAGTAAAAATAATAAAGACGTGTAGTGGAACTGTCGTGATTGAGAATATTTTTCCAGTGCCAGTGGTCTACCGGATCGGACCAAGCAGTTTACTGAGTGACTGCCCAGGCCAAAGCATCTGGCACTTGGATACTCGCTTTCTTTACGAAACTCAGAGAACGCTGTGCTGCACAGACACAAAACCAAGGAAGGTTCATAGTGCTGGAGTAAGTGACGGGTTGGCTGAATAAACCCGTCTAGCGGGGAATGCAGGTTGTTTGTGCAAGATCACGTCAGGGCAGTGGGGATTGGCTGTGATGCTCGGCGCGACAACGCCTGGAAGTCGACTGTGAAAGTACTAGTGCGAGGTTTTCCACCCCATCCCACCTGGCCTGCCACGAGAGAGTCCAGGAAGCAAACGCTAGTCGGAACGGTCAGGCAGCCTAGCCCGATCCTGGCCAAGGGGGATACGCTAGTGCGCTCGGTTCCAGTATGCCTCGAGGTGCCGAAGTTTCACCGTTGGTGAAGTGGACGCTGTTCACCTTCAACCTTCTCGTGCTGGTGAGTATAGAGTAGTGAGGAGTTCTCCCTTGTCCGATTGTGGTCAGTGTTGTATTGTTACGTAACGTCGTTGTTGTTTGGGTGCCTCGCCCCCTCCCGTGCCAACAGTCAGCGCGACAAGAAAAAAGATGACACAAACACATCATGACAGCGCTTTTCGGTTTGATTGACCTTGTCACAAGGTATTTTTGAGGACAGCGTGAAGTAGTTAGCGGTTGGTCATGGGCTGTTCAGCGAACACACAGCCCACGAGAGGTATTTTGTTTGTTGGACAGCCGCGGTATGGCCCTTGTCACAGCGCGTGGTGTGGGAGATAGAGGCGAGTAATGAATGAAAGGAGTTGTTCAGTTGCGCTCCAAATCTTGGGACACCTGCAGGACGAAGCCATAAACGATGCAATACTGGCTAAACCCCTTGCGTGGAATGGAGCTCCGAGGAGAGGGCTTAGAACTACAATGACTTTTGTACAACAAGTAGATACGCACTGGAAGTATCGTGTAGGCTGTTGTTGGTCGTTGGCCGGACGTGTTTTAGGTAGGCATGGGAAACGCTGGAGGCGCTACATGTAGGCCAAGGCGGCAAAGAAATCGTCCCGGACGCAACTCTCTTCTTGCCCAGTGTGTTGTGAATATTGTGCTGTGCCTTGCCAAGTAGTTAGTAAATTTATCAGTGTAGAATTTGTAGCTGAACCGGCATGGAAGTCATGGGCCAAGAATGCAAGATGGGGTATCTGAGGACCAGAGCAGGGATGGTCAAGTTAGCTAGTTTTGCACAGTGGACTGACTGTTCCGATCTTTTCCGGAAACCGGCAGTATCATAATGACTGTTTGCATCATGACTGTTATGACAGTGAGAGACGTGTGAAGCATGAGCAATCATGGACTTGCACAGGTTTATCTCTCGTTTTGGCTTTTTTGCACGGTAGCCTGGGCGGAATGCTTATGCATAAGGCCATGGTCTTTAGAGCATCAGATACAGTCAACCTTGGACGTCCTGAAACAGCATGCTGGTCATGTCATAGAATCCGCATGACACAAGGCTAGCCGCTGCACGAGTAGCCATGTGTACGGTGTAACTTGTAGCTCTCACTGACGTGGCTGTGAGTGCGGGCACAGTTTAATACCTAGATAAGGGCAGCGTACCACTACACAGCCAAACACAACGAGTAGCCTAAGAATTGTTTGCTACAGATATCCTCACAGTAAAAGCTCCAAACGAGGAAGATACTCTTCTTTTTTCTCCTTTTCACAAACCTGAGATAACTTATATTATTATAGTTGTGAGAAAAATACTCTGGTGTACTGACTGAGTTCGATGGCACTGAAGGTGCAGGGACGTCGGAACCGGTGCGGTAGGTGCGGCCAAAGCCGCACCAATAATTTTATCTTGTGTTTTTGAAGCAATGAAATATGGGCCAGTTGGGACCAATTTTCCAAAAATTCCCACGGGGAGGGCCTCGCCTCCATCCTCCTCTAATCCCCTTTCATAGCCGTACCAATGTTGATGATGATATCTTCCGACGCCCCTGAAGTGTGCAACACATGCCCGTGTTTCTGTTCTCCCCCCCCCCGTTCTGCAGCTGTGCGGCATTGCCGCTCTGATCGCACACATACACAACTGTGATCTGTTACTCGCACATGTGTTTGTGACTGCCTATAGCGGTATTGTGATGTATAGCGAGTGGACTGGATACTGGGCACTGAAAGTGTACAACGCATGCCCCATGTTCTGTTCTTCCCCCTGTTGTTCTGCAGCTATGCGGCATTGCCGCTCTGGTCGTGGGCGTGTACGGTCGCCTGGTGCAGAACGACTTTGACGACGTGGCCAACATCAGCACCGACCCGGCCATCATCCTCATCGCTAGTGGCGTGGTTTGCACGATTCTCGGCACGTGCGGCACCGCCGGGGCCCTGCGCGAGAACGTGATGCTCTTGAAAATTGTAAGCACACGTGCTGCAAGGACTCAGATCATAGCATGAACAGAGCAGCCAGTTCAGCATCACAGGGCACATACACGTACAGCCAGTAGTACACATTCACCACAGTCCCAGTGAAGGTCAGACAAACGTACCACAGTTCTCGGCACGTGAGGCACTGCAGGAGCCGCCCTGCGCGAGAACGTGATGCTGTTGAAAATTGTAAGCACACTACTGCAAGCACAGTGAGACCTGTCTAAGGCGACCACTCGGATAAGGCGACCACCTGTCCCAGAAGACCACTGCTACCAGGACCAAGGGATGCTATTTCCAGTCAAATGACCCTGGATAAGGAGACCATCTGGCAATGGAGACCACATTTTGAATGTCCCTTGAGTGGTCGTCTTAGACAGGTTTCACTGTACATTTCTTTAAAAGGTTAAAAAAATATCTCAGCGGTATGAGCACGCAGCATCACAGAGAACTGAGTGAGAAAAAGAGTACATTACCGTATCCATTCCCGTGGAAACTCACGACGACCGCTCACAGCTGATAGGTCCAGCGGCAGATGCAGCGCCTAGCAGTGAGGGTAAGGGGATACGTCTCACAACCACTGGCACAAGTGCCGAGAAACCCCATTAGCCGCATCCATGTACCCCTTGTGCCTGGCCACAAGTTCCCAGTTGACTGTGGAGAAGTGAGTAGATAGGGTAACTAACTAACTAACTTTGTTGGGCAAGTACACTGTACAGTGGTGATATGCTGTGGAGTGATTGCCCAGGTGATGCGTTGGGCCCATGATCTGTTGCTTTCAGGCACTGCAGTGTACATGCGATCATTGCTTAGAGCTATCTACCTGTGCGTTCCGTGTTTCCCGTGTCCGGTCGGCTCTGTAGTATTACTATGGGATCACAATTCTTATTCTCCTGGAGATAGCAGGTGGAGTGCTGGCGTTTGTCTTCCAGGAAGAGGTGAGTGTTTCTACAGCTGCTGCTAATCTCTCCGCTATGGCTGCTATACATGCAGACTAATCTCATCATATTAGTGTGTTGTCAGTGTGGTATCTGTACTTTAGAAGTCAATAAATAATGACTTCCAAAGTACAGATACCACAGTCAGGTGCTCCGTGACTTTTTCGGCGAGAATCTGGAAACCCTTTTCCAATTGTCCGCAAGCTCCAATGCAGCCACTTACACAATTTTAGGAAACTTCACTTCTTGACTTCAAACTCCAAAAACGTAATGAGTAATTACCCTGATGATGGACCAGGCCCGAAAATTTGGCGCAATGTAAATTTTAATTTGGATCGCAGTGAACAGACCGTTTTTGTAGTTTGGAGTTGAGAAGTGAAGTTTCCTAAATGAGAATCTGGAATGCAAAACAAGTCCCCGTGAGCCGTTAATATTATGTTATGCTTGGAGGCGCTGTTCTCTGGCACAAGTAACCTCTGACTGCCCGCCGAGTGTGGCTCAATGTCGTTATTCTTTTGTATTTGATAGCCTAGTGGAATGTGGCATGACTCGTACTGTGAGACTGGACCAGTTTTTGAAACCCATCCAGAATGATCGCTGAGAGTCATGGCACGGTGGTGCATTGTCTGGAAGTAATGCCCCCCCCCCCCCCCCCCTGCTCATCTGATACTTATTAAACAGCCTTTATCTCTGTGCTGTTGTTTCGCTTTGTAGCTACGAAATGAAGCATCAGATAAGATGCTGGAGGGGATAATGATGTACCGCACCACCAACATGCAGACTAACCTTGATGATGCCGTCGAAACCATCCAGAAATCGGTAAGGAGTTGTCTCTTTTAAAAGTCTGGGTATGTTGCTGCCATCATCAGCGTTCCCAGAGACCTTGAGTGGTTGTACGTGCAAAGCCAACAGGCCTGCAGCGTGTGGTGGGAGTAGTGGCACGTGGGCTGGTTTTTGCAGCTTGGAAATTGATGTTCGCTTCTGGATCAGGTTATAGGGTCGTGGAAAACATAGTGGTGGCATTCCAACTGCGCGCGCGTGTGTATGTGTGTGTGTGTGTGTGTGTGTGTGTGTGTGTGTGTGTGTGTGTGTGTGTGTGTGTGTGTGTGTGTGCAAGTTGCTATGTCTAGCATAGCTGTTCGCTATCATCCCTCCTGCGATGGGCAGGTCTGAGGTCTGAGGTGTGTGTGTGGGGGGGGGGGGGGGGGGGGTGAGGGGGTACATTCACCCGTGGCATGTAACTGAGAAACAGCTTTGACCTGTCCCTGTCCGGTAGATGGTAATGATGCTGCATGGGAGGCTTCACACCATCCTACTGTCCTGGTCTAATACAAGTATTAATTTTCTGCCTACTGGTGTCTTCCTTGTTCATGCCTTCTTCCCCTTGCTCCTCTTCCCCGCCCTTCTTGTCATTTCTCTCTCCCTGTGTCTTTCCAACCTATTCTAGCTGTGTTGCTGTGGTGCACGCGGTCCAAGGGATTGGATTCAGAACAACCTCTACCACAACTGTACGCGCGAAACGTTCCGCCAAGTGATTAGTGCCTGTGGTGTGCCTCCGTCATGCTGTCGGAATGATGTGAGTTGTCCATGGCTACCGGCTACCGTATTTCCTCGACTAGAAGTCGCCCTCGATTACAAGTCGCACCCCATAGCAGGTTTGAGCTGAATTGTTTCAGTAGAGTCACGTACTGTAAAAGCCATTTATATATATAACGAAGTGCTAACTCTAACGAGTTAATGAGGAGAACTCTCAGGTCGTTAAAATAGAAATCATTACATCGATACATATTCTGTACTATTGGGTGTTGAGAAGGAGTGAGAATCGTTACTATTATGTACTCGTGTTAGATAGGTACTCATATGTACTGTACATAGTAGTAATATACCTACTTCTGTAGCACTAGCATGATCTAGCATGATCACACTGCGCATGCCCTTGTTCAGGGGTTTTTCCCCAATCTACTGGTGCTTGCTGGATGCTTGTGTGCCTGGGTATCAGGATAGAACAGTTACCTTTGGTACACGTAAACTAGTCAATTTTGGGAAATCGTTATAATATATGCGCCTCGTTAAGTACATGTAGATAGGATGTCACACTTGATTGTGAGTCACACCCCCCCCCCCCCTTCCTTACTCTTTTAGGTTAGTGGACAAAGGTATGACTTACTGTACAGGCAGAACATGATTTCGTCGGTCAATGATTTAGTCCAACTCCTAAGAAAGGGAATTCGTCCGGTTGAAAATTTCGTCTATGGATCACAAGGGTGTATTGAAAAGCTGGACAAATCGAGATTAGTCCGGCATTTAATTTAGTCCAAAAGCTCCTTTGACGAAAAGAAAAAGACGAAATTAAATTCCAGACGATTATTTCTGCTTATACAGTATGCCAGAGACCGTTTGGAGAGTGTTGTGAAGATGTATGGATATAGTGGATGGCTACAGTGGAGTCTTCGCATTGTGAGAAATAGTACTGTAAAGGCCTGATTAAAAAAGATTACCGCTCAAGTGGCCGCTTCAAAGCATGGTCTCTGTTACCAGGTAGTCTCCTTACGCGGAGTCATTTGACTGGAAGTAGCATCCCTTGGTCCTGGTTTCAGTGGTCTTCAAGGACAGGTGGTCTGCTTTATCCGAGTGGTCACCTTCACAGGTGTTACCGTAGTCTACATGTATGCCGTTCGGTGCCGGTCAGTATGTGTGTTCCCTGTGTGTGACTTGCAGACCGCTAATACACAGTGCGGCTACCGCGTGTATCCGTTTCCCGGCATGACATCGGAGGAGGAGATGCAATATCCAAGCATTGTGAGTTCCTGGTACCATGCATGTGTGCGTGTGTGTGTGTGTGTGTGTGTGTGTGTGTGTGTGTGTGTGTGTGTGTGTGTGTGTTGTTTGCTAAGTTCCTTTTCATACATGTACTGTAAATATACAAAATTTCGGCGCTGCAAAATTTCGGCACTTCACGATTTTTGACATTTCGGCGGCGATTTATTTTCGGCGTGGGGTAGAGGGCATGGTATAGTGCGACAGATGCTGTGAAAAATTTCATCGGCGTTTTAATTTAGGCGTTTTGGGTCGGTGCCGAATATAGCCGAAATTAAATAGCTGCCGAAAATTTGTATATTTACAGTACATAATAATAATTATAGCCATGCTCCGCTGCACTGAGTACATGTGCTCACGACTCAAGTGGACAGAATTGGAGATACATCTGCTGTGTGTGTCTGTTAAGAGTTGTTTTCCTGTTGTTTTCACAGGCACGCGGCGCGGACGAGACGATATACACCGACGGTTGCAACGATGCTCTCTACAGGTGGATTGTGAGCAACTACGCGGTGCTGGGAGGCATTGCCGGCGGTATTCTCCTGCTTCAGGTCAGTCCTGTCTGCAGCACTGCTGCTGTTGCGGCGGTGCGCTATCATACTGACCAACCACCCGGAAATCTCAATCCCTTGACGAGACATGCAGAATCCCTGGATGGTACTAAGACAAGTGAAAAAGCATTCTGTATCAGACAAAAATGTGACTTTTCCGGGAGCTTGCTTGAAATCCCCGGGACCCCAGGAGTAAACAGTTTCCTCTGAGACAAAAATGCGATAATACTCATAAAAAGGACACACTTCAGGCTCTTTACGAAAATCTTGAAAGTTTTTGGTTTCACAAGTATACTTTCAAGCCTTCTCATCAGGTGAAATACAGGCAAAGGAAAAGGAACAGGAACAGTGGATTAAAAGTACCGTATTTATCGGAGTATAGTGCGCACCTTTGTATAACGCGCACCCCAATCTTCATTGGGGGTGCGCACTTCAATCTTCATTGAAGTACATGCATTTCATATTCGGAGCATAGTGCACACCTGCGATTTATGGCCTTAAATAGCACATCTAAAGTGCGCACTATACTCCGGAAAATACGGTACAGTATGGAGGTGGTAAAACAGCGCAAAGAAGAAGATAGCTAAAGTAAACAGCGAAAAGACGTGACTCGGCTATACACATAGCAACTTAATGACACAAAGGTGCAAGTGCGAGAAAACTCAATAAGCGTGACATGTAGTGCGACAACAAGAGACAACCACTGGACATAACTAACGAGGTTTTGACGACCTACCTAACAGCCTAAGTGTGAATTTAATTTGCTTCTGCTTGCAAAGGTTGGGGTCCCCGGGAGTATCGTTGGTTTCCCGGGATTTTCCCGGGAAAACCAGGAGGGTTGGCATGTATGCGCTATGTCTAGTCCACAAAGCACAAAGCAGTTCTCTAGGGGTCAAACGGGTGTACCTTTAACTAACGAACGGGTAATTTTCTTAACGGGCGGGTTAACGGGTACCCTTTAGCAGCCATATTATTTTTTTGCGCATTTCTCACATAGATCACATAAATTTTAATTTGTATATTCTCAGGTTGTATTTTGAAAACTACATTATGATTCGCAATTGATTCGTGTATCATAATATTATTATGGCAATGAAGGTTCCAAATGAATGTCATCCGTGCATTTGCCCATGTACCTAACTTCACAGGCAGTAACTTACTTACAATCGTACATGTAGATGGTCATACAAGCTACATGTATCATTCAGAAGATGTTCACGCCCATAGCTAGCTGGGGTGCCTGGCACAGCTGATGTGCTGCTGGCCAGCTAGCTGCTAGTGCTAGCTTGTTGAACTCGTGAAATGAATCTTCGCAAATCCGTAATCTTGTATGCAATATTTCGAACTACTTTTCAGCTCGTCGATTGAAGGAACAAACTACAACCATGAGTATCATACATGTAGCTACCACCTACGGACATCACCGTTTGTGACACTCCGACTGGTCACTCAGCCTGGTGACACTAGTTCATCAAGTACTGTGGCAGGTTCGATGTCGGAGAACCATCGTAACTTTCTAGTTACTCAGCTGCCACCTCGAACGAGTTTCAAGTCTTGCATTTTCTCACATCACAATCAAAAACCTCCAGTACGAGGATTTTTACTTGCACTAGAGTGGAGAGAACAACTGTCAAGTCTGTCTTTCAGCCTGCTCCTGCCTGATAAAGTCGAAAGCGGGAATGCACAGGAAAAAGGAAAAGAGTATCCGCACTCCTATTTTGAGTCTTGGAATACGATAGGATCACTTCTTCTTTTTTCTTTTTTTTACAAACGGGTACCCTTTTACTAACGGTACCTGAGATTAACGGGCGGGTACCCGGGTACCCGGTACACCCGTTTGACCCCTACAGTTCTCTCCTCAGATTGAATGACATGCAAATTGTTCACGTCCTGCGGCTATACGGAGGTTATGCGATCAAATCATCAGTCGAGATGCTTTGGCAAAGTCATGGCACGGCGATGCACTAGCGACTCACACTGTTTACATAGAGCGCCCGTAAGCGGTTCCGGTGACTCGCGCTGTATACATAGCGCCCACTGTACTGGTCTTTCAATCAAATGAACCCCTCGATAGGCATATTGCCTTTTAGTGGGTCATTTTCAAAATAATAACAAGCGGTTCTGCTGACTCACCACCATGACGTCATACACATGACCTCCATACCCACTCCACTCCAGTCAACCTGTGCTGTCACGTACATTGCACAATATAGCAGTGGTCATTGACTCTCCATAGGAGCTTAGCACAGGCTCTGTACACCTTGTTTCCCACCAGCAACCACCAAACTCTCCACCATTTTGAAAGTCAGTATGCATGGCACGATCTCTGCACTCGAAAAACATGTGCGTGGTACAACGCAAACAACCAACTCCAAACAGCGGACATGCGTCTCCTTAGTTGAAACCCGTTACAACTTGTTTTCTAGTAGGGCTGTGTTAATTAAGGTGGAGAACAGAGCTAACTCCACCAACAATATCCTGAATTATGGGTTTGTGTGTGTGTGTGTGTTTGTTTGTGTGCATGCGTGTGCGTGTGCGCGCGCGTGTGTGCGTGTGTGTGTGTGTGTGTGCGCGCGTGTGTGTGCGTGTGTTTGGGGCATGTGCTTTCTGCATGATGACAGGTGATCACGATCTTCATGGCAATCAGTATGAAGGACTCCATCGAGTCGATCCTTCTACAGTACGGTTACGACAGCAACGTTAACAAGCGTGTCGTATAATAGTGACATCATCATTGACGTAATCACTCTACTTATAAACGTTATCACAATGCATATTGGAATCGACAGCATTCATTGAGAGTCGGCAATGGTGCAATGACCTCGATGGTTGTGTATTCATGAGCTTGCAATGCTGCCGCTGCAATCACTGATCTGAAGCGACACTAGAGATAACGAATAACTGATTGCTTACATGGACCGTGATATTTTACATGGACACGCCAATGTACGAGTACGAGTGTCATGTTGAGGCTACTAGTCAGGAGGCCACTGTATGTAATACTGACCCATTCCTCCTGCTGTTATCATGCCTGTCGACACACTGTTTACTTACGATACTACATTGCTGGCAACTGAAATCCGACCCCCTGGAGCGGTGCGCTCACATCGCAAAGACCCAACACGGGATTGTAACACTACGAAATAGAGACCGCTAGAATGTGTAACGCACCGCTCAGGGGAGTCGGATTCCAGTTGCCACCGGTGTAGATAGCTGAAAGAGCTAGCTGTCTACAGCATTGGGTACGGTGCAGGTACATGTACATGTAACACGTCATATTACTGCAGCTGTATTACATATACCCCTCTCCCTCCAATTTCAACTTCTCACAAAATTAATAGGTTGTGTGTTTCAGTAATACGTAAACGGTGAAAGATTCGACTTGTACAACAAACAAACCTGGTCTGATGGAGGTTATAATTATTGTATTATTAGATAAACCTTGTTTGTCAGTCTTACATGCTGTCAACCAACACCAAGTTATATTGTGTATATAACGGGTTTATTTCAATATGCTCGGGATGGCAGTGTCCTTTGTGTGGATACGCGACTCTATGGGGTGGATTTTTCGTATTTCACGTTAGAAGGATTCTCAGCAGCAGCAGCAGCACTGGTGTATTCAAGGTTGCTGATGGACAAGTCACACAAAACAGCTAGACACGACTCTTGTAATACGATGGGAGCAATTCCACCGGGAGCACACAGGGACAGTACCGGGCTGCCATGTTTGCAGTACCCGAGTCTCATTTATCTCAAATTTGGCTAGTTTTCCTCCGGTTGGAGTTCTTCTGGGTCTTGCTGAGCTGTTTTACTATGTTGAGTCACTTTAATGATAGCTTGCATACCGTCCTACCGGTAGGACCACGGGTCCTACCGGTAGGACCCAAGAAATCGAGCTGCAAAAGTGCTTTTGGTTGAGAATTTTTTTTAAACAATTGTTGAGATGAGGTCTTTGTCAGGCAAAGTAATGGCGCAAAATGCAAGGCTATGTCCAGTGCATTGCGTATGCGCAATTTTACCGATTGTCAAAATGGCCGCACATAATCCTGTCGGTGCGCTAGCAACTCTGTCCAAAGTGAATTTTGACCATGGCACATCAATTGTGGTGAGGTCCTAATGTTTTTATTAGCTTGCCAAGGCCGTGGAATGCATAATTCCATACTCCGTTTCCATGGTTACCATGGGTTGTTACCATGGAATTTCGTAGTATGCCTTGTGCGATCATGTCTAAAATTTGTGGACTTCTTCATTAGCCCCTTAGCAACAGTTTAGGGTCAAGTTTTAGGTCAATGTTAGAACATAGGCCATGCAGCATGTCTGTGTATGATGGTCCTACCGGTAGGTCCTACCGGTAGGACCGAGGTCTATGCAAGCTATCATTAAGAACACCCGGTTCCTCCTCGAGTGCAATGTCGTCGCTACATTGAACACCACTGCCCCCAACAGCATTCTTCACCTCATTGTCTTCAGGCATATGCTCAGAAGTTCTCTTCACATGTTCATCGATTCTCTCCGCTGTGTGAACTTGGTCCGTCGTACCTTCACCATCGGTGGACAGTGGTTGTTGCAGCTCCTTAGCCTTTCTTACCATTGCTTCTTCAGCAGAACAGTGTCCTTCTTGCTCACAGCTCTACCTGTCCGGGGCAGACGGATCGTCTTCAAGAAACCGAGGACCGGCTGAATGATCTACGTGTGGACTGCTGTCCAGGGCTGGGCCATCTTGCGTAAGTATCTCCTCAGAATGTTCCTGCCTGATGCCAGTTTTAAAACTGTCGCTGTTGCTCTCGGCTGTGGCAAGGTCTTGCCTTGTGTCCGGTGTGGATGTATCCTGCACAGCTTCTGCCATGGAGGTATCCTGTTCGGCTGATGTACCTGGACTCTCCTGGTTCCGCTGCGCCGTGCCTTCATTCTGACGGCTATCGACACGTTCGTTATCAGTCGCCCCACCATCTAGTTCATGGCGACTGTGCGTTTGCGACGTTGAACTGTTGCTGTGCGAGTGTCTCTGGTCTAAGTTCTCCTCTGCAGTTTCCTCAATGGGTGGCGGCATTCCTTGGTCGATTGGTGGCCGTACGCCAGGCCTGTAATCAGCATGACCTGCATTCTCGCCCGGCATCCCCCTGCCAGCTATTCGACTGGCCGGTGCGGACACTGGGCTCGATGCGGGCGCAATGAAGGGCAGCGGAGAGGCCAGATCGAGACCGGCCATTGCCAGGGATGGGTGCTGGCCGCGTGGGTGATGACCGCGTGGGTACTGGCCACGTGCGGCTCGACGGATGCGCTGACGCCGGTAGTACTCGTCCATGAAGTGCTCTTCGTCGACGGCGAACAGTGACGCGTCCGACAATGGCGTTTCTGTTGACTCCTGGCTGTAGTGGCTGGGCGTATCTTGCAGTGGAGTGCTGTTCTGTGGGCCAGCGTACGGGTTCCGCAGCCAACCTGGCGTAGCGCCATGATGACGAGGAGTGAGAGGAGAGCTGCGTAGTGGCAGGTCAAACGATGGCAGGCTGGTGGAGGAAAGCGTCGGCGAGAGCATGTCAGCGTGAGTGTTATGCGGACCGCCGATTATCACAGTGCTAGATGATTGCTGTGAGTTGGCATTACGGCCGACACCGGCGGGGAGTAAATCAGACGACGCGTTGGCCTTGGTCGTGTCAGCTTCCTTCATCCAGTGCTCGGCAAACTGCGCCGGTGTCGGCGAGTTAGCGGCCGTCGGTGCCATCAGGTACAGATCGCTACCGAACACCTCGGCCGGCCGCTCTGCGCCATCTTGCCGCTCGTCCAGCTTGGCACGCTCCAGCAGGCTCTCCAGGTAGGCTGGCATCGTCGGGTGGCTCTTGCCCGCGGGAAGATCCGGCACCATCTCGATGCTGGGGAGGACCTGCTTTGGCGGCAGGCGTCCGGCGGATTTGAGCCTCTGCCCGTGTTGCTTTGCTGGATTAGAACTCAAGTGTGAGCCACTGTCCACTACGGGTGCTGCTGGATCGGCTAGTTTGTAGAATCCCCAGCGTATCGGATGCGACTGAGCTCTCACCCGCCGGCTGTTGTGGAAGACGACACTCGTGGAAGAGCTGGCACTCAACGAAGCACCTCCCAGCTCAACCAAGCCCTTTTTGGTTGGCTTCTGCTTGGGAATCGGTGGCATTGTTTTCGTTCTGGTCCGTCTGGCCGAAGCGTGACGGCGGACGAACGATGGTGGTTTTGTGCTTTTGAGTAAATGCTGGCTTTGAGCAGGTGCATCAGCTCTTGACGGAGTTGTGTGACGGACTGATGATGTGCTAGTTGCTACGGCCATGCTCGCTGAGACACCCAACACAGAGGGCACTCTGGTGGGATGATGCCTTGGTTGAGGAGCCAGCGGACCGTGTGTGTCCTAACACATTGCAAACAAAGACAACACACCGTATGTGAAACCAGGTTTCATGTTTTGAGTGTGTGTGGGAGGGGGGGGGGAGAGGTGAGAAAAAAGAAGAGAGAAGGAGAGAGAGAAGAGAGAGAGAGAGTGAGAGAGAGAGAAGGGGGGGGGGGGAGGGAGGGAGGGAGGGAGAAAGAAGAGACCAGAGAATGAGAGAGAGATATATCTAGCAAACACATACATAACATACTTTCTCATGCAGCGCTCGCTACTTTTTCATAGTTAGAGGGCTCTGGCGCTCGAGCAACGCGTTACATTGCATCTTAATGTCTGTGCGGCCACCTTTCCTCCATGGCCGGTAGCCCGGCTTAGGGCAATATACATATCTCTGTACTAAATACAAGAGCTCGGTTCCCCCGTTCATGACGGGGATTGCCCTATCAAAAATTTAATAATAATAATAATAATAATGACTATCGCTGTCCCAGGATGGCATTTAGCACAAAGGTCTGAGTTACAGCGGAATATTGTTCCACATTTTGCGTATCATGCTTGTTGCACTAATGCACAGCTTAGCTGGTCTGGACGGGGAGAGATGTATCAACTGACAGGAATCATAATAATTATTGCTTCCAATCTTACAGCAGGCAAGCATAGTGGTATAGTCTAAGACCATGATTGAGAGAAACAGAGGGCACCCGGTTCAAGTTCTGCTTGGAAGCGGAAGGATTTTTCCAGCCGTGCTGTGACCCACAGTTAATTGGGAACTCGTGGCGTGGTACGAGGGAAGCATGGATGCAGCCAATGGGATTTTCGGTCTTTGACCACTTTGGTGGGTCTGATCTCCTCACCTCCCATCGCTTTAGGAGCTGCATCTGCGCCTTGATCTTTGAGGGTGGTGGCGGCCCAGCGGATGCAGAAAATTCGGTCTCTAGCCGAGTCTCACGCGAACCGCGAATCCTTTTCTTCTTCTTTCTTACAGTATACAATGAAACCCGCAACTAAAGACCGCTGGTCGTGCGGTGCCACACCTCCAACCTGCAACTAAAGACCGCTGGTCGTGCGGTCCCACACCTCCAACTAAATGCCACCTGGCACTAAAGACCGCTTTTTTGGCCCACGCGGTGGCCGTTAGTGAGTTGCACGTTTTACTGTATAAAATGCTCATCATATTTCTAGTCTTCTACCACAGCAACACTAATGCTTACCGGTTGCAATTGCATGTCGATGGCGTGAACAGACGACACCATTGGTCCCTTAGCTACAAGGTCGGACATGGCCAGACTTGGCGTGGACGGGTGGTCAAAGATGGCCGGGTTGTCAGGTTCCCAGTAGTAGCCCTGTAAAGTTACAACAAAGAAATAACATTCAGAAAAAACGTGAACACTGTGAAGAAGATATCATTGAACATGCTGGGCCTATTGACTGATAATGAATACCGTAAACGCACCAATTCACTGTGCTGTAAACTACCAGTGCATCGGATCATTTTCCAGGGGGGGGGGGGGGGGGCAGCTTCCAAAAGAACCGTTGCAGCACACGTGGTACTTAATGTACGCACTGGGGAGTCATTAGCCATGGTTAGCATTTTACCGTTCACGCTATTTCGACGGTCGGCGTGTAGAGGGCGAGTCTACTGTTTTTGATGTGTTTTCGAGACACAGTTAGCAGTTCGGCTTCTGAGTCCTGACTCCTGACGCAACGATAGACGTGTGAGGTAACCCTAGTTAGAATCTTACCGTTTCGTTCTCCCGCTAAAAAGAGCTTTCTATCGTCGAAACGGTACCAAACCGACGGTATTTTGGGTTTGGGGTACGAGTACCGTTGGATCTAGCGCGTGAACTGTAAAATGCCATGTCTACCCACACAAAAAACGGTGCAGGCCTACCGCCAAAAATAGCGTGAACGGTAAAATGCTAACCATGTCTATTGCACGGCCACTCCTTCGGACCAAATGACATGCATGTAGTGCACAACATCATGGACGCCAGTGTGGCGTGCCCAATGTCCCTACCGTTCCTTCATGGTACGTCCTTGGCTTAGGGTCTGGCGCCCGCTCAGCCTTCACCCATACGTACTGTCCGGGCAATGCAGCAGCGGCTGTTGGCCTACCCGTGTCATCGGCGACTTGCATGTCGCTACACTGAACCGTCATGTGCGACAGTCTCGGTGGCCACTTTCTCCGCGGGGCTGCATCATTGTAACGTGTGTACGAAGGCAGTAAGCAATCCAAGCTGGGAGCAGGACAACCCGGTGGCTGCCGGGTCGCCGTCTTTGCAAGAGCATGCGCGTTGCTATCGGCAACGTGCTCTGCAGAGTGGTGCTCAGCCGGTGCGTTTTCTGTGCCTAGCTGCTGAAATGATATACGCGGCAGATGCGTGCGATGATGTCCCCCTGCGCACACCACAGAAAGAAAACGGGGTTTTTTTAATTCCGAGAACGAATCTGCACCAATCCTGGACACACCGTTGTTGGTTCCAAGTTATCTTTTTAAAGGAGGGGAGGTAGCTACTCCACAGTATAGGTGTTGCATACGTAGTACTGTATATCACCTTATTTTCGGTGTTGTAAAATTTCGGTAAAAGCCAACCCCTGACCTTTCGGTGTAAGGATAAATTCGGTATGCATGGCACCAAAAAAAAAAAAAAAAAAAAAACGCTCTTGCGCTAATATCTCCGCCAAGGCCAAAACTAAAGGCTCCACATATTATGTATACCGGTACATGTTATGTATGTACAATGTACTACCGGTATACCAGTACATATTATGCAAGTTGATTTTTTTAACACAGTGATTTTCATGATTTTTACATTTTTTGGTATTTCGGAAAATTTAGGTGTAATGTTAAATTAGGTGATCCAGGACCAGTACCGAAGTTACCGAAATTTAAATTACACCGAAATAAAGGTGTTATACAGTATCTGCAAACCGTGGTAAAGCACTGTTTCGGCAACAAATTGGTGAAGGGTGAAAACTTGAATCACGCGATTGGATTTCATTTGAGCAACACTGTACACTGTACAGTCATGTACTTCGTGTCTTCACAATCAATCTTCGCAATATTTTAATCTCGACCCACCATCAGGATTACACAAACTTGCGAAGTTCTGGTGAAGGACAATCGTTTCATCATTGTGTTTCAACCAAGTACGCCACACTCCTATATGCAGACCGACTCTTACTCCGCCTGCTTTGCCAATACTGGCAATAGCATTCCTGTAATCGACACGACAAACTAATCAAAGCTGCTAGCTTTTACCAAACCGCTTGCACTGTCATCGATGCATCGTGCATCCCTACAGATTACGACTCTTGCGACTCTTACCCGGCTCAGGAACCGAAGCAGAGATCTCCTGTTTGGCTTTGATTTGTGCTTGAGCTACACCGCCAGGATGTCCAGCATGTGCAGCGGCGTGTACGTTTCTATTCCTCTGCACGTACATCAGAGCGGCGTTCGGCGGCTTAACCATGTCACTCCGGCGAGGCAACGCAAACCGAGAGCGGACCTTATTGGACTGTTCCCCGCCACCAGCAGGTTGCTTTCCACCGTGTGGTGCACGTGATAATGCCCCCCTGCCCGAGACGTTTGCTTTCGTGGCATTCCGGTGCGTGGTAGCTCTCCTTTCGGCTTCTCGTTTGGCCTGCCAGCAGCCCGGGTGCGGGCACACCACGGCGCAAGGCTCGGGCATCCTGTGCGCTGCTGTGTTACGACACAAATGACTCGCTGGCTGCTTCTTTCCGTGTCCTCCTCAGCTACCCTGCAAGTGCCAGTGGATCTCCAACTGTTCCACGCTTCACAACACCTGTCCAAGTTAGATGGATCGTGTATTTTTTTAATTCGTAGAAATAATTGGAAAGCACAGCATGTACGTACGCCAGTGGTACACAACACTCGCAGGTGTCGCAAACGTCCTTTCAGTCACTGTTTCAGTGATTCAGTGCATGTTCTAGTAGTCGCTAGCTGTCTGCAAACTAGTCGTAGCACGGTCGCTAGCAACACTCCATGCACCACCTCACTTCTCCTGTCCTTTCACGCAGCGGTGCCGGCTAAACGCAGACCGTCAGTCGCCGTCTCCTGACTGGCTCGCTCCAAAGCATCAACTCCGCCTGCTTTGCTAATACTGGCAATAGCATTCCTGTAATCGACACGACAAACTAATCAAATCTGCTAGCTTTTAGTAAACCACTGTCAAGTGTCATCGTGCATCCCTTCACTGGCTTCAGATAATATTATTACTCGTACTCCGCGCGCCGGTCTACGCTAGGTTTGCGACAGTGACAGTGGGCGGATTATTGAAAGAAGATTGAATCGTTTTCGACAAGGCCGGGGGATCTAGGGAGCTCTTGCCGACGTGTGTGGCATGCATGGCTGCGCTTCGACTTCGAGCGTGCCATCCTACTGAGTACTGTTTCAAGTCACTGACTTCACTAACTCTTTCCACAGCTCTGTGGCTTCATGTTCAGCGATGTGCCATCATGCGGTACCGCCGGTAGTGGGGCGGTTGTCATGGTAGTGCAGTGGCACATATATGCACAGCTCAGGCGCGAGGCGCGGCCAGTAGGCGGTCGCACACAAAGTCATGTAGATTTACACAGAGTCGTGAACGTGGCGAGCGGGAGGAGTTTTGACTTGAGTTTTGCTTACTTCCGGCGAGGGGCGCGCGGGCCGGGCCCGGGCCGGGTTATCACTGGTTATGATTACTGTTTTCATCATGGACTCGGATGGAGCCAAGGATTTTATAGAAGGAAAAGGACCAATGAACTACAAGTATTGTATTAGTTACGCTATTGTCCACTAACACCACCAGAAATGGTACTAAACATATCGACATGCATGAACAGCCGCCAAAGTCCTTCAGGCTTCACACTCCACGATGATCACAGCTAAGACTTTCAGCTCTTGCTTACAGTATCTTGGCTGCGCTCACCGTCCCGTCCCGTCCTTATGTTATTTCTATAACTAAGTTACTAACTAACTTAGAACCTTCCAAGTTGGAAGGCTGTTGGAGTGCGCATCGAAGATGTGCTAGAGCTGTTTTCATCATGGTTTTGCACATTATTTTCATCTCGAGCCATGTCGATTCTCGAGGTTGTGTGGTCATCGAGGGCGACAGTGCAGTTTCATCCCTTGGTTTTGTTCGGCGCTCAACAATTTCGGCGAGTACATTTCGCAGAGTTAGCAATAGCATTGCCACCACTGTGGCGCTGACCCTGTCATCGATGCATCGAATGCAACTGCTGGGGAAAGGCTCCAGCCCTTCTCTTGGTGACTCAATCACTAGGCATATGCGGATAATGTCGGCAGAAAAATTGGCAGAATTCGGTACTTTTTCTGGTAAGTTTCATGCATGTTTGGTATGTGGATAAAGAAATGGAGCAGAATTCGAGGAATTGCCCGCCATAAGGTTTGTATAGTTCTGCCAATTTCACTGCTTTTCGAGCAGAATCTGCCACCTTTTCGAGCATTATCCGCTAATGCCTATCAATCACGGGCGCCATTCCCCATTCTACTGGCCTGGCCTCGAGGCACACCCAAACTCTGCTCGACGTTAGGATGGGCACCAGAGTCTACAGGACTGGAGAGAGGATTAGGAAGGCACCAGGCCGCTCATTGGGCATGTGAAAGGAGAGATGAGCTGCCCTGCGAAGGCCGAGCGAAGACCGCGGAGACTGTGACGACATGAATACTGTGTTACTGTTTTCTGATGATCGCTTAGTGCGTGAATGTCGGAGTAAAAACACTTTTTTCGTCCTCTTTTTACGACATGCCCACTGTTTACTGTATTTAGCACTGCTTCCAGTGGTGTGGTAGCCACAACCACGGGGAAGCCGTGCTGAGCTAACTGAGCTTACGTTGCCGCCCTCCACAGCTCCGAGGCGAAGAGTGCTCAGAGCCCGAAATGCAGCCCAGAATGATCCACCCACACCAGCTAACTAATGCTTGGCGGCACTCGTGGAACCGGACCTGTATCAGAAAATGCTTGGTCGAAAACAGGGCGTGGCTTTGTTGCCGAGGGAAGATTACGAACTGCCATTATTGTTGAATAAAGTAGCAGAGCCTCCTGCACACTTCTGTTTCCTGGCCCAGTGCATACGTGTCAGCCAGAGATGTCTTCACCTCAGACCTCAGACATGCCCATCGCGGAAGCGATGATAGCGAACAGCTATGTCAGACATAGCAACTTGTGCTGGGATTACACCATTCAACAGCTTGCAAGGCTGATGAATTGACCGCCACTATGTTTAGCCTGGTATCCACCACACAGCTGAAAAATAGGGATGTCTTCACGCTGACACGCCGCTGTTCCCGGTTCTGTAGTGTAGGTATGTAAGGAACCAGTGGAAAGCTGTACCTCCCACACCCTGAATGTCAATCATGGCAATTAATTCAAGAGTATGCACATCTGCCTGTAGGGCCAAGGGACCGGCGGATTCTGCTCGAAAAGGTGGCAGATTCTGCTCGAAAAGCAGTGAAATTGGCAGAACCATACAAACCTTATGGCGGGCAATTCCTCGAATTCTGCTCCATTGTTTTATCCACATACCAAACATGCATGACACTTACCAGAAAAAGTACCGAATTCTGCCAATTTTTCTGCCGGCAGAATCCGCCGGACCCTATAAATTAAATAGACTAAGACTGCCTGAACGGTGTGACTGTCAGCGGCCTTGACTTGTTGGGCAGATATCGACCCACTCGGGAAGCCTTCCGAAGGTCCTGATTGGCTGTAGACGAGGCAACGGTCATGTGGCATGTACTTATTCTGATCTGTTATCCACCCTTGGTTTTACTTTCAATGTGATCTACAGCCTCAGAAATCTTCCTTCCTTCTACCCAGGGTTATGTCCTTGGTTTTGGGAAAGACACACACGTCACTCGCCGAAATGGTTTCGGCGTACTGTCTACCAGCATGCATGCAATAATGATTATGACTACATACATAATAATGAGTAATAATGAGCCATACAGTACGTGACTAGCCACGTGAATGTGCACGTGGTGAAGATCAGCTGAGCGGCCCACTCGCACCTTCAAACGACTTCCGACCCATTTCCCCAGTTTTTGAAAGCTTCAAAAGCATAAAGTTTTCATTCTTCTGCAGCAGAGAGCAATTATTATTTTTTCCTTATTCAGACGCTGAAGGACGAGGTAGACAATGGAGTTTCCGAAGCTTCGAAATGACCTTATTCTTCGTGCTGCGAGAGGAGAAGATGTTGAACGAGTGCCAGTGTGGGCAATGCGACAGGCCGGGCGATACTTACCAGGTAGGAGCATGGAAACAACGATAGTACAGTCATGTAGATATTTTGTATATTTCTCTAGCTGTGGTCGTGGGTGTGTTGCTACACAGACGGTATCACTGGTGCTGTAAATCAAGAAGATTTCGTTTGCTTTTTAATTTCGTGTGAATTATTTAAAATGCGTACTAGACTAATATTTTATGTACAACCGGTACGGTGTCCTACGGTATAATGTACTCTTTATTTCTTACCAGTGAATCAAATCAAGTATTCAACGAAAGTAGAAAGCAAATCAGTACGACACTTTGACAAATTAAGTCCTGAGCATACGGAGTATCAATGTGGTAACCAACATTCACCGTGGACCATTCGTATGTCCACAAATATTGCGCGTATGAAATTCCTCTGAATGGGTTGTAGCGAGAGTGCATACCGGTGAACTAGAGTATGCAACTCTGGAGAATGAGCCCACGGCCAAGTCTTTTTTGTTCATAGTGGCTCGCATTAGCGGCGTCTCGCACCAATTTACACCATCATCATTTTACCGCATCACCAAGGGTACCTTCTGCTGTGCAGTCCTGCAGTATGCTGCGTGTCGTACAGAAGGTGAAAAGGGCACACAAATGTCCTGTTGTCACACTAGCGACTGTGGATGAACCGCACATAGTGATACAGTGAGTTGACCCTGAGCCTGCCGTACGACCATGAGTCCTGAAGACCTAAACACAACAACTTTGCCGTGGGAGTGGTTCTTTGCGGCATACATGTAGATGCGGAGTTGCCCGCTCTGGCTTACGTACGAGTATTCTTGATTTTAGCGGAAAGCATGCAAACTTTTCATCTTTTTTTGCAAAATATTCTTGATTTGTGCTAGTAAAGTGATTCAGAAACTTGGCTGGTAGAATATACCAAGCACAGGGCATTGTGCTATTAGAGAGGTTAAGATGCACGTTATTTCCGACGTGACGCGCAATTTCACGTAGAATTTGGCATAAATCTCCACATTTTGACGTGAGCTGCCGGTCACTCATGTTGTTTTTCGACGCGCGAGCCAAATAACGCGAGCTGAACTTTCGCGTCGCTTCAGAAATAACGTGCATCTTAACCTCTCTATTACCTAGTTGTTTCCTTCGCACAGTTCAATTGGTGACCTCGTTTTTTCTACATGTACTTTCGTGTCTTGGTCATGTGCCGTGTTAGAATTCCGCAAGGTTCGCGAGGATCATGACTTTTTCAAGATTTGCCGAACGCCAGAGCTTGCCTGTGAAATTACACTGCAGGTAAGGAATGCCATGTCTTCGGGTACTGAGCTGCATAAGAAGGTGGGGGGGGGGGGGGGCACTCTTAAATTTGTTGCGGATGACTAAAGCACAATGATCCGAGGCATAAATAAGTTATTTCTAGTCATCGGACACTCGTCTGGGCACATGACTTGAGTATGGTGTGTGTGTGTGTGGGGGGGGGGGGGGGGGTAGCAGTGACTGTGAAGTGATGTCCACCACCCTATCTGTAGTTAGCTCAATCGAATCAGAGGTTGTGCCACATTTTGTATAGTGTGTCCAATGAGTGCAGGAAACTCAATTGGTATTATCACTAAATACGCTTTGTTCAGAGAGTTGGACTTGTTGTTCTCCTTTACTTTGTCCAGTGTGTGTTTGATTGTGGTGATGAAGAGATGTGTATATGCATGGTTGGGTTATGTGTTCAATGTTAATTGCAGCCCATCCTACGCTTTGACCTTGATGCAGCCATCATCTTCTCGGATATCTTAGTCATCCCTCAAGTAAGTTTTGAGCTTCTATCTGCTGGATCTCCTCTGTCTCTCTTTTATTCTCTCTGTCTCTCTCTCTCTCTCTCTCTCTCTCTCTCTCTCTCTCTCTCTCTCTCTTTCTCTCTGTCTCTCTCTCTCTCTCTCTCTCTCTCTCTCTCTCTCTCTCTCTCTCTCTCTCTCTCTCTCTCTCTCTCTCTCTCTCACTCACTCACTCTCTCTCTCTCTCTCACTCTCTCTCTCTCTCTCTCTCTCTCTCTCTCACTCTCTCTCTCTCTCTCTCTCTCTCTCTCTCTCTCTCTCTCTCTCTCTCTCTCTCTCTCTCTCTCTCTCTCTCTCTCTCTCTCTCTCTCTCTCTCTCTCTCTTGTCTTGCTCTTGTGGCTTTATGCATAGTTATGGTGTGCAGTGGCGTAGCCAGGGGGGGGTGCTTTGGGTGCCCAAGCACCCCCCTCAAAAATTTCAGGTACCATTTTCGTACTGCTGTGGATCTACGCCCGCCCGCGATCGAGACTCGACGTCGACAAGATCGACGCCACACGACGCTGCGCTGCACGACGGGGCCCGGCCAACTGTATTACTAGTACTAGTAGCGCATGCAGGTTGCACTTGAGACTGCATGCATGGCTGCACATGCAGTCATGTTCTCGCCGGTGACAGGCGCAGTAGTGCTAAATTATTAATTTTTAGTACAATGTAGTACTACCGGTACTGTAATTTGAACTAGTACTACCGTGGTAGTATAGTTGTGTGTAGATCTTTGCCTTTGAATGTGAGTTTGGTCGTTTTCGGATGCACTGCGCATTGTACAACTACCGGTATATAGACTCGCACTTTGTGTAGCTAGACTTGGTAGAAGTGAAAGAGAAGTGACAACGTCGTTTTGTGATCCGCAAGTCGAATGGATTCTTATGAAAATGTCGATCTTGAAGTATTTCAGTCGAGGGAAGTCGAAGAGACCAGATACCAGTAGCAGCAGTACCAGTGCCATTTCCGAATCTGACGAATCTAATTGCGAAATTGTTTATCTGACTTTTTATTGAATCATTGGTGGAATGGAAAATAATGAAATAGATGCAAAAATGAAGGATTTGGCACTCAATATCGAAAAATTTTCCGGGGGAGGGCCCCCGGACCCCCCCCCCATTTTTCTGGCCCTTCGGGCGCAGGCCCACACTTCCAGTGAGCACCCCCCTCAGCCACAATCCTGCCTACGCCCCTGGTGTGCTTACTGCAGTGGAGGCACTGAACATGGTTTTTCTTTGTGTTGTTTTGTATGCTGCTGTTTCTACAGGCATTGGGCTTAGTTGTGGAGATGGTACCAGGAAAAGTAAGCATATTTCGTAGCCATCAGAATGGGATGTCTTTCTCATGCTACCTGTGGGATGGGTTTGTCAACTTTTGTGTCTTTTCTGTGTCTGTCTGTCTGTCTGTCTGTCTGTCTGTCTGTCTGAATTGAGCGGTGACTTTTGCATTTTTGTATTTATTCAGTATTTCCTGGCTCGTTAAAGAACTGCCAATAACAAATAAAATAATGTGAAATGAAGGGTGATAGCCGTGCACTGCAAACTATCCGAAGCACAGTACAAACAATGTAAATGCTATGAATGTGTTTCTAGAGTAGATAGTACTGTATAGCAGGAAATTTTCGGACGGAAATATTTTCGGACAAAGCCGATTTTCGACCTTTCGTACGGATTTTATTTTCGTACAGTGCTGCATGCTAAATGCACGTGTTCGCATGTATAGTGTACACAACTTCACAGGGACAAATTTTAGAACGGAATTAATTTTTGTACAAAAGAGGCTGTGTACGAAATCGTACGAAAATAAATTCTGTCCAAAAATTTCCTGCTACACAGTAACCCGAGGTTGAGAGCGTGCAGGTGAGTGTGAGAGAGTAGATGAAGGAAGTGGTCAACTTTCCTTTCATCTGTCTCTGCTAACTCCAGTTCTGCTCGGATGGCCTCTATATGCTCCGCCCTCTCTTTCTCTCTCTCTCTCTCTCTCTCTCTCTCTCTCTCTCTCTCTCCCTCTCCATCTCTCTGTCTCTCTCTCTCTCTCTCTCTCTCTCTCTCTCTCTCTCTCTCTCTCTCACACACACACACACTCTCTCTCTCTCTCTCGCATGTTCTTGAGCTGACGTTGCCGTAAATCAGCTAACCTCTCCTGAGAGGGGAGCGGTGCCACCAGTCTCGCCAGGCATAGTGATGCACTGCTGGATTGTGCATGGTGTGATGTGTAATTGATGTATTTTCCTGTGTGCGTTGGTTTTCTGTACACATGGGTTGTCACCCGAGACGCAGACATCTGCACCCAGATATTGAGGAATGCAATCCCACCAGTTTATTCTTTCTCCACTGTGAATTGGAGAAAGTTGGATTTTCAGTTCAGTGTAATTGGATTGGATTGGTTTATTTAACGTCGAATAACAAACAGGCAGTGTTGCCTTATTACATGAGATCGACTAAAGACAAACAGGCACACAAATGTAAGGAAAAGATTAAAAAGAAAAAAAAGAAAATAGAAAAAAAGAGTAGGATTTAAGACAGCAGCTAGCTAGCAGAGGAAAGATTGCATAATTATTTGATCAGTGAGCAACGTAAGTCGGTGAATTTTGCAGGTGGGATAAGAGAGCGGTCCGGAATTGACCTGGTTTCTTCAGTGATCGTATACATGCAGGCAACTTATTCCAGAGAGCGGGACATTGATATGAAGGTAATCAAACGGTCTCGGGGTACCACCAGGCAAAATGTCACATTCAAAATCTGACTAGAACCATTTCAAAACTGGAACCCAAATTTGGATTTAGATGCGAACCGCACATAAAATCCTTTTTTGTCCGTTATCCAAAAAGTGATGAAATGGATTTAGCGGGTTTGCATTCCAGCTCTTAACATGTACTGTACAAGCAGAACTATTCGTCTTGAATTTAATTTTGTCTTTTTCGTCCAACGAGCTGTTGGACTAAATTAAATGCTGGACTAATATTAATTTGTCCAGCTTTTCAATACACTCTTATGATCCATGGACGAAATTTTCAACCGGACGAACTCCCTTTCTTTGGAGTTGGACGAAATTATTGACCGACGAAATTTTCTGCTTATACAGTATAGGAACTTGAGCGTGGTGTTGTCTTCTCCGTGTGTTCTACCAGGGTCCGCACTTCCCTCAGCCAATCCGGGAACCGCAGGACCTGGAGGTACGTTGTCGTTCGGCTTTTTCACTGCGTGAGCATGATGCTGACGTCTACTACAAATAGTGTGCCTGGAACTTGAAGAATGGGAAATACCACCCCATGCTAGTAGGTACATTGTACCACCTCATGCTAGTAGGTACATTGTACCACCCCATGCTAGTAGGTACATTGTACCACCCCATGCTAGTAGGTACATTGTACCACCCCATGCTAGTAGGTACATTGTACCACCCCATGCTAGTAGGTACATTGTACCACCCCATGCTAGTAGGTACATTGTACCACCCCATGCTAGTAGGTACATTGTACCACCCCATGCTAGTAGGTACATTGTACCACCCCATGCTAGAAAAAGGTACATGACTGCACAGCTAATGCGTCCAGTCAAGGGGTTGATGAATGTGATCTCATGGCAGTCGCGGCTTCTTCTCCAGGTGTCTATTGTCACATTGTTGAATTAGCCATTGCTCTGCTGTACTGGTGCCTACAAGTACATTGTAACTAAGGGAACTTCCGAAAAATTACTTGGGCACTAAAAAGTTGTTATTGTTGTTGTTGGCGGTGGATGCAGCGAGTAGCCACGACTGTGGACATCCAGATGGAACTGGGATATGTAATGGACGCGGTGGCTCTGACGCGCGTGCGCCTAGATGGCAAAGTTCCCCTGGTTGGATTCTGCGGCGCACCGGTGAGAAAAACAATGCATTTGTTTGTTTGTTTGGCTTTATTTTACTTCGTGCTAGGCACAGGCAAAATCTGCCTTCTCACTGGGCGTATTGCCAAAGTTCTCGCAAAGTGGTGGTGGGATTGGCGCGTGGCGAATGCTGTTCCTTGTACGTGCGAGGCGCTGTTGTGTGTGCTCCTAGTTCTATGCACATGTGTTGCATTCCAGAGTACATACCTGCACCATGGTGAAGCCTGTCTCTCTCAACTGAGCGGCCTCGGGCTCTGCTCATCTCCGCACAAAGTGCATGTTGTACCTTTAGAATGGGCTCTGTGTGTTACTAGTGTGAGCAAGAGTAATAAGCTCCCAAGAGCGTGCAACTCTGCATATGGGGTCTCCGACGACGAAAACTCACATCGCGTGTCTCAGGTACGTTTCATACTACGTACAGCTAAGGTTAGCGTGCTCGCAATCCGAATATCTGCCATGATCGTACTGAGGAGTTGGATACGCGCAGTGAGTTTTTTTTTACGTCAGGGAGTGCTTTTTTATTACTCTGCTGCTTGCTAAAAACTGGCTGGAAAGTTGATAGGTACAATGGGAACACTACAGCACGTGATGTGAGTTTTCGCCGTCGGCAAACCCCATAGAAAGGGTATCAGGAGCTGCACACTCTTGGGAGCTTATAATATCCTTGGTGTGAGTAATACATTGGCAAGTCACTTGCATGCCATGCTCCCATGTAGAAATGTGCCATATTTTCCCGAATGTAAATCGCACCTTTTTTCACTAAACTTCAAGGGCAAGGAAAGGGCTGCGACTTACAATCCAATGTGACTTCTTACTTATGTGAATGTATCGAAAACAATTTGGCTCGGAACTGAACATGGGTTGTGACTTAAAATCAAGTGCGACTTGTAATCGGGGAAATACGGTACTCTTATGTACGCTGTGTGTGTGTGT
The DNA here is from genome assembly GCF_964019385.1 of Sycon ciliatum. NCBI lineage: Eukaryota > Metazoa > Porifera > Calcarea > Leucosolenida > Sycettidae > Sycon > Sycon ciliatum. Next base: position 3,205,004 of record NC_088643.1, read on the forward strand.
GTGTGTGTGTGTGTGTGTGTGTGTGTGTGTGCGCGCGCGTGTGTGTGTGTGTGTGTTTGTGTGTTTGTGTTCTCTACACTGAACCACTACAGTGGACTCTGATGTCATACATGATAGAAGGCGGCGGTAGCCCATCGTTTCCGCATGCCAAGCGCTGGCTGTACACATACCCGGACGAGTCCACCAAGCTGCTGGGCATCATCACGGAGGTCTGCGTCAACTACCTAGTGGCCAAGGTCAAGTCAGGCGCACAGGTACGCACATGTGTGTGTGTGTGTTGGGGGGGGGGGGGGGGGGAGGTGTAGGTGTGTGTGTGTGTGTGTGTGTGTGCATGGTACATGGCATGTGTGTGGGTGGGTGTGTATGTATGTGGGTGTGCATGTGTGTGGGTGTGGGTGGGTGTCTCCTGTATTTGTGTGTGTGCTTAGGTCTTGTAGTCTCCAGTTCTATTGAAAATAATTGGAGTGTTTTTTTTGCTTTTTACTTCTGAATTATTTCAAAAGGTTTTAGTATTTTATCATGCATGTGAAGTAACAGCATCCGTGTCATTTCGCCTGTTGCTGTGTTGTGCTGTTGCTTGCATTGCAGATGCTTCAAGTGTTTGAGTCGCACGCCGGCATACTGACGATCAGCCAGTTCCGCCAGTTTGCACTGCCCTTCATCAGCGCCATTGCACGGCGGGTCAAGGAAGCGCTTGGCGACGAGGCTGTGCCTATGGTTAGTTGTGTGATGAGAGTTGTCCCCGCCAGTGAAATCCAGCCGCACGCAGGGGCGTCGGAGCCGGTGCAGCAATTGCAGCCAAAGCCGCTTCAGTATTTTCATCCTGTGATTCCTGAGGCAATGAAATATGGGGTGTTTGGTCCCAAATGTTTTAAAGGGGAAGGGATCCGGTACCCCCATCCCGCCTATTCATGGTCGTACCAATGTAGAATGCCTTCCGACGCCCCTGCCACGAGCCGCGTTCACTGCACAGCCCTGTGCTTGTAGTGCCAGGGCCATGCATGTAACATACTGTAATTTCACAAATTTTCGGTACTTTCGGTGCGTCTGTTTCATACCTAAAAATTCAATACACCGAACAAACACCGACACACATAATCCAATAGAGAACTGCTTCTCTGTACCGAAAATATCTGTTCACCTAACCTGGCCTTTTGCCCTCATACCGAAAATATAAAGCACCTAAAATTTCTGAAATTAGAGTATTGTGGGGTTTGGTTTCACATGAAGTTTACTGCAGCATGCTGCACCTGTGGCAAGTACTTCTTTAGTGCAGTGATACCTGTATTGAGTGATTACGTGTCCAGTCAATTCTGAAGCAATTGATCTCTGGCCTTTTTAAGACCGATTTAGGCTGGGTTAGACTCGAGAACCGATTCTAATTCCACTGGAAATGGGTTTTGGAAATATGCTTGGGAGGACTAACTTGTAGCCGAGTACTTTGAAGTAGCAGTGTGTTATCCTTAAGTTTTGCCACACATGATTCTGTTTGCAGACTTGTCCGTGTATGTCAGAATGTGGTCCGTCTTCATCCTTGAGGACAGTGCAAGCCACACATCCTTAGCTTGATGGTAATTTAATTTGTTGTGCTCTCTTTCCATCTCTCTCTCTCTCTCTCTCTCTCTCTCTCTCTCTCTCTCCCGAATGTCTTTCTTGTTTGCAGACATACTTCAGTCGAGGTGGTCATCACGCAATCGGCACCATTGCCGAGAGTGGCTATGATGTGATCAGTGTCGACTGGACGATTGAACCTGAGGAAGCTAGGTATGGTGCCTGTATGTGTGTGCGTGTGTGTACATGTGTGTGTGTGTGTGTGTGGTGTGTGTGTGTGTGTGTGTGCGTGTGTGTGCGTGTGTGTACGTGTGTGCGTGTGTATGTGTGTGTGGTTACCAACAGCCAGTGTATGCCGGAGTATGTGGTGTGGCATGTGTGTGTAAAAAAATAAAATAAAAAATAAAAATATAAAAAATAGGGATTCACTGACCAGAAAAAGTCACTTCAATCAGCTGTGTGGTGGATACGAGGCTAAAATTAGTGGCGGTCAATTCATCAGCCTTGCAAGCTGTCGAATGGTGTAATCCCAGCACAAGTTGCTATGTCTAACATAGCTGTTCGTTATCATCGCTTCCGCGATGGGCAGGTCTGAGGTCTGAGGTGTGTGTGTGTGTGGTGCAGTGTCCTGCCTGCAGTAGATGGCTCCGGAGCAGGGGTGGGCTTGCAGTGCATAAGTGCCAAGAGAGTGACAACTGTGACGACCGACCGCCTAGTGATGCTCCTCCTGTTGCCGAGGTCCCGGTGTGTACTGTCTGCCAGCGTACTTTCAAGTCTACTGCTGGCCTCAAGCGCCATCGCTGTGGACCCCGCCCGAAGCGCCCTACAGCGACTGATCGCCAGCACTTTGAACATCATTGCCGAGTCTGTAATCAACGCCAGTTTCGGAGGCGACAGGACCTGGAGCGCCATTTGAAGCACTGCCTACCTCTCCCCTAACCTCTCTGACAGTACCTCCCTTTGGGGAGCGGCGTGGCCATTTCTGGCAGCTGTCAATAGTAGTCAATAGTAGTAGTAGTAGTAGTGTGTGGTGTGTGTGTGTGTGTATGTGTCTGCGTGTGTGTGCATGTTTGTGTGTGTGTGTGTGTGTCTGTGTGTGTGTGTGTGTGTGCGTGTGTGCGTGTGTGTGTATGTGTCTGTGTGTGCGTGTGTGTGTATGTGTCTGTGTGTGTGTGTGTGTGTGTGTGTGCATGTTTGTGTGTGTGTGTGTGTGTGTGTGTATGTGTGTGTTCACACGGACCTATCCGTGGCTGGAGTGCGTAACTGGTTTGAGTTGGCAAGCGATCGTGGAGAGTGGCGTGGAGTGGTGACAGCAGCAGGTGAGGACAAGGAACCTGCCCCGAAGAGCATCGAGTGCCCAACCTGCAACTGTCTGTTCCGCCGTAGTTCCGACATGGCCCGGCACAAGTGTTCAGCAATCCGTCAGCTCCCGATATCGGAGCAGCCTGGATCAGTACAGTGTCCAACATGCAACCGATGGCTACGTAGCAGAGGAGGCTTTGCGGTGCATAAGTGTCGGCTAGGCGATGTCGACCAGCCGCCGGCCCCTGCCCCTGCTCCTCTTGTTGTTCCGGGTGTAACTTGCACCAACTGTCAGCGTTCATTTAAATCGGCTGCGGGTCTCAAGCGTCACCGTTGTGGAACCTGTCCAAAGCGCCCTACTGTGGCTGAACGCCAACAATTCAAGTTTCACTGCCAAGTTTGCCACAACCGACGGTTCCGGAGGCGGCAAGATCTGGAACGCCACTTGGAGCATTGCCGTCCTCCCCCCTAATCTCTCTGACAGTACCTCCCATCTGGGAGCGGCGTGGCCAATCCTGGCAGCTGTCAATAGTAGTAGTAGAAGTAGTAGTAGTGTGTGTGTGTGTGTGTGTGTGTGTGTGTGTGTGTGTGTGTGTGTGTGTGTGTGTGTGTGTGTGTGTGTGTGTGTGTGTGTGTGTGGTGTGTGTGTGGTGTGTGTGTGTGTGGTGTGTGTGTGTGTGGTGTGTGTGTCTATGTCTGCGTGTGTATGGTGTGGGTGATTGCATTGTGTAGCAATTGGTTACGTATTGTGCAAAGCACTTGGTTACATGATTTAGCGCCCTAGATTACATCAACACTGCAAGTCTACACGCATGTACATTACGCTTTAGCTGCTGCTGCTGCTACTGCATGTATTTCTTTTCTCTCCCTTTAGGAAACTGGTTGGCCCTAATGTGACATTACAAGGGAATCTGGATCCTTGTGCACTTTTTTCAGGAGAGGTAAGGACGCGTTAACCTCTATTTGCTTATGCTCAGTTCTTCCACTTCTCCCCCCCCCCCCCCTCTCCTTTCTCTCTCTCTCTCTCTCTCTCTCTCTCTCCCTCTCCCTCTCTCTCTTTCTTTCTCGCTCTCATACACATACACACACACACACACACACACACACACACACACACACACACAAACACACACCACACACACACACACACACACCTTGTAAAAATGTTCATAAAAGACTAGGACATGGAGAAGATAGTCAATAGTTTTAACCCAGTACTAGCACCGGCAATAGTTCTTATTCGCAGCGTGTTCTGAGACCAATCAGCTCTATATTACTTGCTGTCCATTTTATGTCTTGTCTCATGATGAGTAAAGCCGTGGAGCTCAGATTTGCAGCGCCCCCTACTCTGTTTGCGCGCCCCCTGTTAAAAAGTGCTGCCCCTCCCCCTCCCCCCCCCCTCCCCCTACTCATTTTCCCTTTTTCATGTTTTCATGAAATTGCCGTCGAAAGTCACTATTAGATGATTCATAAAGGCACATTTGTCTGGGGCGAAGTTGGGAATTCGCCGCATACGTTGCATTTAGTGTGGCAAGACAATATTGGAAAGTGGAAAAATGGGATACGAGGTACTAGTAACCGTTTCCCATGCCTGCCCCCCCCCCCCTACTATTTTGACCTGGCTAGAATCCTGATGAGATGTACGTTTGCATGTCCGATCATACTGCTGTCTGTCTTACCTTCTCTCTGGACGTGCTTAGGAGAAGTTAGCGTCGCTTACGCGTGACATGCTGGACAAGTTTGGCTGCAAGCGCTACATCGCCAACCTGGGCCATGGCATGATGCCGGACTTCAAGCCCGAGAGCCTCGAGGTGTTCGTCAACACCGTGCACAGTCACTCCGAGAAGCTGCTGTCTTGACGTCGTCGCGCCGCCGACCTGCAATAGTGTGCGTGTCTGCATGTGTGCGTGTGTGTCTGGGCAACCCGGGTGTCTGCCTATGTGTGTCTGGGCAACCCGGGTGTCTGCCCGTGTATGTCTGGGCAGCCCGGATGTCTGCCCGTGTGTGTCTGTGCAGCCTGTGTGTCAAATTCGATCTGGACTATTTTCTATGCTCCACTGTGTGTGTATGTGCTGCTCATATACATGCTAAATTATCGTACTTCAAGTACTATAAAGTTATGCTACTTCTCACTGTGCTACCAGTTATAACTACGTATGCCAGCATTGCTAGCTGTTATGTCGTCGAGTGTTTGTATTTGAGAGAGCAGTTGACAGTGTTTCTACGTGCACTTGCTTTACCGCTGACAGCGCTGTCATCATCCCGTTGGAGTGCTGCCGAAACAACGTAGTACAGGCAGTAGCAATAGCCGTTGTGTTAGCTATCAACGTACTTCCAAGTACTGCTGTATGGTTTCCCGCATCAGGAGACCAATCCGTGCATAATAGCCGTTGTGTTAGCCACTATTGTATGCCCCCCGCAACAATACCGCTGAGCATGTTTGTTGGATGCAGACACAGGCTCTGTACATCATGTTCCGTTTTTAGTCTACCGCTAGTATTTCACCAGCTTGCAATTATTGCCGTTTTTTCTTTCTTTTTTTTTAATCGGATTGTGATTGTGTTGTATATTGCTGTTTTTATGACTTGCCTGTTTTAGTTTTACATGTTCGCTAAGTACCATACTACTAGTACTAGAAGCATGTCACCAGGAGCCTCATGTATTGTATTCTCTGATCAGATTTTGCTTCAGCTCATAATGATCTATTTTCCTTCTTACACTAACATCCCGTGCACTGGTGCTGGTGTCAATTATGAGTCCTTCCAATGATATGGTATCTATCATGCCATTGGTTAAAATCATTTAGACACGGGGTGGCGTGCGGTTTAGCCACCTGCTGTCGCGCGCGTGTGTGTGTGTGTGTGTGTGTGTGTGTGTGCGTGTGTGTGTGCAATGCTTGTGCAGGGTGTTATGTGGTGGTATGTACGTCATGGCTGTAGGTACACGTTGTACCCCCCCCCCCCCCACCACCACCACCACAGTCCACTGCACTCTCGCTTGCAAAGTTGCATGCTGCAGTAGCTAAGCCTAGACACCCCCGGCCCCCACAAATCTACTGGGCCCTCAGGCCCATTGCCACTGCACTGGTGTCAGTGTTACAGCGAATAAATGCATCACGCTCGTGAAACGCACAATTAGTGCCACTACTATTTTTACTGTCCAGTCTTGTACATTCGCGCCACCCAAAACAAAGAAGGCAAAGAATAACAGAGTAAAGTTGTAAAGTAACGACAGTAATTTACAGTAATTTACTGGAAATGATCACGGCTCGGCAGAAACGGGAACAAGAACTTTTGATCCAGATACCACCAGTCACGAACAAGAACATACATGTAAGCGATACACTCTTAATTTTTTGTGCCAATGTTGCATTTCCATGCATTAGAGAGGTTAAGATGCACGTTATTTCCGACGTGACGCGCAATTTCACGTCAAATTTGGCGTAAAACTCCAAATTTCGACGTGAGCCGCAGGTCACTCGCGTTGTTTTTCGACGCGCGAGCCAAATGACGCGAGCTGAACTTCCACGTCGCGTCAGCTCAGAGATAACGTGCATCTATTCATTGTGTTTATTTTGCCCATATTACACAACAAGAGGCTGTCATACATAATCCGCTGCAGCGCTGACATGCACAATACGAACTTTCGCGTCAGAAATAACGTGCATCTTGTTTAAAAAGCTCTTTTTATACTTGCACAATATGTTTGATCACCAGGGGGGGGGGGGGGGAGGAAGGGGGGGGGGATTATTCAGAGGGAGGGCCTTTTCATTGTATTGTTCTCATCAGAGGCAGATAGTCATAAAAGCTTTTACGACTCCCTAGCCTAGGCTAGGCGCCGGCTATGGTTCTCAGCTAGAGTAGAACCCGGGTTAAGGGTCCACCTAACTCTGCGCGGACATAGCTGGACTCAGTTGTACAGGGATGGGCAAAAAGGTGTGCAAAACGACTTCTTGTGAGTAGATGGACTCTGGAAAAATAGTTTGGTGCGAAAAAAGTTACGGCTTCCTCGGAAACCGACGGGGGACCCCCCTTGGGCCGGAAATTAAAATGCCAGTATAAGGATCACCCGCACAATGTACATGCCCCCCCCCCCCCCCCCCTCCGAAGGATCACCCACACAATGTACGTGCCAAGTGACCCCAGGCTCCGATGGCCTAGAGACGGTGACCGGTGGGGGTACATGTACAACGAGAGGGCTGTACAATGTCATGCATGTATTGTTACGGTAGATCTACATGACTGTACGTAGTCTGGTAGTTGTAGTAGTAGATAGTACTAGTATATACAGAAGCCTTGCTTGGTAGTTAACATGTTTTTCGATTTTGACAGCATGTTACAAGGCGAGGACGCGTAGTGCTCCTGACTACAACCATAAACCGGTTGGCAGAGTCCCGGTCTTGCGACCATTTGAACCGTATTGGGAAAACCCAGGTTCGGACCCTCGTTACTCTACGGGTTGGTAGGATTTTTATAATTTTCGTTTTTTTGTGTTGTAGAAGTCGTCGTGTTGCCGCCGTAGTATTGTTCACGTTGCTGCCGCTGCAGGGATCACGTCTGGAAGGATTTGTGATGTTATTTTCTTGTCTTCCTCTGTAATTAAATTATTTGTGATTTATTTCTTTTTTCTTTTGTTCTTTTGTTCTTTTTCTTACTTCTGCCCATATGGCCATGGCGTCCTTCTCTCAGCTCGTCAGCTGTAACAGTCATAGTCATCACCATGACGACTGTTGTGAGAAGGTGCTCGCTGCCGACGAGGTTGGTGATGTCCCGACGAGGCCATGGGTAGGCCTTCACCACGTCGGAACACCCCGTCTGCACGTTGGTGTTGTGGTCTGGGTGTTGATGGACGTTGATGTTGTTGTAATAGTTGTTGTCGTTGTAATTGTCGTTGATTGTTGTTGTTGTTGTTGTTGTTGTTGTTGTTGTTGTTGTTGTTGTTGTTGTTGTTGTTGTTGTTGTTCTCCTTAGTGTTGTTCTCGTTGTGGCTGTTGGTCTTGGTAATACTAATAGTCTTGTTCACGGACCTCATGAATTCCACAAATAAAACAGAGTTATATTTCTTGAATCAGCTTCAGGGTTACTTTTCCTTCAATTATGAATGATTTGTGGAATGTTGCAATTGGTAACATGGAAACATAAGTTCAGTGCAGCTTCCAGTATGTTGTTCAGGTGAGGTACACCGGTTTTTGGGGATCAAATGTCGGAAGTCAGCATTGCTTACCTCGGCTGTTGCGCTGGACCGTCTTGGGTTCACTCGTAGTTAATTAATTGTGCGTCCCCCCAGGGGGTTTGGGCTCTCCGGTATTAATCCTTTGTTGAACGAGAAATTGTTTACTAATTAATTATTGATGAAGGGGTTAGTGTTGTATCACGTTCTTCGTGGCGTGGGCTGAGTCTTCTGTCAGGTGGACGGAGCTATAAAACACACAGACAGGACGGCGGTTATTGGTGTATCGAAGGAGAAGAGAAGTCTCACTGGCGGGTCTCTGAGAGAGACACACGTGTTGACTTTGGACTTACCGGGAGATCTCTCCAGGTTGTCCGAGGAGCTGGTAAGATGGTCGTCGACGTCGAAGGTGAACGTAGGCTGAGGAAGATATGTGGAGTGTAGTCGGACACGACGTGATGGCTTCTTGTTGTCTTCGCGAGTTGTGTTCTGGAGACGTCGATCTTGCGTGGTGTCGTAGGTCGTGCGCGGGGATCGCGCGTAGATCTGCGTGCGGTGATGCTGGCGCGCGTGGTGCTCCGGGGCGCCGGGCGTTTGTCGTCCTCGTCGTTCCGACAATGGTGAGTCGTACTTGCGGACTTGCTTCTTTCGCGATTGTGCGTTGCATCTCCGCCGTTGGGGTCAATATTTGACCCGGGCGTTGTCCATACCGCTTGTTCTGGATGTGTTGTGCGGTCTCCGTTGATCTGGGTTTGCGGTGGTCAGGTCCGAGTACGAATCTACCACGTGAACCGTGTGTGGTGGATTAATTATTTTATTTTGGTGGAGATCGAAAATGATCTCCGGTCCGAGGAAAACGGCTCGATCCGGCCGGCGGTCGAGTGTGCCTGTTGTGTATAGCGAGAGCTGCAGAGTGCAGTAAATATTGGCGCCCCTATTGTAACTGTCTAGTCTCTAGGTGAATGGATGCTGTAATCTGTTCGCGTGGTACTGCCTGCTGAGCGCTGTGTTGTTCGGAAACAAGAGTCGAAGAGAAGGTTGTAGATGGATCAGAGCTGGTAACTAACTGTTGCTTGTGAGTGGTTGCAGTCGTCTATAGTGCTGATACTGATACTTATACATGGAGGAATCTTCGGTTGTTGGTTCAATTATTTGATCAGTAGTGTCCTTATGGAGGGGGAAATGTGGGTGGTGAGCTGTCCTAGTGGTAGATTTACCCCTATTGTCTGTGGCCGTGGGAAGCCCTGCGAGAAGGAAACTGCAAGTGGAAATTGTTGCGGATTCTATTCAGACTTTGATTTTCAGTCTATGGAAGAGGTATCTTATTAAAATTTTAATTTTTTTGGGAGGTTGAAATTTCCAGTCGACATAGTGACGCAATTGAATAGTTGGGATTAGGTGGTATGATTGCGTAAGGAGGAGGAAGGAATTGGATCAGTTGGAAAATACACAGGAAGAAAAGGCAGGGGGGGTTGGTTTGATTGAGTGCTATATACTCGTAATGTAAGAAATTTGTATGTAATTATGTGGAAAAATTATGGACGGGTAATTGCCATTGATTTATGTTATTATTATGACGGATGACCTGGACCAACGGCAATGTTACCTAATCATGTAATTATATGTAAGTGTGTGTAACGTGTACTAGAAATAGGGAATATTATAAATATGTAACTATATTATGTAGGTTATATGTAGTTTTATGTATTTATATGTGAATTATGTGTGAATTATAATTATATTTTCGTGACATATGGGGAATATGGTTTTTGTGCGGTTGGTGAGTGTATCGTTGCGAGTGTGTGTTGGTCAGGGGCCTGCCAGGCAAAGAGTGTTCTCCTTAAAAATGTCACAGCCATTCGTATGTGTACGTTACTCCAGCATCAAGGTTCATACTTGGCTGTCTTCTTTTGATCAGGAATGCCTCTGTGTACTTCCGTAATGCAAGTTGGGGTATTCGGCGAAGGATGACGGGATTTGCCCAATCAATTGCATGTCCAGTATCCAGGACGTGTTTGGCCACACCATTGTCTGCTTTCCTGTTGTGGACGTCTCTTTGGTGCTCCTCCATTCGTTTTTTTAACCGTCTTCCTGTTTCTCCCACGTACTCAGCTCCACAGGTGGCGCAGTTCAGGGCATACACTACACCGTATTGGTCCTTGATGGATGGAGGCGGGGGTTTTTTCTTTGTGAGCAGGTTCTTCAGGGTGGTCGATCGCCGGTGAACCATACGGAATGGTGCGTTCTTCGTTTTTCTTTTGATTTTCTCCGATAGCCCACGGACATAGGGTAGTGAGAGCGGTCGGTATGTGTAACTGGAAGCCGGTCTCGGTTGATGTTGTTGTTGTTGTTGTTGTTGTTGTTGTTGTTGTTGTTGTTGTTGTTGTTGTTGTTGTTGTTGTTGTTGTTGTTGTTGTTGTTGTTGCTGCTGCTGCTGCTGCTGCTGCTGTTGTTGGTGTTGTTGTTGTTGTTGTTGTTGAGGTTGCTGTTGCGGTTGTTGTTGTTGTTGTTGTCGGTCTTGCTGTTGACGGTGTCGGCGATGAACCTGTTGGATTACCCCTTCGATGGTCTCCAGTGGGTAGCCGTTGGAAAGGAATTCAGTGCGGAGAGTTTCTCTCTCTTTGTCTTTCAGCAGGTTAGTGCTGCAATGCGATTCGATCCTCTGTGCCAGGCACGATAATGTAGCACATTTCGTGGCATTAGGATGGTGGGAGGCGAAATTACACACATCCTTCCAGACGTGATCCCTGCAGCGGCAGCAACGTGAACAATACTACGGCGGCAACACGACGACTTCTACAACACAAAAAAACGAAAATTATAAAAATCCTACCAACCCGTAGAGTAACGAGGGTCCGAACCTGGGTTTTCCCAATACGGTTCAAATGGTCGCAAGACCGGGACTCTGCCAACCGGTTTATGGTTGTAGTCAGGAGCACTACGCGTCCTCGCCTTGTAACATGCTGTCAAAATCGAAAAACATGTTAGATAGTACTAGTAGTACTTGCACCAACTGCATGCACTACGTAGATGTATGCTGACTTCGCACGTGCCAACCTTCCGAATGTATCATCGTATGTACATGTACAAGTGGTCTTGCCTCCCTCCGGGCCTCTTGCATTTGGGGGAAAGATTGCCAATCTTTTGTCCATGCCATGCCTGTCTACATTGTATACAGAATGAACTAATAGTAGGGGGGCGGCAAATGTTACGTCCGATCCGGGAAAAGCATCCACGCTCACACGTAGCTCGGATCTCTATTTTGGTGTCAAAGCCAAAGGACAGAGTTGCTGCAAGTGCAGTCTACTGTACATTATTTTCTTGAATGAAAACTTGAAGAGCTGCACTGCCTGATTATTTTTCTTCGATCCCTCTCAGCACTGGAGCACAAAATACTTCTAACTACTACTAGTAGATCTACGTACCTGCAACTGCAAGCAGCCGACCCATTCGAGTATCGAGATCCGCGCGGAGCAAGCTGGGGTGGGGTGTCTTTGGCCGTCACGAAAAGAATAGTATTTTAGCAGCTATCGTTCAGCAGTTTTAGCGAAAGGTTGTCTCTTTATTGCAGTTTGCTGGTTGAGCTCTAGCTTAGAAGTTATTAGATCGGATTGGGGCCATGGCTGCAGAGCGATCCGTCAAGTCTCCAATATGGCTTGTGCTCCTGTTCCATTCGTTCGTGACCGGCGTGTACGTGTTTATGCGCGTCGAGGAATACCAGCGACTCAGTGCTTTGGCCGCGCAGAATAAGATATTTCCTGGATACGATAGGATGGGAGAGCGGTACAAGTATCTCACACAAATCAATATGGTGAGTGGCTGAAATCTTTACTTGACACTAAACTAATTCTCTACAGTCCATTCAGAAATAAATGAACTTCTAGCTTTTGGCCATAAATGGGTCAAACGTTGAGTTTTTTTAGAATTTTTTTCTGCAATCCCATAATGGAATCCTCTTCCAATTATGTTTCTGAAGTTTTTTTGTCCAAAAAGCAAGCCATAGCAAGAATAGGATTTCGGCCAGGTTTTGCCCCAAAAGCACTGAATTGAGAAAAACCATCAAAATCCAGGCCGTTTGACCCCGCCTGCAACAGTGCATTCTGCGGTTCGAACCCCAGTTCAGGCACCCTTTTTGGACCCTTTTTCAAATTTCAAAGTTCGCAGCACTGCACTGTGTACGATGAAATCACGAAAAATCGCCAAATACGGGAGCTCGCCAGAGCCAGGACCCATCTTTTTATGAATGGACTGTATACTACATGATGTAGTGCTTGAAAAGTTGCAGCTCACTACAGTCCATTCATAAAAAGATGGGCTCTGGCTCTGGCGAGCTCCCGTATTTGGCGATTTTTCGTGATTTCATCGTACACAGTGCAGTTGAAATTTGAAAAAGGGTCCAAAAAGGGTACCTGAACTGGGGTTCGAATCGCACAATGCACTGTTGCAGACGGGGTCAAACGGCCTGGATTTTTATGGTTTTTCCCAATTCAATGCTTTGGGGGCAAAACCTGGCCGAAATCCTATTCTTGTTATGGCTTGCTTTTTGGAGAAAAAAACTTCAGAAACATAATTGGAAGAGGATTCCATAGAGGATTGCAGAAAAAAATTCTAAAAAAACTCAACGTTTGACCCATTTATGGCCAAAAGCTAGAAGTTCGTTTTTTCTGAATGGACTGTACACTAGTTCCACGTGTACGGAAAATGCACCGCATTTTTATTTATTTATTTATTTATTTCACCTTCCCGTGGCCAGAGAATATAGGCCAATATGGAGGGAGGGGGCGGTAGCCAGCCATGGCAGTAAACAAAAACAAAGCAAAAATAAATAAATATTACACATTACTGGAGGCAAAGAGAAACAAATCTGGATGAAGAATTAGCAGTTATTAGAACACGAGCTTCATGTTGGCCTTGAAATCCTTTAGCGTACAAGACGATTTTACTGATAGAGGCAGGGCCAGCCAGAGAGAATAGGCAGCGAAAAACGGAGATCTGGTATAAGCTGAGGTTCGGGCTTTAGGTAAAGTGCAGGGATTGCGCGTAGGACGAGTGGGAAGAAACCAGTTATATTTACGCAAGTGTGGCGGGGCTTTGTCAAGACGAATAGAATGAACAACAATACACAGTTTTCGATCCGCTTGACTAGAGATAGGGAGGGTGTTAAACATATACAGCTCGGCAGAAGGAAAGTATGATGGTTTGCGGAAAAGGACTTTGAGTATCCTCTTATTGTGGACTTCCAGGGTACTCATGAACGATTTACTTAGTAGGGATGACCAGGCGGTTGAGCAATAGAGAAAAATTGGGAGAATATAGCAATGATAAAAAAGGCGAATGCATTCAAGCGGTAGGTGGGAGCAGCGAGACACGAGGTAGCCAACAGCTTTACTGACTTTGCTACAGATATAGTCGACATGTCTACTAAACGATAAGTCTGAGTCAATGACCAAACCAAGATGTTTGTGTTGCTTTACCACTGTGAGGTCTGTGAGGGATCCGGGAAGAGTGAATGCATAGGTTGGCTCTGAGTTCGGCAGGAATAATATCTCAGTCTTGGCGATATTAGGTCTTAGTCTCCAGGTAGTCATCCACTGATGGACTTCGTTGATACCGCGCTGGAGACTGTCTCGCAGCCTGTCTAGACACACCGGTTGTAAGTCGATCTTTAGCTTTATGAGAAATTATGACAGGGGCGTAGGAGGGGTTTTGGAAGTGGTACGACCAAAGCCTAAAAGGTCGGTGCGGCCGAAGGCCGTGTTGGAGGGGGGTCCGGGGGACCTCCCCCGGGAAAATTTTGTAAAAAAGACACAAAATCCTGCGTTCTGGGAACTTCTGGCACACTTCAGGCGCAGTGTGCAGTCGAGTCGAGTACAGTACTCAGTACGACTGCAGATGCATAACAGATCTACTAGTACGAGTCTAGAAAATGGTCAAAGTCTGATGCGCATTGAATACATTATGTATTAGGGGTGAAACGATTAGTTCGAATATTCGAGTATTCGTTCGAAAATCTCAAACGAGCGAGTATTCGAAATTTTGCACTCGATCGTTTTTTTTTTTTTTTTTTTTTTTTTTTTTTTTTTTTAGTACTGGCATTCTATTTTTCAAAAACTCCTGTTGTACTGCTCATCAACTGGTATGCACGCATTATTCGTGCCTTTGAGTCAGTATTTTATGACTTGGACGATGCGATCACCACGGCAAGTAAAGTCATTTTGTTTTGAGATAATGAAAGTACTGGTGAAAATCGTTACTTTACACTCTGTACAAGACGTTGGCGACTTTTGTTCTATGTTCACAGATAATTTCTTCCGAATTAGTCGAGAACTCACAAATCTAGCGCTTTTGAATTTCGATAAAATACTCGAAATAATCGGATACTCGATCGAATATTATGAATGAGTGATCGGTTGGTCAAAATAGATACTCGTTTCACCCCTATTATGTATGCATCGATGGATCCTGATTTTTTTATTACGGTTTTGCACGTTCCAGACGGACCACACTTTTCGAAAAGTGGTACGGCCATGGTCGTACCAGTCGTAGCGGGTGCTACGCCCCTGTATGACGTATAATATTATTACAATTGAATTCGAAAAGGTTATGTATATGTTATAATTATTGGTGTTATCTCAGTCTTTTCTAGTTGCCAGCCGTCTGCTATCTTCGTATTGTTGTTGCAGTACATCCAATTAGGCTTCTTTGCCATGGCAACCATAGGAGACGTTGCGCAACTGTTGCGTGCCCCACGGGCTCTGGTCTGCGGCCTACAGAAGATAGTCGATGTAGTATTTGCCACGCTAGCGTTTCCTTTGTCGGAGGTAAGATTTCTAACGGTAGCCCAAGGTAGTGCGGTGTGTATACTTGATAGGCCCAGCCCAGGGGCGTAACTGGTCTCCCTCTGGGGGGGGGGGGGGGGTGCACGGCCGCTTCATCCGCACCATAACTTATGTGTAGGATGGCTGGTGCATGTCATCATGGTCATTATGTGCATGCTGAACCTAGGTCGAAATGATTAGGGGGGGGGGGGGGGGGCACGTACCCCCGTGCCCCATGCGGGCCACATGCCTGCTGCCTCGGTAACCTCGCACATACGTCATCTGACTATGCGCCATGAGGCGAAAATGTTTGAAGGGAACAAGTTCAGCAGATTAGACTCGAATGGAACAAGTTGTCATGCAGGTTTGCCAAGCTGACTTGGCAACATCAAATTCCGATTGGTAATACCACATTTCCGCGGTAAGATTGAGCTCATCGCGGATCAGGTTTGCGTGTGGATGCTCGTCCCACGCATTCCACTCACTTTGAATATTTCGTTCTGTGCAAAACCGGCGTGGAGCTTTGCTGGGCAATGTGATCGAGTGAGGTCATCCTTTCCCATAGTGTCCGATGCTAGCAACAGGAAGGGTTAGCGCATGCATTAGAGCAGTGGACTGGCATGGCGCAGTGCCACTCCTGTGTTCATGCGTTGATGGAGTTTGGATAGTGTGTGGTGTCCAGCCGCTCGCTTCGTACGTTGTGCCAGCAGTCGAAGTGTGTGCCACTCGTATAACTGATGAGTGATGATACAGCTAGCTGGATATAGCTGTACCAGTGGGTGAGTGTTTCAGGTATATACTTTGTTGTATATGTGTCCGCGCGTATGTGTGTGTGTGTGTGTGTGTGTGTGTGTGTGTGTGTGCATGCGTGTGTGTGTGTGTGCGCGCATGCGCGTGTGTGTGTGTGTGTGTGCGTGTGTGTGCGTTTGTATGTATGTGTGTGTGTATGTTCTTGCAGTTTATCGTATGCATCTTCTGGCCTATATACATCTACGATCGTGAGCTGATTTTCCCGACCAAACTCGATGAGCACCTTCCGTTCTACGTCAACTACTTGGACGTAAGTTGAGATCAGACTGAGTGTGTACTGTACGCACTGGTTGATAAGCATACCACAAACATGATCAGACTGAGTGTGTGCTGTACGCATTGGCGGATAGGCATACCACACACATGATCAGACTGAGTGTGTGCTGTACGCACTGGCGGATAGGCATACCACACACATGATCAGACTGAGTGTGTGCTGTACGCATTGGCGGATAGGCATACCACACACATAATCAGACTGAGTGTGTGCTGTACGCATTGGCGGATAGGCATACCACACACATGTTACTTACGTGACTACAGCATTTACTAGTAAACAGTTCCAAGCAGTTCCAAGCAGTTCCAAGCAGTTCCGGTGACTCAACACATTGACATCATTCACTTTTAACCTCCATACAGGTGTTCAATTCTATAGCAATGTCATTATTATATTGGATAAGGTGTTTCCTTTGGCTTGTCTTTGCTTGTGTAGCATTTGTTCATCGGCGTGTGGATGATGATAGAGATGCTGCTTGTGTTTCCGTTGGCTTGTCTTTGCTTGTGTAGCATTTGTTCGTCGACGTGTGGATGATGATAGAGAAAATTAGAGATGCTGCTTGTGTTTCCGTTGGCTTGTCTTTGTTTGTGTAGCATTTGTTCATTGGCGTGTGGGTGATGATAGAGATGCTGCTTGTCAGACACAAGTACCCCAGTGTGAAGGTTGGCATGGCGGTGACGGCTGCGTTCGGCGCTACCTACACATCAATGTAAGTCTGTTCTCGGCCGGCTGGCTGGCGTAGTAGCTATGCTTTCGAGTGGGCCCGTGTCGAGAACGTATTGCTCTCCGCTCGCTCTCATTGGCTACTTTACAAAATTAATGTTGCCAACTAGATGAAATGAATGCAGCATCGTGTACACCGGATTTGGTTAAGTGCTTTGCGGCAGACTTCAAGTAGATTCCAGGTTCCGTGTATGAGCATTGCATGCTGTGAGCATTTTCAGTACGGCGGTTTAGCATCACGGATTTCGCGTTTAGTTCGCGAAAATCTTTCGGTTCGCGAGCTGGATTTCGAACTTTCGTATTTTTCGTTCGGAAAAGCAGGTGAAACACGAATCGCGGATTCGTTTCAGCACAGTCCTTTAAAAAGTCAATACATTGTACTACCTGCACACATGCACCACCTGTCAACGCCATGCAAGTGTGAATTCCGTTTGCTAATCCGCATCCTAAGTTACGCGAATTTCGTCACTGAGTTCGACTTTCATCGGAGTGCGAACACGAACGTGAAATTCGTCTTGCTGAACCTCCGTGTTATGAGACATAGCGTGTGTTAGAGGTGCCATCCTATTGATGGTCGATTGATCGCAAAACAGGAGACAGCGTCGGGGCACTTGCTTCAGGTGGTCACCATGGCAATTGAATTCAATTCTTTGTCTTTGCGTGTACATGCTACTATGTGGTGTGCTGTTGTACACATGCATGCGTGTGTGTGTGTATGTGTGTGCGTGCGTGTGCATGTGTGTGTATGCGTGTGTGCATGTATGTGTGTGTGTGCATGTGTGTGTGTGTGTGTGTGTGTGTGTGTGTGTGTGTTGCTGCTCTGCCGCTGCCGGCATGCAGAGTATTCTACATCGCACACTACGGCGGGTTCTGGGTCTATCCGTTCATGACCGTCATGTCACCGGTGGTCCGCGGCGTCTTCTTCGTCGCCATGTTCTCGCTGGTGTTTGCCATCTTCTACGCCGGCCGCAAGCTCAACGCACTGGTCTGGGGTAGTACTAGTAGTCCAGGTCAGTGAACGCTTACTCGCTACGACATACCGCTAGCATACAATATAATGCTGCTGCTCAATGAAATCCAGTCGAGTCACTCAAGTGTGCGCCTTCCACCATTTCGCAGCCCAGTGTTCGCAGGTCTATGGCCGTGCTACGCCCGGCGTGTACTCGAGTGACTCTGTGACTGGATTTCATTGAGCAGCACTGTATGATATACGTGTGCACTTTGTCTGTAGTGTAATGTATGGGCACCGTGAGCCATGCTTGACCTTACTATACATTTGGCTCAGTTTGGCATACCTCTGTAGTGCTGTGGGTCACGCAGTGGGGGTATGCGAGTGCGCATGTTCAGTCATTCTGGCTTGCTTTTGCAGCGCTCTTGAACTGTCTTGGCACTGCTACATGTACGTAAATGCTTTGTGCAACAGGAGTTTCTCCACCCCTGCCTGCTGACGCTGTGTGTGTGTGTGTGTGCCCTCCAAACTCTGGCCCCCTCCGGGGGTGACATTGCCCAATGGGCAGTCATGCTATAGTAGTAGTAGTAGTAGTAGTAGTAGTAGTAGTAGTAGTAGTAGTAGTAGTAGTAGTGTGTGTGTGTGTGTGTGTGTGTGTGTGTGTGTGTGTGTGTGTGTGTGTGTGTGTGTGTGTGTGTGTGTGTGTGTTCAAACACCAAGCACAACTCCATTCCTTCCCTTACACAGAGACTTGATGATTTGTTGTGTTGCATTTTTGTTGCAGATTCTGCCAGCACGAAGCAGAAGCAGAAGCAGTCGCTGAGACGCAAGAAGGTGCATTAGGCCGTTCCCTCCCACAAGACTAGCTCGGCAATCCTTATCTCCGGCCACACCATGCTGCTCGCTCACTCTTGGCTGTTGTCCCGTGTATGAGCAACAGCGCAGTACGGTCCGCCACATTACAAAGACGCATGAATTGACATTAAAAATACCAGACTGGCGGAGTATTTCTTTCCTACATCGGTAAAGCGCCTGCTGGCTCCCTATGAAAATGTTTTCAACTTTCTAGCATCATTCCGGTCTTGTTTCTACCCCCCCCCCCCCCCTGGCTTCATGAGTATTGGTATTGGTGTTGATCGTAATGACAAAGGACACCATGCTGTACTCGTCACTAATGAATCTTCCTCCCATCAGATGTTAGTTTTTTACCAGTATAATTATTATGATTTAGTTCGGACGAGAGAGAATCTGGAATTTAGGAAGTACGAGTGACATTTTTATTGTCCGAGCCCAGTGATCACAGTTTGCTACTTCGAAGTATCTTGGTCAGACTCTGACTGGGTGACGTTGCAGCAACCTTGGCGGTCAAGTCGCTTTGCCTTTAGTGCACGGTGATGACCGTGGCCAGACTTGATGAGATCAAGAGCACACCAACCAGACTGACTGTTCAGCTCTGCACCAGGGAATAGACCCAACGTCCTGCTCCTCACCTATACCGTAAACGTCCGTAAATAAGTACGTACTTACTTTCGAATTTAGTGTACTAACTTTCGGGCACGAACTAACTTTTCGGACCTGACTTGTGTGTAGTGGAGAAGTCATTTTGATGTACATGCTACACGCTGCGTGTGCGCACAATACTGGTCCTTATTTCGGGCAGTATGTTTATCGGGCTTGACTTGACTTCAACGGACCGAGTCAAAAGAATGAAGGGGGTATTTATTTCGGGCAGGTACTTATTTACGGACTTTTACGGTACTTCAATACACCATTAATTCGCACGGTAAAAGTTCTATTCGTTTTGCAAAATCATAGTACATGTAGTATATTCCGCAGGTGCAGTGCCAAATCTCCGTATCAGGAAGGCGTCGACGGGAAATTCGAGTGCATTTCTCACCACCGAAATTCGCTATATGTGACTTCGTTATAAGTGGAGTCGACTGTGCATGCATGCAAACTCCACTATTTTGGTCGTGTCAAGCTCTAGACATAAAGAAGACTGAGTCAAGACTCCCATGCAAATAACTAACTTTCTGTGACCATGCACGTGTACGGCACGACCCATCCTGGGATGAAATGTGTGGTCGCATACCAGCTGAAAGTCGACTCCTTGTTGTGCAACGAAAACCATCTCGCGAACGCATCACGATTTCCTGCTGAGATGAGAAACTCTGCATCTATTAAACCAGCCCGTAGAATGCGTTTAGTGTTCAATGCACCACGCCAGCACTGTACTCGTATGTGCGTGTTTGGTAATGGTCAGAGTTGTGAAAATCTCAACACCGAAAAAGAGAGAAGAATTTGCCTAAAAGGAGAGAAGAAGGGCCGAGAGAGAGAGAGAGAGAGTCATGACTAGATCAAGAAAGCAACACGGCCATGCACGTATGTTATGTATGCACTAGAAAATTACAATAAATTACAATGGCGAAGGATAAGGAGCGATAATACAAACACCACAACGAATGTACAACAATGAATGTACAGGAGGACAAGAAAAGCTAAAGCGAACGAGTGCCTACGGGAGAGAGGGAGAGAGAGAGAGAGAGAGAGAGAGAGAGAGAGAGAGAGAGAGAGAGAGAGAGAGAGAGAGAGAGAGAGAGAGAGAGAGAGAGAGGGAGAGAGAGAGAGAGAGAAAGAGAGAGAGAGAGAATCAAGAAATTAGAAGTCGGAAATCCGGGAGATCCCGCGTCTGTACCTGCCACGCTCACCCAGTTGGATGCTACGCGAATGCATCAACATCCCGCACCATGTGATATAAGGTCAAGAGTGTTCGATAGGATGTGAGTAGGAGAGGGAGGGATGGTGGGTGACAAGTAAAGCGTGTGCCAGGTGTTCGGTACCGAATTGAAAAGATTCCGAACCAAAATGATGATCAGCACGTGCGCCATGACAAAAACAAGAGGAACGGAAAAGTTCTGTCAACCGCTATAAATTCGACAAGAAAGTACAGTTTCGCAGTATCAAAATACACACCCTATTAACTACATAAATTGCTGGCAACAGTCAGCCTGTATTGGCTGGCAGAGCTGACATGGAGCCATGCGCTTAATTCTACAAAATACAAACCTATCACTCCTAATTCAGTGCCAGAGACATCGACAGCCCCTGCAGCAATGTCTGTGCCCCGACACGAGAGAAGGGAATCATCACCCTGCCTCGTGCCGCGAGTGCGCGCTGCCAGCGATTGCGATGCAAGTGTGCGTACGTGCGTGCGTAGCGATGTGCCATGAACACACGGCACACACAAACACACACACCGGTCACCACGACTCCGTGAGCGCACGCGACGGCATTCTCACATACCGACCGGCTTCTGCTTCTTCTTGCGCATGTACTCGACCAGTTGCTGAGGGACCTCGGCCAGAACTGCCTTGGCCAAGTGAGCTGGTGAGCTCTGCATGCAAGAGCAGGGAAAGAAACGTACAGCCAGCATTATTCGTGGCAATGCGACACAGTTCTCTAGGGTGTTTATTGTTAGATTTCACATGTACAGTTAACATCGCAGATGCGTTTCCAAGTTGACGGAAGTACTTCGAAGTAATTAGTCCCGCAATACCCGGCACCATACGCTATTTCTGGCCAAAAGATGGCAAACGATGACGCCAGCAGACAAAAACAACTGCCCCCCTCCCCCCCCCCCGCCAAAACGGACAAGTATGGGCATTTGGCAACACAGCAAAGCAAGAATGTCGCAAATCAAAAGATACTTTCACCGCCGAGAACACGCGAGCACGCAAGAATGCACGGAGGTGCTCACGCACAGTAACAAGTGGCTGCTGGTACTCACCTTTGCAAAGTCTCTGAAGGGAACGAACTGGACGATATCGCGAGTGGCAACCGCCAGGCGCGAGCGCAGTCTGCATGGACACGCACACACAACACACACAGCACTGAGCAAGGGCACGGTATTTATTTATTTATTGCAACACCTCAAGCCAAGGCTCAGTGGGAACACCGGCCAATGTCAAGAGAGTGGGTGTTAGGTTAGCCAACCACGTCAGATAGATAAGTAGGGGTCGTGAGAGATATGAGAAAAGTAACATCCTCATTGAGCCTTGTCGGTTTCGTGCTAGATTGTGCACGTCTGACTGTTCAAAAATCTGGTCTAGTCGGTGGACTCTAGCGCACAACTTGTGCCACACTGTTCACCATGTTTTCACATTTAGATGATTTAATAATTCCGTGGATCACGATTTGAGTTCTAACAACAATAGGGTTATTTAACTTTGTGGTACACATAAGGCCAAACAGTAATCAGTTCTGAAAGCAGATCGACTGTTGCTGTCCGAAATCTGTAGGCACAGTTCAGCAACAGAGCAAGACACCGGAAACGCCAACACAACACAAAGCGTGACACGCACTGCGCGGGTCTCACTTACTTTCCATCGTCCGCATCCAGTACGTTCATGTCGTGGAAGTCGGCATTGCCCACGCCCACGATGATGATACTGAGCGGAAGCTCCGACGAGTCCACAATGACCTCCTTGGTCGCCTCCATGTCCGTCAGCACGCCGTCAGTCAGCAGCAGTAGGACAAAGTAACGCTACACAAGACACACACACACACGTATGTGTGAAGCACAAAGGCAGGTTTCTAACGGTGAAGCACGTGCAATGAAACAGTGCAGAATAAACTACCGTGGATATAACAAACTTTTTCTTTGCATTGGATATAAAGTACTTTTTTGAGGACCCCGGGTATCCGTTTCCAGCAATTTGACCTTGGATACACAGTATCTTGGCCATAAAGTACTGATTCTTATCACCTGGAGGTACGCTACAATGAAAATTCACTGCACTACTAATCTAGATGTAGACATTCCGTGACATGAGTGAGTGCATGAACTAGCACAGCAGAATATCATGCACAGCACAACAGTACCGTGACACTGCTGTGTAACGTACCTCCAGAGAACATAAAAATCTGTACTACTGCAAAAGCCATTATTCTAATGAGGCGCATCTATACGATTCCTAAAATTGACCAGTTTACGTGTAACAAAGGTAACGATTCTCACTCATTCTCAATGCTCAATAGCAACAGTATATGAATCGATTTCTGTATAACGATTTCTGTTTTAACCCTTTGCTGCCCACGCATACTTGAACCGACACACGTCTATCGGTTCGACAGAGCATTGAAAAAGCGACATGTCGATCAAATCGAGTTCGCTAGATTCCTAGGAATATACTGCTTCCAGAAATATATAGGTTTACATTTGACAATATGCTTCGTGTTGGAGCTATGAGTAATTTTCTTCCTGCTGGTCTGGGTATGCCGAAAACGTATACACTTTAATGGGCAGCAAAGGGCTAACGGCAGATTTCTCCTCGCTAATACGTTAGAATTGGCACTTTGTTCTATATACATGTATGGCTTCTACAGTATATAGCCGACACACTGTAAATCCAAGGTCAAGTGACTGGGAAAAGATACGCAGGGTCCTAGGGTGTACCTAGCCAACGCCAGTACCTTGATTGGTGATGTCTTCTGTGCCTCGCGTGCCATCTCCGCTACCCGTGTGACGATTGGCGCAGCGTTCGTCGGGCCCCACAGTGCTACCTGTGGCAGGCATTGCTGATATGCCTGATGTACACCCTGAATGCCTGCAGGGGACGACATCAACACAGAGGCTCTCAACTTCTGAATTTGAGAAGAGTTTACCTGTTGTCGTTTAGGCATGCTGGTAGCATGAATCACACACATGCATGCACGCATGAGAGAGAGAGAGAGAGAGAGAGAGAGAGAGAGAGAGAGAGAGAGAGAGAGAGAGAGAGAGAGAGAGAGAGAGTTAGACAGAGAGACAGAGACAGAGAGAGAGAAAAAGTGAGATGATAACCAGAATCAGTACTATCAGCAACAACTAGAGACCTGACAAACTTCGAATACGACAGCTCACAAACAGCGCCACCCATACCTTGTACATAGGGGTTCTCATAGTTGAACGTCAACGGGAAGATATCTGAGAATTGCTGATTAGGAGGGATCTTAGCACCAAAGCCAAATGCTGGGAATAGCTTATCACTGCATGGAAACAAAGTACACAAATGAGTATTTCCAATAAGAACACGGAGAAGACGGATATCCAACATTCAACAATGCTGACAGCAGGACAAACTCAACAAACTAACGACAACGAAAGTAAGAACAGGCCGTGAACTTACGCGTCATACTGTTCGCAGATAGAGCCAACGGCCCACAAGGCCTGCATATACTGGTTCATCTGGTTAGGTGCGATGTAATGTAGTGACGTTGGCTGCGACGGGTTGCCATTGGAACCGGTAAAGTCAATACCAACCTACGAGAACATCAGAACACGAGAGAGAACACACACGCATGCATGCGCAGGCATTAGCAGACAACTCGACAAGAAGGCCCAAGCAAAGCTGCAGGGTAGAAGAATCACAAACACCCCATACTCCTATCAGCAGAAGTAAAACATTCCCGGACAAGTGGGACAGGGGCTATGCTATAGAACACAGAAAACTGGAGCAGAATGGGGGAAACAAAAGTAAAACTCTGATCAGATCTACATACAGGGCCGTATTAAACACCCGGTCCAGCCCATGGCCGGACCATGGACTGGATATTACAGCATTAGGCATGGGCATTTTCGAAAACATCCACCAACCCAATTCGTGCTAAACGGGGGTTTTGGTCACTAATGTTCATTTCAGGTCCAGTACTGTATCCCATTTGGCCAGACCACCTGACATCCCAGTGCTATGGCTCTGGCATGGCAGAGGTTAGCATTCATGTATCTTTGGAGTAAACGCAGTGTTTGAGAGATATTTCCACTAGACCCGGTGTGTGGTAAAGGTTATGCTCTTTCAGAATTATAACTCACAACAAAATTGATTTCGCAACCGGCTGACACGTAGTCCAAGAACGAGTAGAGGCGGAGAGCCTGAACCACAAGCACACAAACATACACATACACACATACAGTCATAAGCCAATGTCATTCGTAGCTACATGCGCAAAGTGGGAAAATATGATGGATACAGAATAATGACTCCCAAGAACAACAACTGGGAGCACAACTAGGTGCTACAACTTGCCGAAGGTGAAGAGAAAGAGAGAGAGAGAGAGAGAGAGAGAGAGAGAGAGAGAGAGAGAGAGAGAGAGAGAGAACGACCAACGCACATGTACAAACGCACACAAGCACGCATGCACACACAACCGCCTACCTCAAAGTGACGGAGATGAAGAACGCCCGAGTTGGTGTAGTTCTTCTTCTTGGCTGCCTTTTTCGAGTTCTTCAGGTCGAGCTGTGAATATCACCATACGGAACACAAAGCACTCAAGCACATGCATACAGTTCAGAAACACGTCTACACCAGCAAATCTTCTGGTGCACAAATAGAATATCAGTGCAGCATGAAGTTCCAGTACCCCATCCCCACCCCCACTACATGATTCTCAATGGAGAGCTTTGGCTAGTGAGTTGCAAGCAGGCGAATTTCAATGCAACGACTTTCAAAAGGAAACGCAACTTGCCCAGCAGGAGTACATTCAAGCAAAGACTGATGAAGCAGTGTAATTTGATGACATTCAAAGCAACAGCTACCATGCCCAGTATGCTGAGCAGTGTCTTGTGATGGCATTCTACCACAGTGCAACAGCTATGGAGACAATGTTTAAAACTCATAACTTACGTGCAATGGTAAAGACGCCGTGCGCAGCGCACCCAGCGTTGTTGTACAGCTGCCGATCAGGTCATCTGCACTGTCGTTGTCCCAGTCAAAACAAGAAATCTACAATGCAAAGAAGCGACAACAGCGTACGCAACATACATTATTGTACCAGTACAAACACAACAACAGTCACAACATACGCAGAAAGCAGAACAAACAACAGAGTAACAGACAGAATATCAACTCTACCACCCCAACACCAACAACATCCAGTCCGACGAATTCCTGTTTCCTTTAATTTACTGGAAGTAGTTCGAAGTAGCATTTACGTAATGACCAGGTTTGTATTTCTTTTCGCAAGTAGCATTCGCGTAAGTCAAAGAAATTACAGTAAAATGTGCAAAATTATGATGTGGCAGGGAGAAAGAGAGAGAGACCTCAGAGCAATTATAAAAGAGTGGTTGAACATAAAGCATTCTCGAAGCTCCGATCAACCATTTGCCAACGAAAACGGAAACAAGTCACTTTAGACCAGTGATCCATTAGCACAGCATGTCACTCACACCCGAGTCGGGCAGCCGGAGCACACACAAGAGCGTACCTCAATAACTCGATTGTCATCGCCATTACACAGACTTCTTGACTGGACGGTGAGCGGCTGCCAGTCAGGATCCAGCGTGTTCTTGACCACCTCTGTCTTGTGCACTGCTGTGAAAGTGCCGTCGGGGTTTTGCCGCGAAAACACCAAGTAAGGATCGGACTTGCCAAAGAAGTCCTGCCAGCAAACACGGGGAACGGAAAGAAGTAAAACAATCAGTATGCTTGGTTGAATGGACTTCTATGATCTATCTTTTAAACTTATTTCCTCTGTTAGAATTCATGCTAACATCTATCGAGGAACTGTGAAAGTGGAACCCATCAGCAGGAACTGTTAACAAATATGATCAATAGCAAAGGCTAGAGCTCCACATAACAAAGAGCCGCTAGACTACATTATACATGTAGGAGTTGGACAAGCTAACAGGAATGCTAATAGGGGTGGTGGCAGGGGTGTTTGTGACTCGATCTTGGGTATTATTGGTAGAAGCAGCTTCTTATCTCCTACAGTCGAGTCGTGCGTCCTAGAAACGTTTTATTTTTACAAGGGGTTAGCCCTCGGACGTTCTTATTTTTCAGCAATATGTCTGCGTTCTTATAGCACTTTCTTACAAACCATTCGTACTGGATCATACGTATGCACTATTACATACACATGTATCACAAAGGCTGCCAGAAAACCAACAGCGTCGTTCTTAACTTCAGGCTGTGGCGTTTTTAGCATTGCAGGCTAGACGTTCTTGGGCTCCACGTTCTTCGGCACATGACTCTACCGGATGCATATACATCATGTAATTGTATGTTGCTTGTACTGCAGTACAACACAATGTCGATGTAGAGCGAATGCTATTGCGCGTGTGAAAAAGAGTAACACACACATATGCATACACACATACCACAGACGCACACACGAACACACACACACACACACATACACACACACGTG
This sequence comes from Sycon ciliatum, assembly GCF_964019385.1. NCBI lineage: Eukaryota > Metazoa > Porifera > Calcarea > Leucosolenida > Sycettidae > Sycon > Sycon ciliatum. Next base: position 3,231,783 of record NC_088643.1, read on the forward strand.
CCCTAACCTTCTTATCGAGATGAGATGCCGCGAAGGTCATGTGGACCTCTTCACATGTCTGACTCACTTCTTCTGCAACCATCTGCAATTTTCACAGTCAGCAAACAAAACAGAACGGGCAAATATTTGGTGATTTTGTTAACGACTGAAACAACTACCCACGACATACACCAGTATGTGACAGGAGAGTAGTCACGGCCAGCCTAACTCACAGTAATCGATCCGGCCTTCTTCTCCTTATGCTTCAACTCCTGCTTGAACGACTTGCTCGCAACAATCTGTACACAGAGCAAGAAAAAAAAGCAGTGAAGAGAATGCTTAAGCATGCTACTACTAGCTGCCCAACAAAAGTGTATGATGAGTTGTGCAATGTGAGGAGTTATGTTATCTTGATACCGCATAGCGGGAAATTGCCGGCCGTTAAAAAGCATATTTTTTTGTAATTCCTCATCATAGCCCCCACCCTCCCCCTCCCTCCCCTACCTTCACGTAATGAATACAAAAAATACAACTCTCAGCATGACATTTTAAGTCATGCTGAGAGTTGTAAAGCGAATGAAAAGCTATACTCCCACCCCTAACCGGACTAGCACTGACAGAAGACGGCCTACGAGACTTATTCAGTTGATGTAGCACAGGCAACGGTAATTAGTGAGTTTCTGCCACACGGTAAAACGTACCAAAGTACGTATGGAAAACGTTGCAGCGGTACGGGATCAAGTTTCACACGGATTTTTTCATGCCGTTTTCCGTGCCAAGCGCGCTTCACACGGACTGGTCTCGGTGTGAAAACTGATCGCACAGAGTACATGTGGTGGTGAGTGCGAGCATGCTACGCACAGCAGAACCGGCGCAACGTACGAAAAATCCGTGTCACACTTCACAGTACTAGTAACTGTTAATCACTGCAGTTGACACGGAGTTTGGTACGTAGTCCGTGTAGCAGAAACTCACTATTGCCACACTACGGGTAACAGCACTACCACCATCACAAGAGACTAGTCCTTATCTCCAGCACATTCCCGTAGTACTAACCTGTCCGAGGTTGACCTCTGCAGCTCCAATAGCCTGCGCTCCGCCATCAGCTAGCGGCTTGCTACTGTCATCGATGTCCCAAACGGTGAAGCGTAGGTGCTGCAGCTCCTCAAAGCAGTAGTCGATAGGTATGGCGGTGACAAACGCCGGGTTGGACTCGTTCTTTATTGCCTCTGTCCGGCCAACCTGGACACCACGAACAACAGCAGCAGCAGCAGCACAGCAGCAGCAACAACAGCAGCAGCAGCAAGAAGACACTTCTATCAGACAGGATGCAAATGCAGCCCCAACCGCCAGCACGAATTTCTCTCCAACCCTTGTAGCAGTGGCAAGGCACTACTGTGTGGAGTAGCCTATACATGTACTTGCTGCCCATGCTGTATGCACACATAGGTAAACACTGACTTGTCAAGTCGAGAAGTTGGCATTTTTTTCTCTGTTTTCAGGCAGTTCACTTTCCTGACCGATCCTTTGAATTCGACGTTCTCCCAATCCTATGAATTTAATTACCGTAATGTCGCGTATAAGTGCAGGTGCTCACGGCCGTATAAGCCGGGGTTCCAACCATGCTTCTATTCAAAACATGCTTCTACGTCAACCTCATCAGTCTACACTGTGCAATGTATACTGCCACGCATGTACCGTGCAAGTACTTGCACGTGTCTTTGCACAGAGCGGCTTCTATTCAAATCATGCTTCTGTGTCATGGCGCGCTTCGAAAAATCGGCTTCTATTCGAGTCATGCTCCTATACGCGACACTACAGTATTATGTTTCACCTCTGGTAAGACGTTCCAGACACTGACCATGAATAATCATAATTGGAAGCGCATTCCATAGGGAACTGGAAAAAAATATTCCTTAAAAAAACTCAAAGTTGGAACGTTTATGGCCCAAACCGGCAAAAGCAAGATTATCATCTTTTATGAATGAACTGCAATGGAATATGGATAGCACACACACATAGAGTCTCATCGCTCTTTTGAGTGTCAGGGTCACTGCATGAACTGATACATGTGAACCAGTGTATTCTGACCCCCGTGAATTCCGCGGCAGAATATAGACCACCGTGCAGAATTCTGAGGCAGAAAACAGTAGATTCTGCGGAAATTCTGCAAATCATTCTTCTGCGGCAGTTCCGCAAGGAAAATGAGTGTAAAACAGAAAAATCTCCCCAACCGCACCAAAATTTGTTGTCCCTATAAATTAGGGCTGAAACGATTATACCAATTACTCGGTAAGCGATCGATAATTCCTTATCAATCAAGTAATCGTTACGTTATAGATTACTCGTTAGGGATTTTGAGTTCAAAAGTACTGAAAACTAGTGGTGAAACGAATGTCAAAACCTAGTAGTCGAATATTCTTTGGCTTAACGAACGAACGAACGAATATTCTTTTGGTAACACAGATGACATCACATGACCTCCTCTCAGTCATTTGATGGATGTTGTCATTGTTATTGGGTATGACAAACAGTAGTGCCACATAAAATGCACTGCCACATAAGGCTACTTCGAAGTTTATACATGTTGTTTGCTACATTGGCAGTCCAGTATGCACATACATGTGCAAACATGCAGTACAAAGTCACAGGCAGGCTGTACGCACTGCACTGTACTGTGTTTGGCGTGCACGTATGAACGTGCACTGCATTCGAAGTGACGTCACGAATACTCGAATGCGACTTAAAGAATATTCGAATGTGATCAATCGAACGAATGTTCGAATATTCGTTTCACCGCTACTGAAAACCCTTGTTTTTGTGAAGTTTGAATTTGTTTCCACTGTGAGTATGCAGTTGCCAGGGGCATGGTGCATACTTTGAGGTTAAATTGACTTCTAAACTGTCATGTTTCTGAGCTACCCTGTCACTAATGCAAATTTTTGGTATTATGAAGGCCTATCTTTTGGAAACAGAGTAATTTTTGCACAATATTCGGACAATATTTGCTAACGGTTATCATCGATAAATCGATCGTTAAAGCTAAAGAGTAATCGATAGGTGAAAATCCACGATCGTTTCAGCCCTACTATAAATTTAAATGAAAAAATATTTGAAATCCTGGTCCAAAATATGAAAGCTCCAAAAATACACTTCAAGTTGACTTTGAAAGTCATGAGCAGGTTGGTTTGGCTGTGAATTATGACCTGAGTCTCCACAGAATGTAGTTTTTCGTAATATTCTGCGGGACATTGTGAATTCGGCAGACTCAACTTGATTCTGCGGGATTCACGGGGACGGTGTAGTGCATGTCACAAGTGTGCCGTCATGGGAACAGCCAATCAGAGTGTGTGGCCTGTATTTCATGATATTGCCCTCACCACTCATTCAGACATTGTCTGCATTCAGAGTGAGGCGAACGTGTCGTGCAGACGCTACTGGGCGCAGAAACATTTCCGCAATTTTCCGGATCAGCGCAACGTGAAGTAAGTCAACTGTGCGGGGCCACTGCATCCCCGACCACCACCCATCCTTTTTATAGCCTACACCGTTGCAACTAGAAGGTGCAATTCCCTTGCTGTGTGCAATACATGCTGCACAACTCGCCTGCGAGTGTGGACACGGACAGTGTCGCCTCTGATACATGCACTCACGGCTGTGCCGTTCTGGCGCGTAACAGCCATATAATTATATTATTTCCCGTGCACGCACTCACACACGGGCTGTAAAGCTATTGTCCTGGCCCCGCAATATGAATCAGAATACACATTTCCCTCGTGAATCAGAATATACATTGAAATAGAGACACTACTCTAATTTCAGAAATTGTAGGTGCTCAATATGTTCGGTATGAGGGCAAAGGCCAGGTTAGGTGAACAGAAAATTTAGGTACGGAGTAGCAGTTCCCTATTGAACTATGTGTGTTAGTGTTTGTTTGGTGTATTGAAAATTTAGGTATGAAACAGACGCACCAAAAGTACCGAAAATAAAAGTACACCGAAAATTTGTGAAATTACAGTTTTTGGGCATTTAATCCAAAGTGGATAGAAGGACTTATCAGAACAGCTTGGCTAAGGGCCGGGGTCCACTGTGGCTCCGCGGCACTTGGCTGCATGCAGCGGAGCAGCGCGGTTCCACTGACACTCGTCATTCGCGGTACCGCGGTCATGCTCCACGGTTTTTGATGATGTTTTACCTGCCTGCGCGCGCGCGTGAAATAAAAAAACCCTCGTGTTCTGGCCTGCGCAACGAAATAAAATTTGAATTTTAAAACTGTTGTGTACAAAACAATGCAAAGTACGGGAAACTGGTCGAGCCGCGAATGCGGCTCGCAGTTTTTGATCAAGAGTCCTGCTCCAGCTTGAGCCGCGGTCACTATGGTAATGATGACGTTTAAGCCGCGGATGACGAGCAGCGGAGCCGCAGTGCCAGTGGAACCCGGCCCTTACCAAAAAGGGCCTTCAAAACTGCTTGCCCAGAAATGCTCGGATACTTTGTGATCAGGGTAAATCTTTGTGTGTGTGTGTGTGTGTGTGTGTGTGTGTGTGTGTGTGTGTGTGTGTGTGGTGTGTGTGTGTGTGTGTGTGTGTGTGTGTGTGTGTGTGTGTGTGTGTGTGTGTTCAATTGCGCAGAGACTATTTTCATTTTGTCTGATAAAAAAATTACATAATTTCACTCAGGAAAATTCGCATTCATTGTACTTTGTAGAAAATGCATGTGAAACACAAGCGATCACGATGGCCACTTGAGAAATCATACCTCTGTGTACTTTCCCGCATTCTCCAATTCCACTTGGCAAAGGGGATCCGACTTGGACAGTACGTCCATTCCCAACAAATCCGAACATTTGATCCGAATCTCGACTTTCGTTTTGAATTCAGACTGGCCACCTGCCTGAGGTGGAGGGTACGCAGCCGCCATGCTTACTCTGAAGAGAGGTTTGCTCTATATTTACGCTCACAGTCACTCAGGCAGATGCAGGACGACGTCGCACTTTTTCTCTCTATCACACTGACCAAAAGCAAGAAACTGTCAAATGTTGCTTTGACTTTCTTTTGACGGGGTACGGACGGATCCGATAAATGCAGTGTCCAATCGTAGATCTACGATCTTTCGTATTATCGTACAAACTCTGTACTGTCCTTGCGTTGGTACGTGACCCAAACCTCCGATCGAATCGCGAAGCTCGAAGGCGCGCGCTTGAAGCAGGAAAACGGTAGTGCTGCAAAACACCGGCGCAGTGATGCACTAATGACAGCTATCTAGCGATCCACAAGTACAGTATACTACGTAGTAGCGAGTCAGAAGTGGGACAAACACCAAAAAGGGTCAATGCCGGTCCTCGTTACCACGGAATATACCGTAGCGTTAGCACGCTGTACAACTATGGTCATGCCTGCATGAGTTTGTGTCACATCAATCATCATTGATTAGTCAGTATTTTTACATTTTTTCATTTCATAGCAGATCACTGATGCCAGCAGGTGGCGCTTGCTGTCTTGTCTGTTTCAGTGTTTGTGTGCAAGGCACCTTTTCATGAAAAGAGATTGTGTTTCCGAAGTGGGAATGGAGGTGTGTTCTCTTGTTAGTGTTTGCGCTTGACGGTGCAAGCTTTTTTTTTATTGCATCTTCACACAGTCCTAGTATAGTAGTTCAGGAGAACGTTGTTGATTGCTTTGCACAGGCCCAGTCAGTGACAGTGTCTTTGAACAATTATGTCCTGATGATGCATCACGCTGTGGGATAGCTGATTAATTCAAGTCATTTCCACATATCACCTAAGTCCTTGATGATTTCGTCATCCTTCGGTCTAAAATAATTGTTGATCAGGCAGCAGAGGATTGGCAGATGAAATGCCTGGGGTGTCCAAGACAACTGGATAGATTTGGTTGGCTGGGAAAGTCTCTAGCTCTTACTCCTCTCTTTCTGGATTTGTGGCTGCAAATAATGTTGCTACGAATCGACGTGGCGCTACTTTTGCCGAATCAGTGAGTAACCCTTGCGCTATAATTTGGAGGACGTTCAGAGAGTGCTATCCAGGATGAAGTTTGATCAGAAGGTGTTGACGTGGATGGCAAACCAAGCTTGCCCATGTGACAAGGAGGCTTGCCTGTGGATGCTGGAAAAAGGATTTTTCCGTTCAGGTGTGTGAAAGAGAATGACGCTGGTCGCTGTACGTTCGTTTCCTATTCATAGCTTGTGTCAGGAAACACCAGTACAGCTGTACAGTGTATCTATTGATACCCAAAACAATTAAATTTTCAAATCTTAACGTTATGATTTTGAAATAATAATTGTTTAGGGTATCAATATATTATTATATGGGCAGGCGTGTGTTTACCGCCATATTGCCAAGTGTGTCTTTACCACCATATTTTATCAAGCAAATATAATTATAGATACAGTCAACTTCGCTAATAACGACTGCGGATATCACGACAATTCGCGAATAACGACATAATTTTCATGCCCAGAGCAAAGTCCTTTCCAACTGTGACACATATAATGAGACTTCGGGTATAACGACACTTCGCGAATAAGGACACTTTTCTGATGCCCCGCCGAGTGTCGTTATAAGCCAAGTTGACTGTAGAGATGTCATATCTATCATTGTCATGATATTATTCTAAACACAGTGCCTTTCAAAAGTCCAGTTCTCTAAACTTTCCGAACAATTCAAATTTGTCCTGAGCTTTTGGGAAATTTGTTTGGGCTACTGCTAAGGCAGTTTCCCCAAATTGTCTCGTATGGAATTCTAAGTGATCAGATAGCGAACACCCAATTTTTGGAAATTTGTATGCACAAAGTGATCGCAGATTTTATTGTGGTGTGGATGCTCGCCCGACGTTTAACAAAAAATCAGAGGTCGATACGTTTGAAACGCACTGCAGTCAACTTTGATGGTTTACAAATTCATTGGATCTGGCCAAATTGAGCAGTCCTTTCTTGTTCCATAAAACAGTATGACGATAGTACAACGTTTGCAATATACCGTAAAGTACCGCCAGAGCGCCCCGTCTCGCCAGAGCGCCCCACCTTGATTTTACAGCCAGGGAAAGGAAAATCGTATGGCAGAGTGCAACGAAGTTTGTACGGTGTGAGAACCTTAGTGTACTACGGGCACACTTGGCAGATTTTTGTGTGGAGCTTGTGTCCGCTCGAAGGTGCGGATTGACTGCAAAATGTGGAATATGTGTACAAGGTTCGTGTCGTATGACCTACAGACAGCAGACCACCTCCACAATACGACCACGAAAGGACGAGATGGTGGGGCACTCTGGCGGTACTTTACGGTACATACAGTCGACTCCTGATATAGTGAACACCAGGCGCGTAGCCGGAGGGGTTTGGGAGTGGGTTTCCAGATGGGAGTCTGGGGGTGTCCCCCGGTGAGGGTCCAGGGGGTGGAGCCCCTTGCGGTGTCGGCCGTGAAAAAGCTTTAGGGTATCTTCAAATTCCAAGGTGCTGAGAGGCCCAATCTGTACCTCTACATTACTATTGCCAATGTGTTGTGGTTCATTCACGCTTTAAGAAATTTGTATTAAAATACTCAACCTGAAAGACAACTTTTGCAATGACCATAGTTGTCCAGCAGCTAGTTGGTGTGGACGAAGCACTCGCGAAGTTTCACACCTCACTCAAGCACTGCATGCGTGCAGCATGCACCTCACTGTCACTTTATAAATCTGGTGACTACATGCACTCAGCAGAGTTTTACTGTAGTTTTCAAAGGCATCGGCGGCGGCGCTGCAACCCCGGAGGGGGTTTCCAGGCAACCTGGAAACCAGGGAGTAGTACAATACCGGTATTGTACTACTCCCTGCTGGAAACACTGCAGGCTATGCACCTGGAACACCATTCTGCAGGAGAATCAGTTCTTCATAGCCGAAGCTCGGTATAACAGAAATGTACTCACACTATACAAACAACACATCATCACTGACATGTGGCCCATGGCTGTATGAGTGCACTTGGTTATCATGTGGCCCATGGCTGTATGAGTGCACTTGGTTATCATGCCGCCCTACAAGCAACGGTTCGTTATAAACGAAAACAGTTCGTTACAAAGGGTCACTTTTGTATGGGTTCAAACAGGGACATGGACAATGGTTGGCTATATCACGACATTCGCGATATGCGAGCTCGTTATAAGTGGAGTCGACTGTAACATGTTTAGGCTTTCTGTAGGAGTGATGAAAAATGCACCGCAGCGTGAAAATAGTGAAAGCGTAGAAGACCGCTTACAATAATATTCCCCGCACTAAATTGCTAAATTGCATGCGTGAATCATTGTGCAGTCGGTGATGGTGGCTCAAGGCGGTGACCGAGGCTGTGCTCTTTTCCTGCTGTGTTTTTGTTTTTAGCCGAGTACATTCAGCGTTGGTGTCGGCTAAAAGGGAATGTCTTCCTGTACTTGAAGTCGGCGTCCGAGGTAAGAAAGCGACTTGTTTCTGAAATGTCCTGCGGCTTTAATCTGAAAAGTTGGCTCACGTTGATGTGCAATTGCTGCAGTATGTATCTCTCAACATGAACATATGGCCAAGCCTCTGCACCTGCATCACAACTCAAACTTGGTGCGCTAATGCCAAGGTTGCAACTCAATTTCCTGCTGTTTCATGTTTGGGATGATGTTTTTGATTCGCTTTTTCCCAAACACCATCTATCGCTTTCCTTCTGCCCACTTCAGATGTCTGAAGGCATGGGTGCCATCATCCTCGAGGGATGCAGTATTGAGCGGGAGCATCTGTCTGGACGGAAGCACGCTATTCGGATCGGTTAGTTGCACGCGCGGTATGCTGGTGCTTGTTTCTAGTGCCACAGCACGCATCAATATGTTCCTCTTCACGTCTGACATCTTGGAAATTCTGGTTGATCATCCACACGGCGTAGTTAGTTATGGTGTGTAGCTTCCTACACCTTCTAGTGATGTGTAATCGTTTGTTGTTGTTGTTCTGCTGTGTAGCGAATGAGACGTCTGGAGAGGAGTTCTTTCTCGCCGCTCACTCGGAAAGAGAGGCGTCTGATTGGGTTACGTCGTTGCGCAAGGCGAGGTTAGTGCTTGGTCCTCGTGTTCATGTGGATCATGTCTCAGCACACAGTCAGCAGTGCCAGCACTGTAGTCATGTTATCATGATGTCATCAGCATTGTTGTCATGTCATGATGATGTCACCGTGATCCTGCCCTAACCTGCAGTTACTAGTGTGTCATAGTCCTTATGCCGGTTGCGTCATACCAATGACGTCACGCACGGGGCCGCGACCCGCTTGGGTGTTGATTTTTCAGCTCCTCGATCGTTTTCGAATTATTTCAGTATCGTGCATCAAGATATTGTTCGAGCGATGGCGACTGCAAGTGTTTTGACACTCGTCGAGGCGGATATTCCTGCCTCTTCCTTGAAAGGGAGGAACCCATCTGACCTGACAGTTGAGGAGCTGAAGGGTATAGTAATTCTGCCCGTTTGATCTTGTGATGCAAATTGGAATTTGATAGAGGGTTACCATTTCCATTATTTTATATACAGCGTGCAGCTCATCATCACATGCACATTGTATGTAATAAAGACTACCAGCGTGCCAATGCGGCATGCACACCGTACAGGTACACGTAACGTTACATGTTATTGGGTCTTGGTCAGGGCAGATAAGGTTTGAACAACAGCAGCAAAATAAAACTGCACGATCGAAGGGAAATGGACCTGTCAAGCAACAAGAGGGGGGCTCGAATTTTGTGAGCATAGCACATACAACTATTGTTTGTTGTAATAAATGACGGCAATTCGCCGCAAGTTTCCTATTCTGAAATTGACCAAGCCAAAGCAACAGCAGCAAAATAAAACTGCATGATCGAACGGAAATAGACCCGTCAAGCAAACAGAGGGGGCTCGAAATTGGTGAGCATAGCACATACAACTATTGTTTGTTGTAATAAATCAAAAAACGTTGCATCAATTTCACCTGACAGGATCTTGAATAGTTTGATGCGGTGCATTTTCCTTTCCACGTGGATACGAACAGCCGCTATTTTCTTCGTTTTGTGCAAATCTTCTGGCAGTATCTGTCGCTCACCAACCTTGAAAGGGGGAATATTAAGACGAACACCCACGCTGACCAACATGTCCTTTATATCCAATCCCTTATCGGCTATCACTGAATCACCACGTTGAAGAAGGGAGAGAAGACCAGACTGCTCTGTGATGGACTTACCTGACACCGCGCCTTCAAACACATCAGATACAAAAGTGACGCGGCCATGTGGTGCAATACCAATAAGAACTTTCACCGTACAGTCAGACCTCGCTTATCCGGTCCTCGTTTATCCGGATCCCTCGCCATCCGGAAGAAAACCGTTGGTTACCAATTTACAGCATATGCCATGCTTACATACAGTATGTGTGTTCGATTTTCCGGTTCCCTCGCCTATCCGGATATTTTTGTTGAAAACGAATGTGTGCGGTTATGCAAGGTCTGACTGTAATGTGATTCTTATATGCAGACCAGGATGCTGACTGACGGGCCAACGAAGAGGGTGTGTTGATATAAAACTCTGTGCAATCAATAATAATACGGGTAGATGGATAGAACAGCTTGAAACATGGCGACATCAATTTGTCGACTCTCTTCCGAGAGAGCCAGATTGGGAGTTGTTGAAACTTGAAGTACATGAGGTTGATCCATGTGGTAAATATCCGAGAAACACTGGTCTGAGAAATGGCAAATCGATGAGACAAATCCAATTCTCCAAGTGCAAGTCGAAGACGCACCATAACCAGAACGAATTGGTCAATAACAGGCAGCTTCTGCTTGGGGCCAGGCTTGTTTCCCTGTCTCCCTTGATCGTCAGGAGTTGTCTCACTGCCCCTCCACATGCGCATAACTTCAGCTGACGGAGCAAGGAAATCATAGCATGCCAGGAAGACACGGTACGAAGTGAACCCAGTGTAGTACCGAACTTGGGAGTCGCTGTGTTTGATGTCATCAATGGTGAACCGATGCTCCTCTGTTCCTGCATTTTCTAATGCATTTTCTAATGTCTTCTTGTCAAATTTGAATGGACTCAGATGGAGAGCCAAGGTTTAATTTATACAAAAGAGAAAGACCAAGGAACTACAAGTTACGCTATACTGTCCACTAACACCACCAGTTACAATCAGCTCATGCGGCGCATTCAAGATGTGCTAGAGCTGTTAGCCAGTTAGTTGTGGAACGTCAGTACCGTAGGTCAGTGTCGTGCAATGTTATCGCATGAGCTGATTGTTTAGTAACTGGTGGTGTTAGTGGACAGTATAGCGTAACTTGTAGTTCCTTGGTCTTTCTCTTTTGTATAAATGTCAAATTTGAGCATAGCATTTTCGGTCACAAGCACATTCATGCTTGCCTTCAGCTCTGGAACACACTCGCAGCACTCGTGATCATGGGTATCAGGCTCAGCTGCTCCTGGCGTTGTGTCAGGTTCGTCTCCTTCCGCACAAGCACCATACGCAGCAGATGCAACAGCACACCTTCGCTTTGGCGGTGCCTGCGAGGTTCGTTCAGCAGGAGGCTTTCTTTTCGCCGGCATTGAGCTCCAGAAAAAAATAGTTGGCTCAGCATCTTTCTTCAAGTTCCTCCGCGTTAGGGGCCGTCCGGGTTTACCGATTGTTTTTACAAAACGAAACGTTTTAGTATTTTTCAGCCCCCACCCACCCACCTACCTTTTCTGCAGGTAAAACGAATTCCAATAAAATATTGATGTTAATTTTCGACACCCAGAAGTAACAGGGCATTCTCCATCTGCATTCAATAATTATTTTCAAAACGAAACTCCATCAAACCCACCCACCCCCTAACGAAAACATTTCGTTTTGAAAATATGATTGGTAACCTTGGACGGCCCCTTATGGAGGTAGCCTTTTTTCTCCTCAGGACGGCGGCGAGCTCCAGTAGAGAAACATTCCTCCTCGAAGTGTATTGAGTAGACTTTGGTCGAGTCGACAACACGAAATTCCTCGCCTTCATCACGACGAATTTTCACAATCCACTCGTGATGCAATTTTTCATCTTTGGGAAAGGAGTGAAAGGATACAGGCTCTCCAGCAACGCTTCCGCTACTGTTCTGGGTGCATCCAGGTACACAGCAATTGTTGCGGTGCGACTTGGTCCCCGCAACTGACCATCAATGAGCAGACCACAAGTAGTAGTAGGTAACGAGCGGGTTCTGGCACAGGGGGCGCGCGGGTCCCAAAAAATGGGGTATTATTGAAAAATGGGGTACTAATAGTACCCCATTTTTGCGGTGAAAATTATTTTTGGCCCGTTTTTTTGCGGATAAAAATATGTGTCAGGGTGCCCTGACCTAAAAAAAAAGGGGTATTATTGAAAATATGTATTGGGGTGTTATGCTCTACCCTAAACAATAAGGTAATATGGTGTCATGATTTGGAATTCTGCATGTATCATTAATTTTGATTTTTAGGGGTGGGTGTTATGTCCTGCCCTACATCATAATATTGCATTCCGATGTCTAAAATATTACTATTTCTAATGTCAATGTTATCTCACTTTTTCCAATTTTATATTAATCAGAACTCATAGTTTTGCAGTATTTTGACTTGTAATTTCATTTTTTCGGATCATTTTCCGGAGAGAGAGAGAGAGAGAGAGAGAGAGAGAGAGAGAGAGTTTAGTCATGAAAGATATCTACAGACGGTACGACCCACGAGCGCTTTCTCGAAACTTCGATTACAGGGGCTGACGCAGATGCCTGGATCGTGACGAGCGATTCACCCAGATCTTCTTCGTCACGGACAATGCTGTCAACTGCCTTCCGCTTCCGGCTTTCTATACTGTCACACACGACTTCGGGCATCTTGGTGTGATGACCTTGCTCGTCAATATCAATTGTACCAACACGTACAACAATGTGGGTAATCCTCGTCGCGAGGACCGACAGCCGAACAGCTTTCGTTGTAAACTTGTTCATATCACGGTCTTGTCGAAAGATGTCCCTCTCGTTCAGATCTTTTATTAACCTGATGAATTCCTCGGCTTCAATCTTCTCCGCATCTTGGAACGTCTCCTCGACGTTGTCGAGGGCACCTTCAGCCTTGGAGAGGTTAAACATCGATCTACGCCCGTCGTCCCAGCATCGCAGCAGTCTGCCTGTATCCCGCCATGATGAGGATCCATAGTCCTCTACGCCGTCAACGATGATCTTTGGGAGACGCTGGTGTTTCTCACCGCTAATCAACACCATAGAAGAAACCCTGCACAGATACTCCGCAATCTCCATGGGAGTTAAGTCGACCCGATCCGGGTGAAGCAGCACGGGTCTTAGCTCGTAGGCTGTGGCCAGATCGGTGAGTAAGCGAACGGTTAATTCATCTTTAGTACAAGAAAATAGGTACCACCTTTCAATATATTGTTGGGATGTTGACCAAGACATCTTCTTTTGCTATCACTATAGACAGGGAGAGAGAGTTAGCAATTGTGACGCATAATGAGAAACTCCTTTTCTTCTTCATCTTCTTCGTGCTGTTCCAGTTTTTCTTTCAGCAACGACCTCACTTCCATTATCTTTGCCGCACGTTCTCTTTTTGCGGGGCTGTGGCTGACGCTGGTGGCTTTGCTGGGCCTTTCTGATCTTAGCTGCTCCAGCACATCCCCTGCTCTTGATACAGCTTCGGCATATTGCTGTTCAATCAGATGGACTTCTTCGTACCAGTCCGCGGCATCACCTTCCACACCACAGGCGATGGTGGATGTGGCAAGAGCACTGAGGTCATCCAGTGCCCTTAGTATTTTCTTCTTGTCTGCTTCATCCTGGTTTATTTCTACCAGCAGCGCTCTTCTACTGTTTGTGAACTGGGCCTTTGCCAGTGTCCTTTGCTTCTTTGTGGTGTTTGGCATTCTTGCTTCAGTTACTGTCTCTTACTACTACTGCTTACACGTGACTACTACAACTTCGACAACCATCCTCTGCTACCATATGTTGCGGTGCGACTTGGTCCCGCAACTGACCATTGATGAGCAGATCACAAAACACTGAGAAACTCCTTTTCTCTTCTTCGTGCTGTTCCAGTTTTTCTTTCAGCAACGACCTCACTTCCATTATCTTTGCCGCACGTTCTCTTGTTGCGGGGCTGTGGCTGACGCTGGTGGCTTTGCTGGGCCTTTCTGATCTTAGCTGCTCCAGCACATCCCCTGCTCTTGATACAGCTTCAGCATATTGCTGTTCAATCAGATGAACTTCTTCGTACCAGTCCGCGGCATCACCTTCCACACGAACTGCATGTACTCTTTACAGGTGCATTGCTTTTTACTTTACTCTCTCTGACACCCGCACTCCCACCTACATCCACACTTGGTACCTCCTCTGGTGCAACATGTGACAACATGTGACAATTCTAAAGAATAATGTTCAAGAGCGCAGTCTCCTGTCCAGCAATGATGAGGCATCTCTGCAAGTCGCCAAGCACCAACAGCACGACCTCCACGACAAACTTCACAACAAACTACCCTAGCCACTAAAAACAAACGCTGAGTTCCTGCACACCGGGAGAGCAACACCCAAGCGGGCTTCACTTGTCAGATAAAGCATGACGTCATGCATGAACCGGCATAAGGACTGCTGCCACCACCATTGTCAACGCCATCGTTGGTGTTCTTCTATGGCTGCTGTCGCCATTGCTGCTGCTGTTGCTATGGCTGCTGTCGCCATTGCTGTTGTTACCATTGTCGCTGCTGCCATTGCTGCGGCTTCTGTTCATGTTCATTTGGCTATTCTGATTCTGTTTCAGTTTTGGCGGGCAACGTTCAATCCTGGCAGAGCTGCGTGATCGCTACATGAAGCTGACTGGAGAGGTACGGGGTACTACCCAGTGTGGTATTTGCTTAAAGTAGGGGTGAAAGTTGGCACTGAGATCCCGAGTTCGAGTACTCTGATTTTCTCCGATCGAATATTCGAGTATTCGAGTATTCTTGATATCCTAAAAATCGCACACCAACCGCCTCAAAAATCACATGATACAACCCTGACCGAACCGATTGGCAGTTCTTTTCTCGGGTGTATTGGTTGGTGGGTCATTTGGGCTCTCTCTACTCGTGTGCAAATGTTCACCACACAGTCTGCACATCAATATCTGCTGACTGCTGCTCTGAAACTGCAGACTTCTGTGGTAAATGTATGTACCATGTATGAGCGAGTACTCTGATTTATTCCGAGTACGATTTTATTCGAAAAATCCAAACGAGTATTCGAATATTCGATATAATTGTTTCACCCCTAGCTTAAAGTCTCCTGTAGTACATGTAGAGTAAAACCTGTAACTAAAGACCACCGTGACTAGCGACCAGCGTGGTACTACAGTAAAACCTGTAACTAAAGACCACCGTGACTAGCGACCAGCCTGGTACTACAGTAAAACCTGTAACTAAAGACCACCGTGACTAGCGACCAGCGTGGTACTACAGTAAAACCTGTAACTAAAGACCACCGTGACTAGCGACCAGCCTGGTACTACAGTAAAACCTGTAACTAAAGACCACCGTGACTAGCGACCAGCCTGGTACTACAGTAAAACCTGTAACTAAAGACCACCGTGACTAGCGACCAGCCTGGTACTACAGTAAAACCTGTAACTAAAGACCACCGTGACTAGCAACCAGCCTGGTACTACAGTAAAACCTGTAACTAACGACCACCGTGACTAGCGACCAGCCTGGTACTACAGTAAAACCTGTAACTAAAGACCACCGTGACTAGCGACCAGCCTGGTACTACAGTAAAACCTGTAACTAAAGACCACCGTGACTAGCAACCAGCCTGGTACTACAGTAAAACCTGTAACTAACGACCACCGTGACTAGCGACCAGCCTGGTACTACAGTAAAACCTGTAACTAAAGACCACCGTGACTAGCGACCAGCCTGGTACTACAGTAAAACCTGTAACTAAAGACCACCGTGACTAGCGACCAGCCTGGTACTACAGTAAAACCTGTAGCTAAAGACCACCGTGACTAGCGACCAGCCTGGTACTACAGTAAAACCTGTAACTAAAGACCACCGTGACTAGCGACCAGCCTGGTACTACAGTAAAACCTGTAACTAAAGACCACCGTGACTAGCGACCAGCCTGGTACTACAGTAAAACCTGTAACTAAAGACCACCGTGACTAGCGACCAGCCTGGTACTACAGTAAAACCTGTAACTAAAGACCACCGTGACTAGCGACCAGCCTGGTACTACAGTAAAACCTGTAACTAAAGACCACCGTGACTAGCGACCAGCCTGGTACTACAGTAAAACCTGTAACTAAAGACCACCGTGACTAGCGACCAGCCTGGTACTACAGTAAAACCTGTAACTAAAGACCACCGTGACTAGCGACCAGCCTGGTACTACAGTAAAACCTGTAGCTAAAGACCACCGTGACTAGCGACCAGCCTGGTACTACAGTAAAACCTGTAACTAAAGACCACCGTGACTAGCGACCAGCCTTGTACTACAGTAAAACCTGTAACTAAAGACCACCGTGACTAGCGACCAGCCTTGTACTACAGTAAAACCTGTAACTAAAGACCACCGTGACTAGCGACCAGCCTTGTACTACAGTAAAACCTGTAACTAAAGACCACCGTGACTAGCGACCAGCCTTGTACTACAGTAAAACCTGTAACTAAAGACCACCGTGACTAGCGACCAGCCATGTACTACAGTAAAACCTGTAACTAAACAACACCGTGACTAGCGACCAGCCTGGTACTACAGTAAAACCTGTAACTAAAGACCACCGTGACTAGCGACCAGCCTTGTACTACAGTAAAACCTGTAACTAAAGACCACCGTGACTAGCGACCAGCCTGGTACTACAGTAAAACCTGTAACTAAAGACCACCGTGACTAGCGACCAGCCTTGTACTACAGTAAAACCTGTAACTAAAGACCACCGTGACTAGCGACCAGCCTGGTACTACAGTAAAACCTGTAACTAAAGACCACCGTGACTAGCGACCAGCCTGGTACTACAGTAAAACCTGTAACTAAAGACCACCGTGACTAGCGACCAGCCTGGTACTACAGTAAAACCTGTAACTAAAGACCACCGTGACTAGCGACCAGCCTGGTACTACAGTAAAACCTGTAACTAAAGACCACCGTGACTAGCGACCAGCCTGGTACTACAGTAAAACCTGTAACTAAAGACCACCGTGACTAGCGACCAGCCTGGTACTACAGTAAAACCTGTAACTAAAGACCACCGTGACTAGCGACCAGCCTTGTACTACAGTAAAACCTGTAACTAAAGACCACCGTGACTAGCGACCAGCCTGGTACTACAGTAAAACCTGTAGCTAAAGACCACCGTGACTAGCGACCAGCCTGGTACTACACTAAAACCTGTAACTAAAGACCACCGTGACTCGCGACCAGCCTGGTACTACAGTAAAACCTGTAACTAAAGACCACCGTGACTAGCGACCAGCCTGGTACTACAGTAAACCTGTAACTAAAGACCACCGTGACTCGCGACCAGCCTGGTACTACAGTAAAACCTGTAACTAAAGACCACCGTGACTAGCGACCAGCCTGGTACTACAGTAAACCTGTAACTAAAGACCACCGTGACTAGCGACCAGCCTGGTACTACAGTAAAACCTGTAACTAAAGACCACCGTGACTAGCGACCAGCCTGGTACTAAAGACCACTTCGCCAGGCACGGTCGGTCTCACATTCATATATGGTTGTGCGGTGCAAACCTCCAACTAAGGACCACCTGCCACTAAAGACCGCTTTCTCTGGCCCCAAGGGGTGGTCTTTAGTCACAGGTTTTACTGTATGTGCTTGGAGATCAGGTTCACACTAGAGAAGACTCTGACTCTCTAGTTTAGGGCCTCACTACTAACGAGTAATGACTCTAACCTACTGATGCGCCCCAGGATTTATATTTCAGCTGTGGCACTACAATCAAATAACGACTGCGGATATAATGACAATTCGCGAATAACGACAGAATTTCCATGCCCAGAGCAAAGTCCCATCCAACTGTAATGCATATAAGGACACTTCGCGAATAACGACACTTATCTGATGTCCCGCCGAGTGTCGTTATACGCAACGTTGACTGTATATTGAACACCCAACATAGCCATTGACCTGGGTAGAATTGCTTCTGGGCAATCGCTACTCATTGGCTCGTAGGCTCATGTGTACTATTATTCTTTTCAAGTGGGTGCTGTATTTCCCTGAATTAGAAATTTGCCTGTGGTCGAAAAAAATGTTGCTTGCCCAGCATCTGCGTGACCTAGAACACGACGTCCTTGCTGCTTTCTGTTTTCCTTTCCAGGATCCACTTCCATCATCTGTGATGCTTCAACTGGAACCTGGACAATGGGTAAGGCCAAGGGAAGATTTTATGCCCGAAGCTATGCAGAAAGCGTTACCTTAGTAGCGTCTGGCGCTAGAAAGCTATTTCTATCAGTTCGAATACCACGCATGATGACCTAGGTAAAACAAAGCATAGTGAGGGCTCTGGGCTTTCAAGCCCTCTCGTTTTCGAATAGGAGACAGTCCAACTAAGATCTGCGTTACAGTCCACCAATTGCACAAGAGCTTGACCAGCCAGCCATGCACAATTTACCGCAGAACTGGCAGACTGATGCTCTGGCTTATTTTCTGCGATTTCCCAGATCATCCATCTGCCCATAACGGAAACTAAGGTTTTAATGTAGCTTCATCATGCGTATGTAGATACATATACTAGTATGCTAGCCATTCTTATGGTCAAATGATGTGCTTGACGTGCTGCCATTGTATGTGTACATGTGTGTGTGTGTGTGTGTGTGTGTGTGTGTGTGTGTGTGTGTGTGTGTGTGTGTGTGTGTGTGTGTGTGTGTGTGTGCGTGTGTACTTGTGTGTGTGTACTTGTGTGTGTGTGTGTGTGTGTACTTGTGTGTACTTGTGTGTACTTGTGTGTGCATGTGTGTGTGTACTTGTGTGTGCATGTGTGTGTGTACTTGTGTGTGCATGTGTGTGTGTGTGCATGTTTGTCCTTGCCATTTTGCCATCTTGCCACACGCTCTGCAACCGTAGCAGGAGGAAGTTCCGCAAACCCCGTCACCAGGTGCGATGACTCCGGCAGCAAATTCCTCTGTCACTTTCACTGTCTATTCAGTGCCATAGCCAGACTCTCAGTGCATTGTATTGTTGTCCAGGGAGCCTGCAACTCTGTGTTGTGATTGCATTGCTGCTGTGTTGGGTCACACGAGGCTAAGTCTGCATGGCCATGAAGAAAATGACCAGTGCGTCTGTTCCGAGTGTGTGTCTTTGATGCTGCGACTCTGAGGTGCATGCCACTGGCTCAAACGTGTGCTGTTTTGCTGCCGCCGCTTTGCTGGTGTGGCGCCGGTCCTACGACTGCTGTTGAGACCGCCACCACCACTGCTGCCGCTGCTGCTGCTACTGGTGGATGGGCGGGGATGATGACTATGCTGTATATGTTCCATGTGTTCTTTTGTGTACCTGTGCGTTGCTCAGATCCTGATGATGCTGAAGTTATACTGGAGCTAACAGTTGGTAAGAAGAAAATCACAATGCCTCCTGGCCACATTGCCAGCATTAATGGCTTTGAGCACTGGGGTCATGTGTATTGTTGCTTGTATGATGCAAGCCATACGTATTTGGAGCTATCGACAATTCGATACGGATGCTAATGGCATCGTAGGCATGCCTGTGGAAGTAACAGTTGTGGTATTGGTGCCGGCTGTTGCATACTCGCTTCGGTACTTTGCGGAAATGGTGCTTCCAGGCGTTCGTGGAATTCTTCTGCTCCAGCATTGTCTCATACAACCGCTCCAAGACTTCACTTGTATCCATCACCACAAAAACAAAACTTGCTTCACAAGATTTGAAAATGTCCGAAACGACTGCATGCGGCAGTACGCTGTGCGTATACATGTACGTGCCTAAATGAGCTGTTGCGATGCGGGTTGCTACGGTACACCGCCATATTGATAAATGTTGCACTCGGAACAGTCGTGCCACTCCGCCTTTGACCTGATAAAATGACCATGGGTATGGTGTGGTGGTGAAGGCATGGTGTTTGCATCGGGCCTGTGGGATGTTGGTGAGGGGAACATGACGGCTGCGGAAAGTGGGAGTGCTGCATTCCTGCACTGCTTCCTAAACAGTTTTCCCAGGCAGCTAGTGTTTTATGTGTGAATCTCTGGCACTGCTCTCGCTGTGTTGTTATCTTGTCCAGGTTGCACAGGGCTGTCGAGCCCCGAGGAGCGTGAAGGTGCTACGCCCACTACTTACATTGTAACTGAGATCATGACGCCGCCGCTAGTCGACTGGGTCAACTACTCACAGACAGAAATCTGCCAGGTAGGTGGTATGTGGTATGTTCGTGTGGCGGTTAGAGGAACGGGAATCGGGTCGCTTGTTATTAGTATGTTGCTATTCGTCGAATGTAACACGTTTGTGTATGTACTGTATTGAGCAGCACTGTACTTTAAGACAAGAGTACCTCTGTTGAATTTCTGACTGAGCTTTTTCAGAGTTTTTTGCCCTGTGTTGTTGTTGTTGTTGTCGTCGCCGTTGTCGTCGCCGTCGTTGTTCCATCTCTGTTGTAGAGTTCCAGTGATCCAGTCTACTTCTCCACTATCATCCTGCGCTCCACCAGTGTAGCAATGTCGTCACGCGTTCGCCTGACCGTCTTCCACGTGGAGTCAACTTCCTCGCCGTCAGTGCTGGACGACAGTGAGGACGTGAGTGCGGAGGACGTCGCTTGCCTGGACGGGGGCGAGGACGCCGAGGATATGAACGGAAAGCCGGCACAGGATGACAACAGAGTGGTCAGTGTATGAATGTGTTGTTGTGTGTGTGGGGAGAGGGGGGGGGGGGGGGGGGGGTGTCGTTTCTAATTCCTCTTACTCTTGTTGTAAGGAGTGTAGTGATATGGGGCCAAGCACCCTTTATGAAGGCCTGATGAATATAAGAGCTATGCTTTATGTCTACTAATTTGCACCGTACCTTCCCTTCATGTCTTGTGTGATGTGCAAAAGAGGGGGTTCATGCAGTAGCCAGTTGCCTGATATGTTTGTTGCCTCTATTGTGCGTGCGTGTATGTGTGCGTGCGTGTGTGTGGGTGTGTGGGTGTGTGTATGTATGTACGTGTGTGTGCGTGTGTGTGTGTGTGTGTGTGTGTGTTTGGCGTCACGGCTGTCTGAGTAGATTTGGGCCCTCGGTGAGGCCTGCACCACCGTAGGAGCTGTCATCAACAACTCTGCGCCTCTTCTCGTTCTACCCGTGAGGTGAGTGAGTCGGTAGCGTGGACCTACTGATGAGCTGTGTAGTTCAGTGGACACCGCACGCATGATCAACAAGACATGTGTCGGACTCGTACTGAATGATTTGGTGTTTTGGAGGTTCTATGTGTGTGTGCTCTGCTGCACTGCTGTGGTTTTCTTGGCTTTTCTTTATCAGCGTGCATGCAATATGGGTGTTTAATTGTGCGACAGAGTATCCAGCCTCTCAGTAAATATGTGCAAGGCGGCTAGATTGAGTTTTGTTACATTGTATGTTTCATGTATATTGGAATCCCAGAATGTATGTGTTTGCCGGTTTGTCTTTTGGGAATCATTCCGTGCGCAGGCCTAGCACAGCGGGTGACCGGCAGTTCAATTCCGGTGGTGAAGTGTGCTTACAACGCTGGCGGGTAAGCCAGCCTATCTTTCCTTTTCTTGTGTGTGTGTGTGTTTTTAATAGATTACGTTTTTTTATCTTGCACCAGGGGTGGGGGTACTCCCAATCGACTTGAAAAGCCAGTACAGGGTTCTCAATGCCGTGCAATATCCTTTTGTTGATGTTCTTTCCAACCCCCTCGGAATCCAACAGTTCGGGGTGGCAACCTCCCTCTACCAGCTCTACTGCGAGGAATTTCGGACATTGTGGACATCGTACTACTGGCACCACTTCTTTATGCACCTTGCTAATGTTACTACCGCTGTACAGTAAACCTGTAACTAAAGACCACCGTAGCTAGCGACCAGCCTGGTACTACAGACCACTTCGCCAGGCACGGACAGTCTCACATTCATATATGGTTGTGCGGTGAAAACCTCTAACTAAGGACCACCTGCCGCTAAAGATCGCTTTTTCTGGCCGCAAGGGGTGGTCGTTAGGCACATGTTTTACTGTATGTGTGTTTGCTGTGCGTGTATGCTGTGCGTGTGCAGGACGACAACCCTGGCCGCCCGTCCTCACACTATCCCCGTGCCAGCGGCAGCATTTCGCAGGAGCGCCTGACGGAGGACAAGCAGCAGCATCGGCTGCGGTCGCACAGCGTCAGCCACGACAGCAAAGGCTGGTAAGTAGAGCTGAAACGATCGTCATGTTCCCTTTGTGGCTTAGCGGATTTTTTTAAGAACTTTGAAGCTCCATTGTAGCTTTGTCATCTTTTCAGTACACCCAACTCGCAACACACAAACAGTCCTTGGCTACACCACGTACAGTAGATTGTCCCAATGTTCACCCAGGAGAGCATCATCAGGGATGTAGTATCCCATGTATTCCTGATGATGCTCCGACGAAGTGTTTCAAGCGTGTTCATGCTTCGTCCTCAGGAATTGGCTGTTTTCAAATTGAAATCCAGCCCCTGACCCAGTCATCACCCCTTATGCAGAGTTGAACACTCTAAGGCCTCGGTCACACATGCACTTTTTTTGGCGGTTCCGCCAAAGCGTAGCTTACGCTTCCGCCGTTGCCTCGGCAACGGCGGAGGCGTAAGTTACGCTTTGGCGGAAAGTTTGGATTTCGCTACGCCAAAAATATGCGAGCGGAACCTCCGCTATCGCGGATCCGCTTTGGCGGAACCTGCGTGGTGATGGCTTTGGAGTTTGGTGTGCTACTTCTGCGCTGAGTTCTGGTGTTGTTTGGTTGCCGTTTGGTATTCAGTTTTCATATTGTTCTTCTTTGCCTATGTACTGTACGTTCTGGAGATCTCGCAAACGATACTGCATCGTTATGAGTGGATAGTTGGTGAGGGATCCGTCTCCCAACTCATTGGCCCCGATCGCGACGATCTCCAACTCTCTCCTTCTCTCTCCAAGCAATGCGTCCACCAGAGTATGCAACACTAGGACTGCAACCAGGGAGTAGTAGAGTACTCTGCCACACCCTCACTGCAACTGCAGGCATCCACGCAGTCGCTGGGGTCGATGATGGATCATGGAGGAGGCAACGACACCCTGCTATAAAACTATTTGAATTTGATATTGATGTAAACTAAACTAATATTCAAATACACCTGGACTGACAGGACAGGAGACATTCAGCAGCCTGTCAGCGATCCACGATAGCTCTACTTGTACTAGCGAAGGTCGCTTCAACTCGGACAAGAACGACACAAGAACGACACCCTGCTATACAACTATTTCAATTTGATATTGATGTAAACCAAACTAGTAATAATAATTCAAATACACCTGTACTGGGCCGCAGTGAATGCGCCCCAAATCCACGAGTGTACTTGACAGGAGACATTCAGCAGCCTGTCAGCACTTGTACAAGCGAAGGCGCTTCAACTCGGACAAGAACATCTAAAATTTCATAGGTCGTGCTGCATTTGCATTCTCTCCGCCAAAGCGGAGCGTTGAGGAGCACAGACTCAGTAGTCTACATGTATGTGTGACCGCTGCATCGTGTGGTCCGCCAAAGCGGCTGCGGTTGTTCCGCTTTTCGCCTCCGCAAAAGCGGTGCAAGCTTTTCATGTGTGACCGCGGCCTTAGGGGCGTATTTTGCTCTTGCTTTCAGAGTCCGAGTCCACAAAGGATGACACATTTCTGTCCGCAGATTGAGTACTCTTGCTTGTACACAGTTATCCACTGCATAGTGGTAGGTAGCCTTCAGTCAAGAGACAACTTCTATCTTGATTATTCATGGGTGGCCTGTTGGTCTAGGGGCATGATTCTCGCTTTGGGTGCGAGAGGTCCCGGGTTCAAATCCCGGACAGGCCCATTTTTTTACTTTTTTTTACTTTTTTACTTTTTTTTATCACAAGTACACTGGGCTGCTTTGATTTTTTCTTCTTCAGCCCCTTCAAAAAGCTGACTTTGCCTGCTCTGTTTTTCTTCTGTGGTGTTTGTGTTGTAGGGCTGCCGTGAGCAACATTGAGAGAGCTACTTTCCGTTTTCCATGCATGTGAGTGTGCCTGTCTTGCTGCCGTTGGCTATTGTCCCTCCTTCCCTGTTGCTCTGAATGAGGATAATGTGAGTCGGGAGATGCAGGTTTTCGCAACATGCCCGTATTTAACGGGTTATAAGTCGACCGTGGTTACAAGTCGACCTCCCCCCCCCCCCCCCCCCCCCCATACAATCATGTACTTGGGGTCTCAGTTTCCCGGCTAGGGTGGTAATCTACCGTTGCGAGTCTTGCGACCCATCAACCGTAAAATACGAACGTCTCAGCCAATTCTCATTGGAATTCCTTCAAATTTTCTGGAGACATTCATTATATAATTATAGCAAAGGACAAAGAGCAGCAAAATAGAAAACAGACTCCACTTGTGTTTACTATTGTTGCCAGATCACGGCAAATGGCCGTACCCACACCTCCTAACCGCTAAATTGAAATATACATGCACGAAGTAGAAAATGAACTATTGCTTTCAAAGTGCTAACAATAAACTTGCAAAATGAAAAATGAATTTCAAAGTGTTCCTATCATAATACCTAGAATTATAATAATAATTCTAGGTATTGAATACTTCCTCCTCGTCATCGAAATTGTCGCAGTTTGACTTTTGATATAAAACGGGGTATTTACTCTCCAGCACTCGTACCAGAGGCAAGGAATTCGACATAGGCGATAGTCATCAGTATAGAGTGACGGCAAAGGTCTATTTTCTGTTATTGGAAGCTGGAATTTTTGAACTAGACGCAATTTCTTCGCTGATGTCGCTGCGATGGTAATTTAGACTCGCTGAGATCAGTCAGGTGTTGCAGCCTGCACATTTCTCGTGCTGATGGCCATTCACTCAAGCCTCATCACTGTTTTACCTTAGCTGGGGTGAGAATGACTTCGTGGAACAAGTGGCAGCGCTTGGAGAAACATCGAGGGGACAGCAAACTAAATGCTTGCAACAGCGATAAAATTTGTCGCTCTGGCTGAGACACTCAGTACATGATTGTGCCTGCAAGAGCCGTGTAGACTCTACACGTAGTGCTAGTGATGCACGCGCAGGTGCCGTACCGGTACCGGGCCATGGTATACCAGTGATGCTGAAAAAGAGGGCGCGCTGGACGTGATAGTACACTTACCTGCATGAGCTGTGACCACACAGCTAAAATAAAAAAATGGGCATGCCACGGCTAAAAAAAAGGTCATTTCAAGATCGAGGTGATTCCGCCGACGGTAATCAACCGACCTCGCAACGATCGTGTATTTTTACTAGGCTTCGTTGGTGGTGAAATAGAAATCATCCAGAGCTAGCAGACGACAAGCATAGCAGCTCTTGTCCTGTGGAGAAAGTCAAAGCGTTTGAGATGAGGCGCGACCAACTTTCAACCTTCCTTGAAATATTTCAGAACGATACTTTTGCGTCCATTGACATCAGCGACGACGAGGACTTCATCTCTGCATGAAGACTCTCAGTCCAACTGTCCTGGAACGTTACACTAGTCTTCAGACTATCATACTGTGTAATAAGTTTTGAATGGCTTAGCTTATGGAGTTGTCAGTAACAAGTGACAAGTCACTAGTCAAACTGCGACAATTTCGATGACGCGGAGGAAGTAGAAAGAAACGGTCACAAAATCATGTCGATCACCATGTCACAATCATGCGTTTTGACGTGCCAATCCGCGAAAATTGTCATGATCGGTTCCACATCTAATGTGAAAATAACCGAATGATGACTGGCTAAAGGAAGACATTCACAACCTAGCTAATGTGTCACGGAGCTCAGAAATGTATGGGTTTTACTAGGGGTATGGCACCAACCACTCTGCCGCAATCGTGGTAGGAAAAAAGGCGGGATAGGCCAAAAATTGACCGAAAAACACACAAATAAACTTTAAAAGGTCTATCCCACTCCAGCATACCTGCCTACGAATGTTCCCATCAGAATCCATTGGACTCGTACTTACAAAAAAAAGAAAAGTAGGTGACCTCTGTTTGACCTCCTTGATGATTACTGGTGCTCTTCTTCAATGTTCTTCACTTCTTCCTTGACTTCTTTGTCACTTCTCACAAGTTTCCAGCTCTTCCTGCCTGGTCGTATAACAATGGTGTCGTTTAGTGAGGTGCCGAGCAGAAACGCAATGCTATCTGGTTTCAATGTTCAGTTGGAGTCTGGATTTCTTCTCTAAGAGCTTGTTCAATCATGAGCATTGCAGTCAAAACCAAGTCGGAAATCCAGCCTTCCCCGGTGGCCCGCTCTCCAGGGATATGACAATACACATAGAAGCGGCAGCAGGCACAGAACTCGACAACGTACTAATAGTCATAGTGACCGTTCCAGGAGTCGACCTCATGCCTGCAGTTGCAGCACTGCCAGCAGGCACGGAGTTCCTACTCGACGCTACAGGAGCACTTCCAGCAGACACCCAACTCGGGCTCGCTGTCACAGCACGCCTGCCATGCGGTTGCTGCACTGCCACGTCGGTACATTGCCTCTGGTTCTGCGCATCGTTTCACATGTCTGCTTCTGAAGTCATCTTGGAAAAACGCACTCACAGGTTCAAGTGAATCACATTGCCACCACAGGCCTTCATATACATAGGCGGTAGAATATTGAAAACTATGCTAAGCTTCACAAGCGGTGATGGATTTAGCGCATACTAAATACAGTAGTCCTGTTGACTTTGCATTTGCTATTGAACAACTTCAGTAGTATCTATAAAGCCGGTTCTGGGCCAGGTACATTTAGGTAGAAGACACCTATTAGGTATGAAGAATGTGTACAATGCAGAACTTTGTGTCGAGAACGAAAGAAAGATCAGGTACGATTCTATTGAACAAGAAGGCGAAGAAGCCAACAACAGCCAGAGATAACTTGTATTGTTTGGGATAATTTGTTTCGTTGTTCAAGTCCAATTAGCCTTGTTGAGGGCTCGCCAGGCACGCTTATCCGCTACGTTGCGTATCCGTGTGGTCTCCTCATTTTCTGTATGGTGTCCTGAATGGCATAATAATGGCACAATCCCGCCACACTCGCGATAATGCACTTACAAGTAATAATAATAATAATAATAATAATAATAATAATAATAATAATAATAATAATAATAATACATGGATAATCCAATATCACTCAAATTTTTCAGAGATACTTGCTGGGCACTATACGAACGTTTGATCCTTGAGGGTGGTGGCGTTCCTGCGGATGTGGAAACACGGCCTCTAGCCGAGTCTCACGTGAACCGTGAACTTTTTTAAGTTTTTTTTATACCCAATGCTGTAGACAGCAAGCTGTTTCGGCCATAACGGCCTCATCAGTACAGCTACGAGCTTTAAGCAAGCCGAGCTACCTGCCATGGTGCAAAAGAGACACCACAGACATTAAGGTAGCTCGTCGCTCTAGCGCCAGAGTGCTCTAACTACGAAAAGTAGCGGGCAATGCGTAATGCAGCAGCACTAGAGCAGCCTACCGAGAGTGCTCAGCAAAGTTTTCTTATACGAACATGTTGATACCACTATGGGCTAAATCAGAGCAAGGTGAATTTTTAGTTCATTTTTTATGAAAGGTCAAATTCTAACCAGTAAAATATGGTAAGCTAATGGGGGAGAAGTAAAATATTCTGCTATTGCACTTGTTTTTGGAAGCGTGCCATGTTAGTGTCCTTGGCGGGATCACCTTAGGTAACTGCGTGGAATTCTGATGCAGTCAGGTGGAGATGAAATTTAGGTGGTAAGTTCTGCCAACTAAGATTGGAATCTGTCGAAGAATTAGAATCCTGTTTCTTCCCTTGTGCTCACTCTTGTGTGTTTCCTGTCACGTGTTTTTTCCACTGTGTGTTTTCCCTTGCTATTGACAGACAATTGGACAGGTCTATCAAGGCAGTGGAGTTGATGGGAGAGAGCATGTACACGTGGACGGTACCTATACAGCTGCTGTAAGTCTCCAATTTGTCTTCTCCCCTCTCCCCGTAAAAGTCTCATGGTGCGCAAGCTTGCGATAACGCCGAGACCACAGGTCGGCGTTGTTGGTTTGCCTCGCCAGCACAGGTTCCTTCGTGGATCCCCTACTCTTCCCATTGTTATTTTGTCCTGCTACTTCTCTCCCCTTTCTTGTGTCTTCAGTAAAATATTCTACTGCTGTGTGGCTGTACAGTGCTGCTCAGTGACGTCTGGTCGAGTGTGTCCGCTTTGCACCCGCCCTGCGCCTGCGACCATCCCAGTGTTCGCAGGTCTTGGGCTGCACAGCGCCCGTTGCTTGTACCTGACTCGCGTGATCGGACTTTATCGAGCACTGTAGTTGCTCAGTAGAGGATTAAGGACTCGGTGTGCTGTACTTAGGCTGAGACCTACCAGGACTCGACCTACGTGTATACTGATATTTAGATATTGTGCTGCTGTTCCCGTGCCTGTCATGATTTCCCCCCGGGGTGTTCGTGTTTTGGTGGTGTCTTCCGACATGTTCCTGCAGGCGGATATTTATCGACGAAGATCGCAGTCTCATGTTACAACTGTTGGACCTTAGAAAGGTCAGTCGCACCAGACTGAGCTGTGTGGATATCAGTAGAACTAATGGCGTCTTTAACTTTAGTATCTATCTGTCAGTATCTATCTGCAATACATGTACACTCATACCTTGGTTATCCGCATCCCGAAGTTACGGGCACTTCGGTCTACCGGGCACACTTTGGATAAGTCTTAGTGGAAATATTACTACTCTTTTGGCAATTATGTTGAAGTGATGACGTCATATCCCAGATCTCTGGCACTTCCCCATCAAAATGTATGTGATTCGGAGTTACGGACATTTCAAGGTTACGGGCAGTGCCCGGTCCCGGACTGCCCGGATAAGAAAGACATGGGTGTACCTCCATCAGCCCTACGCACTACACGGAGCGATAATTCATGTTCCGTTGTGTTGCATGGCGTATACAGCCAGACCTCGCTTATCCGGTCATATGTCTTGCATACATACAGTGTGTGTGTTCGATTATCCGGTTCCCTCGCCTATCCGGATATTTTGTGGAAAACGGATGTGTGCGGTTATGCGAGGTCTGACTGTATGTGCGTGTTTTACGTGTAGCGGGTGGTAGTGCGAACATGTGAACTTCACTTGTAACTTACACGTTTTACAATTGTCGGCCGGATTGGCTGGACCGGAGCCGGTTCAGCTCAATGATGGTGTGCTATGCTGGTGTGTGTTTGTGTGTGTGTGTGTGTGTGTGTGTGTGTGTGTGTGTGTGTGTGTGTGTGTGTGTGTGTGTGTGTGTGTGTGTGTGTGTGTGTGTGTGTGTGTGTGTGTGTGTGTGTGTGTGTGTGTGTGTGTGTGTGTGTGTGTGTGTGTGTGTGTGTGTGTGTGTGTGTGTGTGTGTGTGTGTGTGTGTGTGTGTGTGTGTGTGTGTGTGTGTGTGTGTGTGTGTGTGTGTGTGTGTGTGTGTGTGTGTGTGTGTGTGTGTGTGTGTGTGTGTGTGTGTGTGTGTGTGTGTGTGTGTGTGTGTGTGTGTGTGTGTGTGTGTGTGTGTGTGTGTGTGTGTGTGTGTGTGTGTGTGTGTGTGTGTGTGTGTGTGTGTGTGTGTGTGTGTGTGTGTGTGTGTGTGTGTGTGTGTGTGTGTGTGTGTGTGTGTGTGTGTGTGTGTGTGTGTGTGTGTGTGTGTGTGTGTGTGTGTGTGTGTGTGTGTGCATGCATGCATGCGTGTGTATGGTGTATGGTTTGCAGCTGAGTAGCGCCTGGTCTGGCCAATGCGAGGCGTTCAAAGCCGACCTGCAGGAGACGATCACCTATTACACTGACCTGATCAATCGACTGGAGCTGCTGCTAGGTGCGTGAAGCTTGTTTTCTTTTACATCTGACTGTAGAAAATATCTTTTGTACTTGCATACGCATACAACAAGCCAAGCCAAACCATGCCATTCAGCATAAGCGAAGCTGTGAACTCAGCACCATACTACTGATGCGCTTCAACGCGGAAATGTTCACAATAATAATAATAATATACATGATGTACAACAAGAAGAGAAGGGAGAAAGTGTTGCAACTCTGAGCTTCACGAACAAGTAGGCGCCCATCAGACAACAATAGTGAGAATAATCTGGATGCTTGCCGCTTGCTTTACATGCCCACAAAGTAAAGGTGGGAATCACAGCAATGGTGAAAGATCAGTTAACATGTACTTGTGTTGAAGTAGATTAATAGGATCTGATTGACGCTTTGTTGTTTTTGTTTGTAGACAATCATGTTACACAGACTTTGTTTGTGTTTATGGAGTTACGACATGCAAAAGAAAGGGACTCCAGGGAGACTTGATTGACATTTTCGTAGGATTTGGATAGACTCATAAAAGATACAGTCAAGTTCGCTAATAACGACTGCGGATATAACGACAGTTCGCGCGAATAACAACAGAATTCCCATGCCCAGAGCAACGTCCATTCTACCTGTATACATATAATGAGACTTCCGGTACAAGGACACATCGTGAATAAGGATACTTTTCTGATGCCCCGCCGAGTGTCGTTATCCGCAAAGTTGTGTATATATCCGCAGTCGTTATTAGCGAAGTTGACTGTATTCGTATATTTGTTGCAACATCTCAAGACTCAGCGGAAACACCAGCCAAGGTGATAGCCAACCACGGCAATACAGATATGTAGGGGTTAGGAGGGAGAACAAAAGATACGCGTCTTTTGACACAGATTGCCTGTGTGCTCATCGTCTGTATGTGCTGGACAGGCAAGGGGGAGATGACGTTCAAGCCGAGCCGACTGAAAAGCGAGCAGCGTCTGGAGTTCGTCGCCACCAACCTGCACGTGCAGCGCATCCGCCTGAAGATGGGTGACTCGGTGCTGTCCACGCTCTCGCGTACCCACCACTTGCCGTCGGCGGGGGAGGGTCTCGGCAGCTCGGTATCCTACAGGAAGAATCCGATTGGCAGCCCGGTGTCGCCTGCAATGTCACACGAAGAGATGTTTGGTATGTCACTACCAGGACCTGCGGCAGCACCGGTCGGCATCAAGGTCATGCGGCCGGGCTCGTCTGTGGAGATGTCGGCAGTTATTGGTGAGTAGCTGGCATACGCACACGCACGCACTCGTGCATGTGCGCACACACACACACGCGCGCGCGCACACACACACACACGCACACACACGCACGCGCGCACACACACACACACACACACACACACACACACCCACAACGGTAGCTACTGGCCGACCTGCACTCACAGTGTAGCTGGTGCAATGTTCTGCAGCTTGCTTTGTGACAAGGTGTGCGGAGACTTGATCTCTAGTGCGGTCTGCAGTTGTGAAGTAGTGAATGTGATTCACAGTTGACTTGCACACATTCACTGTAGTCTAGGGGTGTAAAGACACATGTGGCCATGCATCCACGGGCGCATAGACACGTTTTAATCGTTTGTTTCGGCAAAAAGGCCTGCTAGAGACGGATCGCAAATGCGAATCAACCGCACCAAGTGTCAAGTAGACGGCACTGTGTTTGCACGCATTCACACTTGTACCGGTATACTCGAACGCGCAGTCCAGTAGCTTGTATCAAGTGCGTTTCTCTTTGACCCTGACGCTGCTGAGTCAGGAGTGTAAGTCATGCGTTTTTGAATTGTGTGTGTGTGTGTACGCGCGTGTGCGTGCGTCTGTGTGTGTGTGTGTACACGCGTGTGCATGCGTCTGTGTGTGTGTGTGTGTGTGTGTGTGTGTGTGTGTGTGTGTGTGTGTGTGTGTGTGTGTTCTGGTCTTGCAGACACTGCACCGGTAACTCCTCGGAAGAGGCAAGGTGAGTAAATGTTTGTCCCTTTTTCACATCATTACACTGACACTTAATACTACAGTCGTCGCCAAAAAATCCGGCCATTGCCATGGATACGTGTACAGTGGCATGGTGCCTGTCGCATGCATGCATGCATGCATTTACAGTAGAAGGTCTACCAGCATGCAGCACAGCACTGAACTAAAACAGTCCGCGCTACACTCTGCCTGCTGCAGTCGAGTCGAGCACAGCACAGCACAGACGGTGCACTGCGGAGTATCGAGTGCAGGCCTAGCACTAGCAGTGGCAGTGCATGCCTAGCACTAGCACTAGCACTAGCAGTGGCAGTGCATGCCTAGCACTAGCAGTGGCAGTGCATGCCTAGCACTAGCACTAGCAGTGGCAGTGCATGCCTAGCACTAGCAGTGGCAGTGCATGCCTAGCACTAGCACTAGCAGTGGCAGTGCATGCCTAGCACTAGCAGTGGCAGTGCATGCCTAGCACTAGCACTAGCAGTGGCAGTGCATGCCTAGCACTAGCAGTGGCAGTGCATGCCTAGCACTAGCACTAGCAGTGGCAGTGCATGCCTAGCACTAGCAGTGGCAGTGCATGCCTAGCACTAGCACTAGCAGTGGCAGTGCATGCCTAGCACTAGCAGTGGCAGTGGCAGTGCATGCGGCCACGTACAGCTACCGGTAGCTAGCATAGCATTGGCCGGATTTTTTTGGCGACGACTGTAGTAGCTTTTAGGCAGTTGCCAGATTTCCAGGGGAATCTAAATAAATCCAAAGCCCTGTTATTTGAGGTTTCCCCATGTTCCCGATACTATTTTTACTTCCGCCCGTGCAACTTGCTCTGTGCTCTCCAGCGTGATGGTGTAGATGTTGAAGTAGGGGTGTTTGTTTGGGGTAGGTGTCTGCCCTGACTTTGAGTGTGTATTTTCTGTGTGTGTGTGTGTGTGTGTGTGTGTGTGTGTGTGTGTGTGTGTGTGTGTGTGTGTGTGTGTGTGTGTGTGTGTGTGTGTGTGTGTGTGTGTGTGTGTGTGTGTGTGTGTGTGTGTGTGTGTGTGTGTGTGTGTGTGTGTGTGTGTGTGTGTGTGTGTGTGTGTGTGTGTGTGTGTGTGTGTGTGTGTGTGTGTGTGTGTGTGTGTGTGTGTGTGTGTGTGTGTGTGTGTGTGTGTGTGTGTGTGTGTGTGTGTGTGTGTGTGTGTGTGTGTGTGTGTGTGTGTGTGTGTGTGTGTGTGTGTGTGTGTGTGTGTGTGTGTGTGTGTGTGTGTGTGTGTGTGTGTGTGTGTGTGTGTGTGTGTGTGTGTGTGTGTGTGTGTGTGTGTGTGTGTGTGTGTGTGTGTGTGTGTGTGTGTGTGTGTGTGTGTGTGTGTGTGTGTGTGTGTGTGTGTGTGTGTGTGTGTGTGTGTGTGTGTGTGTGTGTGTGTGTGTATTCTTGCTCTACTGTGTGTAATTCACATCAGGCATGTGGGAAGTGATAACCGTCGGAGCCCCTGCAGCGCACTCTCTCAAGTTCCGGAGCGGTGGACTTCGCCGCTTGCTACAACCCTTCGGCGTCACCTCTCATAAGTATGTGTGCTCTTTTAGCAAGCAGTACAAGCCATGACAAACTCACACACACACACACCCGCACACACCCGCACACACACACACGCACACACACACGCACACACACACACACATTAACTACAACAGACTGCTTGGGGAACGGGGAGGGCCGGTCAGCAGAGTGAGAGGCTGCGGAGAGAGGAATCGAAATGGTCGGTCATACTCAGGTAATCTATGTTGAAGCAGCAGTCTTGATGAGCCAAGAGCATTAGTGAAGGCTGAGTGGCTGAGACCGAGAGCCCTGAGTAGCCGTAAATGGAAGTGGCCAGCACCCTTTACTGTGTCAAAGTACATGTAAATGAGTGATATGGAAATGGGATTTGGGTAAAAAAGCCGAGATCTGGCAAGTTTGGTCAACCACAAAATGGATTGAACCCAACAAGAAGAACTTTGGCATGCAAGGCAAAATGAGGCTGCATTGTTTGCATGCACCATATTGTTTGGTGCCATGACGTACGGCGCACGTGACCACAGCCAGCGCATTGGTGCGAGTCACGCATGGACAAGCATACAACGGTAGTGTGGTGACAGTGCAGGCGATTTGGGTAGCATAATTTGAGGAGTAGGATTTAGCACTCTACTACTGTACTTGGCACATGGACAGTGGAACCAACATGGCTGACATCATGTGGCCCATAGATGCAGGGGTTGAGTGGAGTTGGAAACCAACATGGCTGTCCCG
This sequence comes from Sycon ciliatum, assembly GCF_964019385.1. NCBI lineage: Eukaryota > Metazoa > Porifera > Calcarea > Leucosolenida > Sycettidae > Sycon > Sycon ciliatum. The sequence continues at coordinate 3,265,974 of NC_088643.1, forward strand.
TGCATGGGTTGAGTGGAGTTGTAACCTACATGTCTGTCCTGTATAGTCATGTGACAGATAGAGCAACATCTATAATAATAGCACTCATGACTGCTGTACTGTTGTATTCTTATTCCCTATACGCCGTGTTGTTCTGTTCGTGCTGTGTAGCATGCCGAATGCAGCTCCCGCCTCTGTTGGCGCTGCAAGTAACGAGCCTCGCTCTAACGTTGTCAACTGTCGAGAGGAGCAGCACCACGCGTCTCGTAAGTGACTGAGCGTGTACTACATTATTCTACACAGAGAGTTGTGCTTGAGGTGGGGTGCAGGGAGAGGGGGGGGGGGGGGGGGGGCAGGCAGAGAGGGTAATTTGTTCAACTGACAAACCACCCTCGTAGTCCGCAAGGCAAAGCTTAGAAACAGCTCAGAAATGAAGACCCCCTCCCCTGACTGTCGAAGAGGTTTTCGGCGTGGGTAGCAAGTGATGTGTTCACCGAGCTGCCTCGACGATGTTGGACGTCAGGGCACCCTGTGACTGTCTCACCATGGGCCTAGTCAGGTTGACAATTGTTTCAAGAATGTTTCCGTGTTTGCCGTACGTGATGATATCCTTTCCCATTGTTCGAATTGTCTTGTGTAGCTGTTGCGCTATTGCAACTCTACAGGACTACGATGAAGACTAGTCCAGAAGACTGGCTCGCATCGCCAAGGGGCTAGGCCAGTGCACTGTACAACAACACAAGCAATTCAGTGTCAGCATCTGAGCTAGCACTGGCTGTCGCTGGCCAGGGCATTCTACGCTTCATTCCTTTGATAGGAGAGTGGATCTCCGTGCAGGAATGGAAGAGGTTGTGCGTCACATGACACCGATGGTCAGGCGTAGGCAACTGCCAACTTGCTACTCTTCGGAGCTCCTGTGCCCGGAGGAAAGCAGAATGGCGACGGCTTCCGTGACTTTTTCCACCTCCGGATCAGAGGAATACACTACCTCACCATACGCCTTGAGCCTCGAAAGGCAAAATGAGAATTGTCTCCTTTGAATTGCTTTTTGAGGCAGCGTTTCAGCTTTTCGGCATGGTGCTGCCTGCCTGGTCTGCTGGGGCACCAGCTCGCCTGGAGCTCTCTGTGGATGTGCCTGCGGAGAAACCGAACGTTTATTCGTTCTACGAACTCTAAGTCATCTTTCAGCTGCCGGAGTGGGAGCGCGGCCTGCGGTCGGCCCAGACCGGAGAGGACATTTGCACCTGCCATCAGAGCGTCAGTCGTGTCCGACATCGTTAGACAGATCGGAAGTAGGGAACATGCAGCGAGCGGATTTACCAAACGGGCCAACACCGTGTTGGGCAAACGTACCATTCTCTAATTGATGCCATCTGGAAGACTTGCTGTTGCCCCAGCAACGCATTCTTGACGACACTGGCGACATATTGGACTGCGATAGTTGTCGTCGTCGTCCGAACTACCAGCATCAGTATCGCAACTGGTTCTCCACAACCTCTCAATATCCTCTGTGAATCTGTCCTTGCACACTTTGTGGTGTTTTACTTCTAAAGCGAAAACGCCAGGCCCTGGGGAGCACTATGTCTGCATGATCCTGGTGTCGTCCTGAAGCTCAGCTGATTTCCTTAGTCTGTCCACAGCTGGATTCCATCTCACCAGACACCCATCTTTGACGACACTGGCGGCATATTGGACTGCGATAGTTGTCGTCGTCGTCGTCCGAACTACCAGCATCAGTATCGCAACTGGGTCTCCACGACCTCTCAATATCCTCTGTGAATCTGTCCTTGCACACTTTGTGGTGGTTTACTTCTAAAGCGAAAACGCCAGGCCCTGGGCAGGACTATGTCTCCATGATCTTGGTGTCGTTCTGAAGCTCAGCTGATTTCCTTAGTCTGTCCACAGCTGGGTTCCATCTCACCAGACACCCATCCTTGGCGGCACTGGCGACATATTGGACTGCGATAGTTGTCGTCGTCGTCCAAACTTCCAGCATCAGTATCTGAACTGGGTCTCCACGACCTCTCAATATCCTCTGTGAATCTGTCCTTGCACACTTTGTGGTGTTTTACTTCTAAAGCGAAAACGCCAGCCCCTGGGGAGCATTATGTCTGCATGATCCTGGTGACGTCCTGAAGCTCAGCTGATTCCTTAGTCTGTCCACAGCTGGGTTCCATCTCACACAACATCATTCCTTGTTTGGTCTGGCAGATGACGCGTAATGGTACAGTCAGCGTCGGGGACATATGTGTCTACGTCTGACAGTGGTGGCTTTGTGTTTAGCCTCAACTCATCCTTGACGACACTGGCGACATATTGGACTGCGATAGTTATCGTCGCCGTCCAAACTTCCAGCATCAGTATCGCAACTGGATCTCCACTACCTCTCAATATCCTCTGTGAATCTGTCCTTGCACACTTTGTGGTGTTTTACTTCTAAAGCGAAAACGCCAGGCCCTGGGGAGCACTATGTCTGCATGATCCTGGTGTCGTCCTGAAGCTCAGCTGATTTCCTTAGTCTGTCCACAGCTGGATTCCATCTCACCAGACACCCATCTTTGACGACACTGGCGGCATATTGGACTGCGATAGTTGTCGTCGTCGTCCGAGCTACCAGCATCAGTATCGCAACTGGGTCTCCACGACCTCTCAAATCTCAATATCCTCTGTGAATCTGTCCTTGCACACTTTGTGGTGGTTTACTTCTAAAGCGAAAACGCCAGGCCCTGGGCAGGACTATGTCTCCATGATCTTGGTGTCGTTCTGAAGCTCAGCTGATTTCCTTAGTCTGTCCACAGCTGGGTTCCATCTCACCAGACACCCATCCTTGGCGGCACTGGCGACATATTGGACTGCGATAGTTGTCGTCGTCGTCCAAACTTCCAGCATCAGTATCTGAACTGGGTCTCCACGACCTCTCAATATCCTCTGTGAATCTGTCCTTGCACACTTTGTGGTGTTTTACTTCTAAAGCGAAAACGCCAGCCCCTGGGGAGCATTATGTCTGCATGATCCTGGTGACGTCCTGAAGCTCAGCTGATTTCCTTAGTCTGTCCACAGCTGGGTTCCATCTCACACAACACCATTCCTTGTTTGGTCTGGCAGATGACGCGTAATGGTACAGTCAGCGTCGGGGACATATGTGTCTACGTCTGACAGTGGTGTCTTTACGTTTAGTCTCAACGAGCTGCACGTCGGCTTCCTGTGGGCATTGGTGCTTCCTCGTCAGGAAAGAGTCTACATTGCCCTGCTGTGTGTAGCCAAGGTGGTAGCATGTGCAATGGCAGCAGGGCTGTGTGTGTGGTGCTACTCTCATTGGTGACACTGGATCTAAACGAAACCCCGGAGGCATGTGTTTCATCTCCGACACCCCTTTGTTTGGCTACGACATGCAAGCACTGCCCCTGACTGGCCTGATGCTGATACGGCTGCGGCCACTGATACCGATGTGGCTGCTGATACCGATTTGACTACTGATACTGCGACAAGCTTGGCATCATCACCCTTTAGCCTCTTACTCCAACCTTGCGTCAGATGCAGCTGTTGCAGTCTACATGTTTCGCTTTGGAGCTGGGTGATGCGATCGGCTCCACGGACGTGTCGGCATCTTCCTTTGGTATTTGCAGCACTGGACAACCAGAGAACTGTGACCATGCTGTACGTACTGCCATGCACTGCTCCTACACAGACTCTGCTTCAAGTATTGTCACCATGGACATGGACATCAAGGTCTAGAAGGTCAGCATGGGCGGCAAACTACAGTGCAGTGCTGGCAACTGAAATCCGACCCCTGAGCGATGATGCGTTCACATTCTAGCGGTCTCAACTTCGTAGTTTTACGATCCCGTGTTGGGTCTTTGCGATGTGAGCGCAGGGGTTGGATTTCAGTTGCCAGCACTGTACTTTGAATTCATGTTCCTCATATCATCGTAGATCTGCAGCTAGTGAAGGTAGCAATATCGACTACCAACTGCTCTAATTCAGAAATTTTAGGTACTCAAAATTTTTAGGTGCAAGGGCAACGGACCAGGTTAGGTGAACAGGCATTTTAGGTACAGAGAAGCAGTCCCTGATGATGGATGTTACAGTGTTCGTGTACGTGTGGCTGTTGAAATTCTAGGTACGCAAGAAATGCACCAAAAGTACCGAAAATAAAAGCGCACCGGAAATTGGTGAAATTGCAGTACTATCAGTACCATTGCCTGCTCCTACAGCAGGGCACTTGAGCAAGTTACAGTCCATTCATAAAAAGATGGGCCCTGACTCTGGTGAGCTCCCGTATTTGGCGATTTTTCGTGATTTCATCGTACGCAGTGCAGTGCTGCAAGATTTGAAATTTGAAAAAGGGTCCAAAAAGGGTACCTGAACTGGGGTTTCGAACCACACAATGCACTGTTGCAGGCGGGGTCAAACGGCCTGGATTTTTATGGTTTTTCCCAATTCAGTGCATTTGGGGCAAAACCTGGCCGAAATCCTATTCTTGTTCTGGCTTGCTTTTTGGACAAAAAAACTTCAGAAACATAATTGGAAGAGGATTCCATAGGGGATTGCAGAAAAAAATTCTAAAAAACTCAAAGTTTGACCCATTTATGGCCAAAAGCTAGAAGTCCATCTTTTTCTGAATGGACTGTAGTTGACAAGAATGTCACAGCTGTTGTAGTAATACAATGGCTGTGACCACCATGATACTTGATTTGAGTTCTCATTAATCTGGTACTTGCATCATGGACCATCGGGGGTGTATGCAAGAGTCTGATGAGTGGAGGGAAGAATTCAAAGAGGGGATGTGTGTGTGTGTGTGGGGGGGGGGGGTGCTATATAAGGCACTTGTTCAATAGAGCGCTTAGGTTTTGTCTCACATGCCGAGTTTATACAGGATCAATATCAGATTTCCCATTCCCATCCACTTTGGTGGGTCTGATCTCCTCACTTCCCACCGCTTTAGGAGCTGCATCTGCGCCTTGATCCTTGAAGGGTGGTGGCGTTCCTGCGGATGCGGAAAATTCGGTTTCCAGCCGAGTCTCACGTGAACCATGAAAAAAATCAGATTTCTTGCTGCGGCTTGCCTGGACATCAAATAGTGCAATCAAATGGTGTGCTGGCTAACTGGGCTAACTGGACTTGGTCATACACCCATCAGTACAACTTGCAAGTACAGTAAAACCTGTAACTAAAGACCACCTTGACTAGCGACCAGCCTGCTACTATAGACCACTTCGCCAGGCACGGACGGTCTCACATTATTATGGTTGTGCGGTAGGGGTGAAACGAGTATCTATTTTGACCAATCGATCACTCATTCATAATATTCGATCGAGTATCCGATTATTTCGAGTATTTTATCAAAATTCAAAATCGCTAGATTTGTTAGTTCTCGACCAATCCGGGAGAAATGATCTGTGAACATAGAACAAAAGTCGCCAACGTCTTGTACAGAGTGTATCTCATAACAAACTAACGTAACTTGCCGTGGTGATCGCATCATCCAAGTCATAAAATACTGACTCAAAGGCATGCATAACACATGCATACCAGTGGATGAGCGGTCCAACAGCAGTTTTTTGAAAATTAGAATGCCAATACAGGTAGACTCCCTTTAATTCGAACCTCAAATTGCCAGGCCCTAACTTCGAATTATCCAGAACTTCTAATTATCCAAATGCAGCCCCATGCACTGATATGTATGTCAAAATGCTTGAAATCGCATGCTGAATATTTTTTGCACATTTTTATTTGCATCAACGAAACATAGCTGGTCGTACCGGTCGTGTACAACGGATCATCAACACACTGGATCGACACAAAATCATTTTGACATCTTCATTTTCTAGTGAAGAAAATCGAGATCCGCGAAGAGAGTCAGCCACCTGGAAGACGTCGTCTTCAATCAAACCTTTGCAATTTGCCTCGCACGGGCTTGAAAGAAATTCCGAGAGAAGGTGGGTTTCTTGAACGCTATAGTCGATCCTGCAGCGGACCATCGATCGATTTTTGAGCTACTCTTGGCTAGAGAAGGAGAAAAGAATGAACTTCGAATTACAAGGATAGCAACTCAATCTCACTTCGAAATAAGCGTTCAAAGGACATAGCCAATGTACTGTAAATAGCTCTTCTGTACGAAGACTGGGTTCGAATTATCCAACCGGCGCACTTTTCGTACTTCGAATTATGCATTCGATTTTGACTTGAAGTGACTTGCAGAAGATCGGTACGACGAAAAAGTTCGAATTACACGGAATGTTCGAATTATACCGTGTTCGAATTAGAGGGAGTCTACCTGTACTAAAAAAAAAAAAAAAAAAAAACGATCGAGTGCAAAATTTCGAATACTCGCTCGTTTGAAAATTTCGAACGAATACTCGAATATTCGAACTAATCGTTTCACCCCTATTGTGCGGTGCAAACCTCTAACTAAGGACCACCTGCCACTATTAAAGACCACTTTGTCTAGCCCCAAGGGGTGGTAGTTAGTTACAGGTTTCACTGTACAGTGCTGCAATGCTCCTCTACTCCTCTGCTCCATGCACCGCTCTTCAGAAGACTAGCTATTACCCGGCTCGGTAGCCATGACACACACCAAACAATTCCAGAAACAAAGCGTGACAGTCCTGCTCGATGAAATCCCATCATGCGAAGTCGATGCCACGCCGGGCAGGCCGCTGTGCAGCAAGAGACCTGTGAACACTGGTCTGTGCACTGGTTGAGGATGCAAACTTGACTTCCGCGATTGGATTTCATGTTGCAGCACTGTATGTGTAATGTTTGTGTATATTGTGTAGTGGTGTGTACTTGTGTATGTGCAGTCACTGCCTTATCAGGTTTTTTGTTTCTATTTTTTTGCTGCCAGGGCAAATCCGGACGTTACAGGAGGCATTCTCTGGTGCTGAAGATCTTCTTCGAGAGTAAGTGTTGACGATGTGCATGGCCGCTCTGTGACTGTCACTTTGCCACTGCATCCATGTCAGCTACACATGTACATTTTCACACTACATGTACATGCACACACACGCACGCATGCACGCGCATACACACACACATACACACACACACACACACACACACACACACACACACGCACCGAATGCATGTTGCGTTGTTGGGTGACGGAGCGACTATCTAGCCTTGCAGAACGCATTAGTTGTTGAGTGGTCTTGACTCTGGCGTGTGTGTGTGTGTGTGTGTGCGTGCGTGCGTGCGTGTGTTTGTGTGTGTGTGTGTGTGTGTGTCACTCCCCTTGCTTTGCTTCAGTTGCTGAACCGTATAACTGTGTGTGTTGTGTGATGTTAACCATGATTACCTTGTAGGGCTGTACAGTCAAAGGACCACGACACGCTGAGGATGGCCATGGTGAAAATGGAGGAGAAGGTACGGGGTATGATGTGTTGTCTGTTTTGAAGCCTGTTTGTCTGGTGACATGCGTAACAATGTTCTCCAGCACATGTTCTGTGAGAATACGGGTTTGATTCGGGTGACCGGCACCTTGCAATGTCGCTCAGTTTCGCGGAAAGTCCATCTCCCTTGTTGCAATATGTTTATCCAGAAAGCACTACTGCTCAATGAAATCCAGTCACGGCACTCAGGTTTGCGCCTTGCACCACTTTGAAGCCCAGTGTTCGCAGGTCTAGGGCTGTGCAACGCCCAGCGCGTACTTGAGTGACGCGACTGGATTTCATTGAGCAGCACTGCAGGTGTATTGTGGGAAGCAACGAGGGCTTTCTATTGTATACTCAAGGTGTAGGTGGCAGGTGATCATGTTATGAGCATCTTTATGTACATTGTACATCGGTGTGTATGCCCTTTGTGTGCAGATATCGGAGCTAGTGCAGGTTTGCAAGGCAGGTAGTCTGCATGAGTGTGTGTATAACCTGTCACGCGCTACCGAGAAGGATACCAGAGAGGGCTTTGCCGCCATCAATCCAGGTTAGACCGCCGCACTTTATATTGATTGCAGTGTGCAATATGGAGTGAGCAGTACAGAGTGTGCATTATTGAGTGTGCGGTATGGAGAGCGCAGTATTGAGTGTGCAATATTGAGTGTGCAGTATTGAGTGTGCAGTATTGAGTGTGCAGCATGGAGTGTGCAATATTGAGTGTGCAGTATTGAGTGTGCAGTATGGAGTGTGCAGCATGGAGTGTGCAGCATGGAGTGTGCAGCATGGAGTGTGCAGTATTGAGTGTGCAGCATGGAGTGTGCAGTATTGAGTGTGCAGCATGGAGTGTGCAGTATGGAGTGTGCAGCATGGAGTGTGCAGCATGGAGTGTGCAGTATTGAGTGTGCAGCATGGAGTGTGCAGCATGGAGTGTGCAGCATGGAGTGTGCAGCATGGAGTGTGCAGCATGGAGTGTGCAGCATGGAGTGTGCAGCATGGAGTGGGCAGTATTGAGTGGGCAGTATTGAGTGTGCAGCATGGAGTGTGCAGTATTGAGTGTGCAGTATTGAGTGTGCAGTATTGAGTGTGCGATATTGATGATGCGTTTGGTTGGGCATTTTCAGAATGTAAATGACAACCATTCTGGAATGGGAATCGGCAAGAATCACCTGACCTAACTAACGCGCCAGAATCAATTAGGAATCACTTGACATAACAATTCCATGATGTCGTTGTGGAACGGCGGCTGTCTTTTCTTTTACCCGACTCTAGTTTCCTTGAGAGAGTCATGGTACTTCTGAGTGCATGATTTGAGGCACTTGAACCTGTTGCTACATTGTTTGGCTCGTGGCAGCCATTATCATTTTTGATTCCGGAATGAGAATGCTCATTCCAGCATGTGAGGTGGAATGATCATTCTCCAAAAAGAATCATTCTCAGCGATTCCCATTCTGGAATCATGTGGAATGTGACCAACCTAACGCACTTTTTTGACCAACCAAACGGGCGAGAATGATTCCGAGTGATTCCAAGTGATTCCCATTTGGGAATGTGACCAACCAAACGTAACCTGAGTGTGCAGTATTGAGTGTGCAGCATGGAGTGTGCAGCATGGAGTGTGCAGCATGGAGTGTGCAGTATGGAGTGTGCAGTATTGAGTGTGCAGTACGGAGTGTGCAGTATTGAGTGTGCGGTATGGAGTGTGCAGCGTTGAGTGTGCAGCATGGAGTGTTCAACATGGGGTGTGCAACAGCATGGAGTGTTCAACATGGAGTGTGCAACATTGAGTGTGCAACTCTGAGTGCGCAACACTGAGTGTGCAACACTGAGTGCGCAGGATTGAATGTGCACGCTCTGTGCTCTCCCTTGCCTGCCATAGTCAGCAATAGCTTCTTTGCAGTCTACGAAACGCAACACAATTGTATAGCCGGTGGTAACGGGATGTGCCAACTTTTATTTACTTTTATTTACAAAACACTACTCTAAGGTTTGCACTATGCCGCTGTCTCTATCTCCCTCCGCCGTTCTCTGCAGTGTCAAAATCTTCCTTTTGTTCCTCCACCTCTGCCTCTCAATTGCTATGTCCCTCTGTGCGTCAGTCTCTGTAACTATGGCCTTGATTGTTTCCTGCAGTGTGCTGCCAGTGTGTCTCTGCCCCTGTTTCTCAATGTGACTCTCCATCCCCCCCCCCCCCCCCCACACACACACACACAGGTAGACACACTCAGAGTCAGTGTGCCTGCCTGTGTGCCCAATATCCTCATGGCATGTGTAGCTTGTAGCCTTGCGTATTTTGGTGAACGATCACTTTTAACAAGCCGAACAGGGTGGTTGGTGAGGTAGGAGGATTGTACAGGTGACATAATCATGTGAGACCACCGTACCAGTACATTTTGTCGTAGGAGAGTTGCGGCACCACTCTCGCCAAAGCTTGTTGCCACAGCGGATGCACCACTGCATGTGGGACGGGGCGCTAAGTAGTAGTGACCTATTCATAGTTTGCCCTTTACTTTGCAAGTACGGACTATTTTGCTGCTATGCTTATGTGTGTGTGTGTGTGTGTGTGTGTATGTTTGTGTGTTTGCACATGCGTATGTATGTGTGCGTGTGTGTGTGTGTGTGCACATGTGTGTCATTGCTAGAATGGGTGTGGAATGGAAAGGAGTTTGTCAAGTCTGCAACATCTTCTACGGTAAGCACCTGTGTGATATGGCCGTGTTTGGAGAGATGAGAAAATGCTGAACGCGTTGTACTTGATTTGGGGCATTTTGTGCGACCTGTTTGCTGATAACTGCCTCACAAACTCAGGCTCACTTTATTTGAAGTTCCCTGTGTGTGCCAAACAAAGATGTGATGATGTCATTGTGGTGTTGCTATGACATCATTGCTGACTATACTTGTCTCTGTGTGACATCACTATCAACGGCATTACATTACTGCTGCAGGATGTAACCATGTCGTGTCAGAATGTGCAACAGCACTCGCTGTGCCTCGCCACCAAAGTCGACGCCATTGTGAATCACGACAACGAATTCAGTAAGTTAACTGGCAGTCAGCCAGTGCTGGTGGTGTGTCGATGTGAGCGCCTGTTGCATTTGCTGCTGGTTCTGTTAGCCCTTTAGCAGGTGGGAAATTTCAAATTCTGCATATTTTCGTGTTCGTTGTATCGTAACGTCAGTTGTATTCACTCAATCTTCACAATATTAGGCTTCCTGGAAAGGTCTCCACAAGAGCTCAGACATGATGACCAGGACACCATACTACTCGTAGTATCTCCAGCACTGGAGAGCAACGAAATAACGAAAACTTCTCTAAATGTGTGCAATATTGTCCTGCTCGGCCATTTGTTCTCTTCGATCATATAGTTCCGATTTTTCACTATGGTTGTGAGAATCCCACCAGTGGAATCCATGCATATTTGAGTAACTCAGCGCAAGGAAAGGTCTTGATAACTTTAAATTCTCATCTTTCGCGTGGCACTCCGCGCTTGTCAAGTTGCTGAACTTGCGACCAATTTATCTCGGGAACCGTTGCTCGCAGCGCTTTGCGGATGGTTTCTACGGAATGCTGATTGTTTCCTCTTCGACCTGGATGTTTTGATCGTTTAATTCGAGCTGGTTTTGACAGTTACGACATGGTAAAGTTTCACAATGCATGGGCGTGCGCATGTACTCTCAATCTGTTATTCATACGGACACCATCTCTTATGATTTCTGTATTGCCTGTGTTACGCTGTGGCGCAGGTGAAGTCATGCAGAATGACATTGAGAACTGTATATGCAACCTGTCGACATCCCTGGCAGCCATGTTCCAACAGTTACAGGCCGCCTTGACGTTCTCATTGCTCAAGGTATGTATGTGTCTGCATTGAGGACTCAATGTAGGTTCGGCACTGCTATGTCTAGGTGCTAACACTGGAGGGGACTATTAAAGTGCTGACAGCTGGACGTTAAAGTCTCTGAGGCATTATGCGAGCTTAGCGGCATAAGGAAGAAGAAGCCATGCCGAGAAGGCAATAAACAGAAGGCGAAGCAATTTGGCTGTTTGTCTATCTCTGTCTGTTCATCTACTGTATAAGCAGAAAATTTCGTCGGTCAATAATTTCGTCCAACTCCAAAGAACGGGAGTTCGTCCGGTTGTAAATTTCGTCCATGGATCATAAGAGTGTATGGAAAAGCTGGACAAATCAATATTAGTCCGGCATTTAATTTAGTCCAACAGCTCCTTGGACGAAAAAGACGAAATTAAATTCCAGACGAATATTTCTGCTTGTACAGTATTCCTCTGTTTATCTGTCTGTGTCTGTGTCTGTTCATTCGCTATCTTGTTTCTATCTGCGCTTGTTCATGGTAGGAGTACGTCGGTTGTCCTAACATTGTTACTGGTGTCGGTGGCATTCGCCATCGGAGAGACCTGTGCTTTTCACAAGCAGTAAGTTACTGAAATGTCTTGAAAAAAATTTTCTTCGGACTTTTCCCGTTTGTGTCTTCCCCTCAAACTAGTCAAAAAAAATGATTGTGCTTCATTAAACTGTACGTATTCAGATTTTTCCAGGCACGGGGCTTCTTACAGACTGGGGCCTAATGAAGGAGCTTATAATGTTCCGCTTCATAACTGAACACTTAGCCTTCATTTATTGGAAGACACCTGTTCTTATGATCAAGAGGGGTTCTTTTCACCATAATGCTGTGTTCAGCCAGCACCGCGAGCATGCTATCACATCTGGTGTTTGTCTCTTGAGCAATGTACAGTACTACTCAATGAAATCCAGTCGAGTTTCTCAAGTACACGCCGGGCGTTGCGCAGCCCTAGACCTGCCAACACTGGGCTGCAAAAAGGCGCACAGCGCCAACTTGACTCTCGCAACTGGATTTCATTGAGCAGGACTGTACAACAAGGGCGTGTAAGACTAAAACCTAGATTGTGCAACTTGACCATCACTCAGCTCTTGGCGGGATATTTTTTACATCAGTCCTTCCCAGCCTTGATCCTTGAGCGTGGTGGCACTCCTACAGATGCGGAAAACTTGGTCTAACCTGGTCTAATCAAGTCTTGCGCGAACCATGACATTTGTTCCTGGTCTTTTGGCTCAATGCTGCCATCTTGAGTAACCAGAGATCGAAAGTGCAAGCACCGTGGACGTCGTAGCTACGACTGTCAAAGCAGAACAACCGACGGAAGATGCACGCGTTCTGAATCTGATAAGGGGCCGTCCATAATTATCAATCTTTTTACACAAAACAAAAACGTTTCATTTATGGATGGGTGGGTCGAGGAGAGTTTCGTTATGAAAAATATTGATAGCTGAAACATCAATCCATTCTAGCTGTCAAGTCAATATATTTTTTCATTCAGGGAGGGGGGGTGGGTGGGTGGGGGAGGGTCATAACTAAACTTGTTCATTTCGTGAAAATTATCGATAATGCCGGACGGCCCCTAAATTGATGCCTATAACGACGTGACAAGCTCAGAAAAGCATACTCAGCTGGTGGTACTTCTGCCGAAAATGACGCAATGAAAAATCCCGCTCTGGATGAGTCCACCGCCGCTCAACTTAGGAGTTGCACTCTGCTGGCCTCATAGTTCTGACCTGCTCCATTGCAAAAAAGAAAGAAGAGGAAAGTAGCGCTAATTCAACGAAATTAAATACCTCAAGATAATCGCTATGACCGACAACTCGATCGTTAGCAAATAGGTAATCGATAACCAATTTTCAGCAATCGTTTCTCCCCTAGAAAAACATAATTAAAAGCTATGGGCAGAATAGTGCCAGAGAGACAAGATCTGAATAGGTTCTTGCTTGGAGGGAAACAAAGTAACACACGAAGCACAGAATCCATGTAGTTTCGACTTGGCCTTTCGTTCCACCATTGTATTCGACTTGAAAAGTAATGGAACGAAAGGCCTTGTTGAAACGATATGCCTGCTGTACTTCGTGTGTTAGAGACAAGAACGGAAACATGAAGAAAGGATCGGTCGGGGAGAAGGAGGTCGCCACCGCCATTAATCAATGTACTCGACGATTGTGCGGACCAAATTTTGAGGAATCTACGCAAAGTGTCATCCAATAAAATTATTCCGGTCTACCCTTGCCACTTGCTGTGTTGGTGCGTAGTTGGCCCAAGTCAGAACTTGACCTCTTTGCCTCAATGATGGTATTCAGTCCACAACATAGAAGGTCAAACTTGCTGGCGAACTTTGGAGCGGTGCTTTGGCAGTTGTTAATCGCTCGGAAGCGCTCCTTGAGCCAACCAAATGCGCACTCCACAACACGGCTGGTACGAACGTGGGCAGCTTTGAAACTGGACGGTGTGCCTGGTACAGCACCGTTGTCAGGGAATATCTTCATCAGAGTAGTGGAGAGTGTGAATTTACTGCCTCCAACAAGGTATGGGCGGACGGCTGCATGTTGGCATTGCAATGAAGGTGCATTCAGCCCAATACCGTTGCTGATGTTTCGCTTCGGCTGGCTCTTGTTGTAAGCACTGGCGTCACCAAGCACTATGTCGAAAACCTGAGGATCAAGGCTTCCGACAAAGCAATTATTGGTACGATCGAACATGCTATGATGCATGCTAGCTACTCTGCCGGCGATATAAAGATGTTTTGCCACTGAGACGTAAGACACGTCCAAACGTGGACTGAGTTGATAGCATTACCGTCATACATTTCTGTGTTATGGTGACGGCTAACCTGTGGATGGAGCAATGGACAGTATTGAATTTCTTCAGAACTATCCTTGAAACGTAGACACAACCACACGCCGATTAATTTCAAACGCAGCAGTCGTTGTATGGAACGAAGCCAAGCTCGATAATATCACCGGCGATTGAAACTTCTGTTCGAAAACCTGAGGATCAAGGCTTCCGACAAAGCAATTATTGGTTCGATCGAACATGCTGTGATGCATGCTAGCTACTCTGCCGGCGTGGACTGAGTTGATAGCATTACCGTCATACGTTTCTGTGTTATGGTGACGGCTAACCTGTGGATGGAGCAAACCTTTGCTGTCCACACAGGCAAAGAGAACCAGCGCAGGACACCCCTTGTGGCACCAGTACAGATCACCACACTATTCATGCTTCACATGACGCATGAATGTGCCATCCACAGCTCCAGCACACTGAGGTAACCCACCCAGTTCTTCGAACTGCCGCATAGTCTTTAGTAGCTCGCTTCCGACAGGGAATATAATACAATCTGCAGCCAGTGGCTTGTGCAAAGCATCAACAACTTCATGAACAAATTTCCCCGCTGTGCTGGGACCTATATGGAACAGAGCCGCAACTTCCTGGAACGATTCACCCTGGCATAGATAATAAGGCCCTACAGCAAGCCTCTTGGCCACGGGTATTGTTCGTCTCTGATGAGTGGAGTCGCGCTGCTCCAGAGATGACCATAACGGCGTACCAAGAAACAGAATGTACGCTCTTGCATTCGGAAACTGGCCTTCCAGCTTGCCTTCCACCATCTACGTGAAGTACGATTTGTTGTCTACCACGTTCCTAAAACTTCTGTTTCCCAAAATCCGTCACACAAGCCAATCTCGTTCTCCAAATGAGCTGTCCACAGTGAGTTGCATGAAAGTATCATCAGTGCATGCCAAAGATTGCAGTGTGATTGAGTACATACTTGTACCGAGATAAGCAAGGACATTTGTTCAGTGATGTTTGCGTAGTGTGGTTGCAGCCTTATGTACTCTTGGTACAATATACTCTGCATGATTGCGGTTAACATGTGTGTGTGTGTGTGTGTGTGTGTGTGTGTGTGTGTGTGTGTGTGTGTGTGTGTGTACCCGTGCATGTACCCGTGCATACGCGCGTGTGTGTGTGTGTGTACGTGGTACATGGTGTGTTTGTATGTTTTTCGTAGCTGACCAGTATCATCACTGCATTCATCAGTCACCTGGAAGTGAGCAGCTCGTCTACGCTGACAGTGATTGGCACTCAGCTAGCACACATCGGTCTGCTTGTGCACTGGGAGAGCTTACTCAGCACGTTTAGTAAGTCTTGTTGCACTCATCATACAGTGCCGCTCAATGAAATCCAGTCGCGTCACTCAAGTTTGCGCCTTGCACCATTTCGCAGCCCAGTGTTCGCAGGCCTAGGGCTGCGCAATGCCCGGCGCGTTCTTGAGTTATGCAACTGGATTTCATTGAGCAGCACTGTTCATGCATCATCAGTAGTGCGGCGGCGGTGGCACCTATGCGTAACAGCTTGAAGCAGCAGGCAAGGTAGTAGAAACGCATTGCTACTAAGCAATCAACTAATCGTTACGCTATAGATTACAGTCAGACCTCGCGTATCCAGTCCTCTTTTATCCGTATCCCTCGCCATCCGGAAGAAAACCGATGGTTACCGATTTACAGCTTATATCATGCATACATACAGGACTCGTATGTGTGTTCGATTATCCGGTCCCCTCGCCTATCCGGATATTGTTTGTGGAAATGAATGTGTGCGGTTATGCGAGGTCTGACTGTACTCGCAACAAGGAGGACTAGCTGAAGTGACGTTGGGTTGCTTTATTAAACAATGTCAAGCGATGGAACCGATGCGAAAACAATACCGTAAGTCAACGAATATTCGGCGCATATTTATTTTCGGCTATTTTCGGCCTGGTCATGTTTGGCCGAAAATTTGTTGCACCCGAAATTTGGATTTTCAAGGTTCAGTGTGACAGTGTATACAGGCAGCAGCAGTACAGGCCGAAAATTTGATGCGCCCGAAATGTGTTTTAGCCCTGGAAGGCCGAAAATTGAATGGGCCGAAAATTTGTACACTTACGGTATAAAAGGAAAGAGAAGTACAATCACTCGTTAGGGATTTTGTGTCCAGAAAGTACCGAAATCGCCGTATTTGTGAAGTTTGAATCAGTGTTCCCTGTGAGTATACAGTTGCCAGGGGTATGGCTCGTGTTCTGAGGTTCAATTGAATTCGAAACTGCCATGTTTCATTGCTACCCAATTAAATGCAGACTTTT
Source organism: Sycon ciliatum (assembly GCF_964019385.1). Classification (NCBI taxonomy): domain Eukaryota; kingdom Metazoa; phylum Porifera; class Calcarea; order Leucosolenida; family Sycettidae; genus Sycon; species Sycon ciliatum. The sequence goes on from NC_088643.1 coordinate 3,282,305, forward strand.
TGGTATTCTGAAGACATAGCTTGTGGAAATGAAGTAATTTTTGAACAAAAATTCCGACACCGTTTGCTAACGATTATAATCGATTAATCGATCGTTAAACTAAAGGGTGATCGATAGATGAAAATCCACTATCGTTTCAGCCCTATCAAAAGTGTAATCTGAATCTCGAGCAATGCGCTCGACAAATAACTTAGAGGAAGACCAAACAACGAAATTACGGACTTCTTTTCTTGTATGGACTTGGATGGAGAGCCGAGGATAAATTTATAGAAGATAAAAAGAACCAAGGAACTACATGTACAAGTTACGCTAAAATGTCCACAAAAATGTAGAACGTCAGTACCGTCGGTCAGTGTCGTGCAATGTTATCGCATGAGCTGATTGTTTAGTAACTGGTGGTGTTGGTGGACATTGTAGCGTAACTTGTAGTTCTTTGGTCCTTTTTCTTTTCTATCCTTTTCCAGTGGCAAACATTAGCATTTGTTTGTACCTGGTAGAAATACGCATGACTCCTCTTCAATTACAGTGGGCCAAAAACACTGGAAGCCGAGAAAAATGAACTGGATTGTGAAGCAGCAGACGAAAAAGACAAATCTCTGCAAGATTATGGGCCTTGATGTGATTTCAAGAAGAAGAGATGTGTTTCCTTCACGAACAATACCATCAGGACTAGCAATATCTCTGCAAGAATGTGAGTAATGGACTCGGATGGAGAGCCAGGAATTAGTTTATACAAAAGAAAAATGGACCAAGGAACTACTAGAGCTGTTAGCCAGTTAGTTGTAGAACGTCAGTACCGTCGGTCAGTGTTGTGCAATGTTATCGCATGAGCTGATTGTTTAGTAACTGGTGGTGTTAGTGGACATCATAGCGTAACTTGTAGTTCCTTGGTCCTTTTTTCTTTTGTATAAAGAATGTGAGTATTTGATTTTAAGAACAAGGGATGTGTTTCCTTCACACTCAATACCATCAGGACTAGCAGCTAACCAGGGTTCCTCTGGACACACTAACATACCACACAATCTAACATCAAAAGGAAGATCTTGTCTCTTCTTGCGTTCCACATGAGCAGACTTGACCTTGTCTTCCTTTGCGATTCCCCATTCCGTGGCGGCTGAAGAGAACGGCACTCGACTGACAATGCGTGACACAAGTTTGGATGGGTCGGTCGTCGTCCTCTGGTGAGCCACGGCTTGGCTAACGGAAGCAGTGATACGCTTCTTGTGCTCTGTGCGCCAGAGATCACTTTGATGCTGCACAGCTGTGGCGGCTTCAAGGTCTTGACCTCCGTATGGCACGGCATTCACTTCGTACCGAACCATCCGTTTGTCTGCATCGCTCAGCCAATCACACTCATCCCCAGTGGGGGAGTCACAACGGTGTCACGTAGACAACTCTGCTGCTCAGTGTCCGGTGGGTTTGCTTCGTCTAGGTTTGCAGCAACAGCTGCGGCGGCGCTGCGCATGTCCAGCCAGGGTGCTTGACGGTGGTCCCTCCTAGCAAGCCATTATTCATGTCTCACATCGGCAAATACAAGCCTTGTCTTTGTTCAGGAACTTGACAATCACCAGAGGTTGCTGTAAACTTGCGCTGCTCCGGCTCGCGTTAAGACCGATAATGGCGCGTGGTTTCGAAGCCAAGCTCGATAATATCACCGGCGATTGAAACTTCTGTTCGAAAACCTGAGGATCAAGGCTTCCGACAAAGCAATTATTGGTTCGATCGAACATGCTGTGATGCATGCTAGCTACTCTGCCGGCGATATAAAGATGGTTTGCCACTGAGACGTAAGACACGTCCAAACGTGGACTGAGTTGATAGCATTACCGTCATACATTTCTGTGTTATGGTGACGGCTAACCTGTGGATGGAGCAATGGACAGTATTGAATTTCTTCAGAACTATCCTTGAAACGTAGACACAACCACATGCCGATTAATTTCAAACGCAGCAGTCGTTGTATGGATCGAAGCCAAGCTCGATAATATCACCGGCGATTGAAACTTCTGTTCGAAAACCTGAGGATCAAGGCTTCCGACAAAGCAATTATTGGTTCGATCGAACATGCTGTGATGCATGCTAGCTACTCTGCCGGCGATATAAAGATGGTTTGCCACTGAGACGTAAGACACGTCCAAACGTGGACTGAGTTGATAGCATTACCGTCATACATTTCTGTGTTATGGTGACGGCTAACCTGTGGATGGAGCAATGGACAGTATTGAAGTTCTTCAGAACTATCCTTGAAACGTAGACACAACCACACGCCGATTAATTTCAAACGCAGCAGTCGTTGTATGGATCGAAGCCAAGCTCGATAATATCACCGGCGATTGAAACTTCTGTTCGAAAACCTGAGGATCAAGGCTTCCGACAAAGCAATTATTGGTTCGATCGAACATGCTGTGATGCATGCTAGCTACTCTGCCGGCGATATAAAGATGGTTTGCCACTGAGACGTAAGACACGTCCAAACGTGGACTGAGTTGATAGCATTACCGTCATACATTTCTGTGTTATGGTGACGGCTAACCTGTGGATAGAGCAATGGACAGTATTGAATTTCTTCAGAACTATCCTTGAAACGGAGACACAACCACACGGCGATTAATTTCAAACGCAGCAGTCGTTGTATGGATCGAAGCCAAGCTCGATAATATCACCGGCGATTGAAACTTCTGTTCGAAAACCTGAGGATCAAGGCTTCCGAGTCCCGACAAAGCAATTATTGGTACGATCAAACATGCTGTGATGCATGCTAGCTACTCTGCCGGCGATATATAAAGATGTTTTGCCACTGAGACGTAAGACACGTCCAAACGTGGACTGAGCTGATAGCATTACCGTCATACATTTCTGTGTTATGGTGACGGCTAACCTGTGGATGGAGCAATGGACAGTATTGAATTTCTTCAGAACTATCCTTGAAACGTAGACACAACCACATGCCGATTAATTTCAAACGCAGCAGTCGTTGTATGGATCGAAGCCAAGCTCGATAATATCACCGGCGATTGAAACTTCTGTTCGAAAACCTGAGGATCAAGGCTTCCGACAAAGCAATTATTGGTTCGATCGAACATGCTGTGATGCATGCTAGCTACTCTGCCGGCGATATAAAGATGTTTTGCCACTGAGACGTAAGACACGTCCAAACGTGGACTGAGTTGATAGCATTACCGTCATGCATTTCTGTGTTATGGTGACGGCTAACCTGTGGATGAAGCAATGGAAAGGATTGAATTTCTTCAGAACTATCCTAGAAACGTAGACACAACCACATGCTGATTAATTTCAAACGCAGCAGTCGTTGTATGGATCGAAGCCAAGCTCGATAATATCACCGGCGATTGAAACTTCTGTTCGAAAACCTGAGGATCAAGGCTTCCGACAAAGCAATTATTGGTTCGATCAAACATGCTGTGATGCATGCTAGCTACTCTGCCGGCGATATATAAAGATGTTTTGCCACTGAGACGTAAGACACGTCCAAACGTGGACTGAGCTGATGGCATTACCGTCATACATTTCTGTGTTATGGTGACGGCTAACCTGTGGATGGAGCAATGGACAGTATTGAATTTCTTCAGAACTATCCTAGAAACGTAGACACAACCACATGCCGATTAATTTCAAACGCAGCAGTCGTTGTATGGAACGAAGCCAAGCTCGATAATATCACCGGCGATTGAAACTTCTGTTCGAAAACCTGAGGATCAAGGCTTCCGACAAAGCAATTATTTGTTCGATCGAACATGCTGTGATGCATGCTAGCTACTCTGCCGGCGATATATAGATGGTTTGCCACTGAGACGTAAGACACGTCCAAACGTGGACTGAGTTGATAGCATTACCGTCATACATTTCTGTGTTATGGTGACGGTTAACCTGTGGATGGAGCAATGGACAGTATTGAATTTCTTCAGAACTATCCTAGAAACGTAGACACAACCACACGCCGATTAATTTCAAACGCAGCAGTCGTTGTATGGATCGAAGCCAAGCTCGATAATATCACCGGCGATTGAAACTTCTGTTCGAAAACCTGAGGATCAAGGCTTCCGACAAAGCAATTATTGGTTCGATCGAACATGCTGTGATGCATGCTAGCTACTCTGCCGGCGATATATAAAGATGTTTTGCCACTGAGACGTAAGACACGTCCAAACGTGGACTGAGCTGATAGCATTACCGTCATACATTTCTGTGTTATGGTGACGGCTAACCTGTGGATGGAGCAATGGACAGTATTGAATTCCTTCAGAACTATCCTAGAAGCGTAGACACAACCACATGCCGATTAATTTCAAACGCAGCAGTCGTTGTATGGATCGAAGCCAAGCTCGATAATATCACCGGCGATTGAAACTTCTGTTCGAAAACCTGAGGATCAAGGCTTCCGACAAAGCAATTATTGGTTCGATCGAACATGCTGTGATGCATGCTAGCTACTCTGCCGGCGATATAAAGATGGTTTGCCACTGAGACGTAAGACACGTCCAAACGTGGACTGAGCTGATAGCATTACCGTCATACATTTCTGTGTTATGGTGACGGTTAACCTGTGGATGGAGCAATGGACAGTATTGAATTTCTTCAGAACTATCCTAGAAACGTAGACACAACCACATGCCGATTAATTTCAAACGCAGCAGTCGTTGTATGGATCGAAGCCAAGCTCGATAATATCACCGGCGATTGAAACTTCTGTTCGAAAACCTGAGGATCAAGGCTTCCGAGTCCCGACAAAGCAATTATTGGTACGATCAAACATGCTGTGATGCATGCTAGCTACTCTGCCGGCGATATATAAAGATGTTTTGCCACTGAGACGTAAGACGCGTCCAAACGTGGACTGAGCTGATAGCATTACCGTCATACATTTCTGTGTTATGGTGACGGCTAACCTGTGGATGGAGCAATGGACAGTATTGAATTTCTTCAGAACTATCCTTGAAACGTAGACACAACCACATGCCGATTAATTTCAAACGCAGCAGTCGTTGTATGGATCGAAGCCAAGCTCGATAATATCACCGGCGATTGAAACTTCTGTTCGAAAACCTGAGGATCAAGGCTTCCGACAAAGCAATTATTGGTTCGATCGAACATGCTGTGATGCATGCTAGCTACTCTGCCGGCGATATAAAGATGTTTTGCCACTGAGACGTAAGACACGTCCAAACGTGGACTGAGTTGATAGCATTACCGTCATACATTTCTGTGTTATGGTGACGGCTAACCTGTGGATGGAGCAATGGAAAGGATTGAATTTCTTCAGAACTATCCTAGAAACGTAGACACAACCACATGCTGATTAATTTCAAACGCAGCAGTCGTTGTATGGATCGAAGCCAAGCTCGATAATATCACCGGCGATTGAAACTTCTGGTCGAAAACCTGAGGATCAAGGCTTCCGAGTCCCGACAAAGCAATTATTGGTACGATCGAACATGCTGTGATGCATGCTAGCTACTCTGCCGGCGATATAAAGATGTTTTGCCACTGAAACGTAAGACACGTCCAAACGTGGACTGAGTTGATAGCATTACCGTCATACATTTCTGTGTTATGGTGACGGCTAACCTGTGGATGCAGCAATGGACAGTATTGAATTTCTTCAGAACTATCCTAGAAACGTAGACACAACCACACGCCAATTAATTTCAAACGCAGCAGTCGTTGTATGGATTGAAGCCAAGCTCGATAATATCACCGGCGATTGAAACTTCTGTTCAAAAACCTGAGGATCAAGGCTTCTGAGTCCCGACAAAGCAATTATTGGTACGATCGAACATGCTGTGATGCATGCTAGCTACTCTGCCGGCGATATAAAGATGTTTTGCCACTGAGACGTAAGACACGTCCAAACGTGGACTGAGTTGATAGCATTACCGTCATGCATTTCTGTGTTATGGTGACGGCTAACCTGTGGATGGAGCAATGGAAAGGATTGAATTTCTTCAGAACTATCCTAGAAACGTAGACACAACCACATGCCGATTAATTTCAAACGCAGCAGTCGTTGTATGGATCGAAGCCAAGCTCGATAATATCACCGGCGATTGAAACTTCTGTTCGCAAACCTGAGGATCAAGGCTTCCGAGTCCCGACAAAGCAATTATTGGTACGATCAAACATGCTGTGATGCATGCTAGCTACTCTGCCGGCGATATAAAGATGTTTTGCCACTGAGACGTAAGACACGTCCAAACGTGGACTGAGTTGATAGCATTACCGTCATGCATTTCTGTGTTATGGTGACGGCTAACCTGTGGATGGAGCAATGGACAGTATTGAATTTCTTCAGAACTATCCTAGAAACGTAGACACAACCACATGCCGATTAATTTCAAAAGCAGCAGTCGTCTATATGGATCTGCTGACACTACAGGAGGAGGACACGCTGATCTAACGGGCTGCTCTCCAAAGAGTCTAGCGGCTGTTTGAAAGCTGTGTACCTCTACTGATACCATAGTGCTAGTGACAGCAAATGACCAGCGGCACGAGGCTCATAAATAGCAGCCGCTGTGTTTTCTGCTTTTTGGCCTTCCCCTTGCCCCCAGTCCATCTCCACAACTTCATGGGCTCACTCTTGTTCTGACCAGGAGCGTTCCATGACTGCAGTGTGCCAGTACGGGTGAGGAGATCCCTACTACCCTAGCGTATCCACACCTTGAAAACTCCTCCGAACCCTAACACAGAGCTGCAATGTGCTTGCGTTATGCCTTCGGGCCTGTTTCCGGTAGGACAAGTGCATTCAACAGTGGTAGTACTTTCCACAGCTCGGTTCTCAGTCAAGATCGCACACAGTACGATTCTGTAACCTGCTTTTGTTTTCATCTCTGGCTGGCAACGGGCCCGGTACCACACTACATTTTCTAAGTTCACTAACTCGATTTTCTGAACGTAGCCAGCCTGGAAGAGGCTTGAGACTCCTCCTAACCGTAACACAGAGGTCCGATGTGCTTGCATGATGCCTTTGCCTCCTTTCTGGCAGGGCAAGCACATTCAGTAGTGACAGTATAGTGGTGGCAGCGACTTTCTGCCTGTTGCTGGCACGGCCTTGAAATTACGTGTAGCACTATGACCAGGCGCGTTGTCAAGGAAGAAAAACACCATCGCCTGCATGGTGAATACTGCTGGCTGCAGTCTTGCAGCAGTGGTGAAGAACAGAAACTGATGAACAGGAAGCGAAGAACTGCAACTACCCTCGTGCAGCAAACGCAGAGAGCTTATATAAATCAAAAAAATCCTCGTGTTCTGGCCTGCGCAACGAATTAAAATTTGAATTTTGAAATTCTCACATACAAAACAATGCAAAGTACGGGAAACAGGTCGAGCCGCAACTGCGGCTCGCAGTTTTTGATCAAGAATCGTAGCGAAGGCTCGTGGTGAGCCGCGGCCACGCTGCTCCAGCTCGAGCCGCAGTCAATATGGTAATGATGACGTTTCAAGCCGCGGATGACGAGCAGCGGAGCCGCAGTGGAACCCGGCCCTAAAGTCCTCGCTCACAGCCATTGCAAGATGTGTAGCCTACAGAAAGATAAACGTCAATAAACTCTCTCCCGAGGTGGAAACTGCAACTTGTGAAGTCAACACAACGTGTCGACAGCAACTAGGTCCAAAGAGTGCAAGGGGTGGTATCTGTGTACTAGCCAGCTTTTGTCAGTTCGTGTTGCGCTCGGTCGCGCAGTCTGCGTGAGTTTGAGTGGTAAAATTACCACGCATCGAAAACGTTGCCCCGCAGAAACGAGCCAGTGCAGAGTCGCCATGTTTTATGCATACTAAAGTAGGTGCCATTCTGTCGAATTGAAAATATCCTCTTTATTGGTTTAGAATAAAGAAAAGGACCAAGGAACTACAAGTTACGCTATAATGTCCACTAGCACCACCAGTTACTTGGTCCTTTTCTTTTATTATAAATTAATTTTTGGCTCTCTATCCGAGTCTATCCTCTTTATTGGTGTATCCTTTGTGCATGTACGAGGTGGAATTGTTATAAATGAGAACGTAAATTCTCTCTTTCTCTCTCGCTGCCGCCGTCGCTGCTGCTGTCTGTCTTTGCGTTTTTGTTTTTGTTTGTCTCGTTTAGGTGATGAGCTGGGCATGCTGGAAGACATGATAACCGCACTCGATGATCTTCAGGTTGTGCAGTTACGGGTACGTCCTCGTCTGCCTTCTCCTATCGCTGTCTGTTCTCTGTGTGTGTCGAGTGTTGTAGTGTATGCAGTGGACTCCAACAGTCCAACACCATTGTGTAGGAGAATAAGTTCTTTTGCGGCCAAATCTCTTTATAGCAGACATGCACCCTACAGCATACCAGCAAGTAAGGCAGCAGCAGCAACAGGCCATGACTAGTGTGTGCCCGGGACTGCTGGGCAGTGCTTTGCTGCACTTCGCTTCTATGTGGTCTTACAAGGCATGTCTCGTGATAAATGAAATCTGTTCGCTACAAAGGGTCAGTTTTGTATGGGTTCGAACAGGAGACATGGTCAATGGTTGGCTATATCACGAAATTCGCTATATACGAGCTCGTTCTCTGTGGGGTCGACTGTATATGTGCTGTGTTGTCGTTGTTACCAATCTCCTTTCCCCTGCTATACACCATCCATTGACCTGTTGTTCGTTGTTGTTGTTGTAGTTTGAACTGATGCCGGACGACGTAGAAACACCAGCACCGCGGATATCGGGAGTCCGCAGCACCATCGACGTGGCCGTGCCGCTGAGGAAGACCGTGTTTGCGCGCATGCCGTCGGAACTGCGAAATGGCCAGTCGTTTGGCATTCACGTCGTCCTGTTCACGCAGGGCATCAATGAAAAGCAGCTGCTTGCCGACCTGTAAGTCAGCAGCATGACTGCTGTCAGTGTGACTGTTGTCAGTGTGACTGTTGTCAGCGTGACTGTTGTCAGCGTGACTGTTGTCAGCGTGACTGTTGTCAGTGTGACTGTTGTCAGTGTGTCCTTGTACTGTGTCTTCTTCCTGTCAAAAACCGACATCTACCTGGTTTATCACCGTTAATTTGACCATTAGACGTCTAGGAAACGTACTATAGCATATCTAGCCGAGGTACTTCTTATTACGGAGTTGTGCACCCATGCCCCGGACAATGTCCATGCTAAGCAAGTCAGTGTACATCTTATCAGAGTGCACTGCTTCCAAGTACTGTATAAGCAGAAATATGAGTCTGGAATTTAATTTCGTCTTTTTCGTCCAAGGAGATTTTGGACTAAATTAAATGTAGGACGAATATCGATTTGTCCAGCTTTTCTATACACTCTTACGATCCATGGACGAAATTTTCAACCGGACGAACTCCTTTTCTTTGGATTTGGACGAAATTATTGACCGACGAAATTTTCTGCCTCTACAGTAGGTGTGTTCCACTGTTTATAGCATGACAGCTTGCACTCCCAGTGCAAGCTGTCATGCTGTTTGCTGTAGGGTGTGCATGTTTTTTTTGTTTGGGTTTTTTTGTGCTTTTTTTGTGCATGTACCCCTGCATGCGTGCGTGCTTGCGTGCGTATGTATAGTATCTGTGTGTGTGTATCCATGTGCATATTATATACAGTATGCATTGTGCATGTATGTTGTGTGATTGTGTTGTTGTGTTGTTGTTCCTTGTGCAGTGGTATCAAGGGAGGTGACGCACAACTGCAAGACTCTGTCAATCTAACCAGCTATGGCAAGCTGCTCCGCTTTTTCGAGAAGCACCAGGAGGTCTTCTGTATGGCAAGTACGTATTTTTATTAACTGCCCACGGTGACCAGAGTTATTTGATCAGTTCAGGCCACCTTACACCATGGAAACTGAGAAGTTCTTCTTCGCCTACCTCCCACCTTGGCCCATGTCAACGTCTTGCTTTCTTCTATCTGTCTGGCTCTCTCTCTCTCTCTCTCCCTCTCTCTCCCTCCCCCTCTCTCTCTCTCTCTCTCTCTCTCTCTCTCTCTCTCTCTCTCTCTCTCTCTCTCTCTCTCTCTCTCTCTCTCTCTTACTCTCTCTCTCTCTCTCTCTCTCTCTCTCTCTCTTTCTCTCTCTCTCTCTCTCCTTTCCCTCATCTATTGCAGACAAGGAGACCCAGAGCAATATTGTAGAAGTACGTCATCTGCTGGATGAGCTGCGGCATACTGTACTTGCTAAGCAGCCGCGTAACATTGATATTCTGACACTGAGTGGGCGGGTGAGTTTATCTGTCACATTAGGGACCCTTAGCAAGGTTTTCGACAGTCACTTAAAGAAGGTCATGTAGTTGTTGTTCTGCTGTATCCTTCAGTGCAACTTGTGAGATGAAAAGATGAAAAGTTGATGAGAAAATGTTATAATATAACATTTTCTCATCAACTTTTCATCTTTTCATCGATCATCATATTATGATGATCGCAAGGCACGCAACGAGAGGGAAAGAGACGATTTGTTCAGAACTGTTTTAATATACTTTTATTGTTACATTCATCAGTGAATCTACATAAGAATGGAATGGGGACTACTTGAAACTAATCTTGTATGGACAAATGAAAGTGAAAGAAGGGCAAAAAGAGCGAAACAAAAAGGTGATTATACTACATGTATTCATTTTACACAACATGTCGACATAATTATAGGAAATGCTTACAGTGCAATTAGTCGTCCTTGTAACTATTAAACTGCTGTCTCCGAAACGCTTGCTTGTTTTAGTTGATGAGAAGTTTGCGATTTCCCGCCTTGGGAAAGTCGCAAACACGAAGAGTGATTGTGTGAGCTCTGCATTGTGTTAGCATAGTCAAGTTTTTTTTATGAAACCCAGAGTGTGCAGCTTCTGTATGGGTGGGTGTCTGCCACGGCGAAATTCCTCCATTGCATCCTAGTTGATGCAGATAAGCGACGTGGCAGGAAGTCGCGTAGAGCATTCAACTAAGCTGTGGTTGTGTAGCAGGAGATCTGCTTGAATCCTGCTCGACACACTACTTTCTTTTTTTAAATGTTTTTTCATGTGCTGCTGCTGCTATGTGGGTCAGATCTGTCGTGTAATGCACGGTCTGCGGTTAACCAGCTGCAAGAGTGGCAAGGATCGGACTGCAATGTCCTGTACGCTGGAGGAAGTCATGCTCATGAAGAAGGAGCTGTGCCTAGCGCCAGACAACTTTGAGCAAGCGCTGGACGTCATCAGACGGTACGTGCATTGCCGTGTGTGCTGTGTGCTGCTGCACAACTCGAGTTGTGGGAACGGTTGCAATACACCCAGTGAGAACGCAGATATTGCTTGTGCCTGGCGTGAAGTAAAGCAAAGCTAAACAAACGAACAATGAGTGGCTAACCCACTGTGCCCTTGTTGACAATCTTTACATCATGACATTGTACTGTACTTTATGGGCGACGCTGTGTATACACGAGGTCCAAGGACTGATAAAGCATAATGCAGGGTCCTCAAAAACGGGTGGACGAAATCAGTGCTTTTAATTTATATTCCAGAGTACTTCCTGCGGAAACGAAAACTTTTTCCGGTTTATTGTGTGTAATACTGTATTAGTGTACGTACTCCAAAGAAGTGTAGCCAGTGTACTAGCCACTCATTGTCTTGAAGTATTTCTGTTCCACGACACCGAATTTCTTCAGCACAGTAACTACTTTAAAAAATTGAAATAATTCATGGTGCGCGTGAGACGCGGTGAGTAGACCAGACCCACCACCACAAACTGGTCAAGGACCGCAAATCCCATTCGCTACATCCGACCTGTTCGCACTTTGACTGGTGTTTTTGTTTCTGTGTGTATCTGTGTTGATGCATATATATGCATGCAGGCGAGGGACACGGCTGATTAACACGTACAAGAATATTGGCGAGCGTCGCTACGCGTTCAGCCACATGCAGCTCAAAGTCTTTCCAAAGTACTTCCGACCGCCAGAGGGTACGTTTGGTAGCAATGCCACGTGACACGGATATCTCTCTCTCTCTCTCTCCCTCTCTCTCTCTCCCTCTCTCTCTCTCTCTCTCTCTCTCTCTCTCTCTCTCTCTCTCTCGCTCTCTATCTATCTCTCTCTCTCTCTCTCTCTCTCTCTCTCTCTCTCTCTCTCCGCTCGCTTGCACATAGCTCTATTTTGCTAATGCTGCCATGAAATTGCTGGTACAATTGCACCCGTTTGCTGAATGCTGGTTAAGCTTCTTGAGCTGATTTCTTACCCAATGTTCCTGTTAGTATAAGTATTTACAGATCAAACACAGGCCATATACTCACTGGGCATGCTGATAGATAATGCAGACGTTGACCCGTTCCGACCGGCTTATGTTTTGCCAGGCTGAAGACGCACGCACACTCAAACGTACACACGCTCGCACGTACACACGCACACACACGCACGCACGCTCACACACAATTCCAGTTGTAAATCGGTCGAAATTTTAATTTTTTTAAATGACATCCTCTTACCCTAGGTAGTCTAGATCAATAGTCTCAGTGCAGCACCGCTCTGAGTGGCACATTGCTTGTTGAAAGCTGTACTACCATGTCCATCCGAGCCTATTTACAAGAACTACATGACATGAAGATGCCATTTTGGCAATCTGTTTTTGCTGCTGGTCAATGAGAGTGGCTTGAGTCTATGAAAGCTAGTTATTATGATCAACTTGCCTTTTGCGGGAGAATTTCCACCCTCCAAGCTTGGCATATGTTATCAGATTGCACCTTGAGTGCATTTTGTAATAGATTTTTAGGCTCTGTTATAGCCTGCAAGTAGGTGCTTTAATTCTATTCGCTCGGTTGCTGTGCTTGTCATGTAGCATCGCACACAATACACACGGCACTGGATTTCTGTGCAGTGGCTGTATTGACGTTTGTACTCTCCAGTACGTCGTTGGGGGTAGTGCTGGAGATCCGGGACGGTGAGGTTTGGTATCAATTCATACGGATGCTCTGTCTGCACCGGGTGTGAGCGTTGTTGTTAGACGCCATTTCCTTCTGGTAGCATGCCGTGTCTCCGGTGCATGGGAAATAACCTTCCAGTTCTTATCAGGAGCCGACGGGAATAATGTCTTGTTTCCCAGATCCCGGGTGGCGCTGAGAATTGGGGTAATGTAGTTGGCACACTGTGATGCCATTGTCATTGGTACTATGCACGCAGTCAGAATTGAAACCTATCCTCAGGCTGTGTTTACATGAGAAATTTCAACCCGGGTCGAGTTCAGCCCGGGTTGAAAGTCTGTATGATAGACAAAATAGGTGAGCGTTTACATGAAGACAGTTGACCCGGGTCGGATACTGATATGCCGCCAAAATTCCACTTCTAGAGTCCTGTATGGTCACGTGAATCCTTTCGCACGAAATTTGCATGTGCAGTGCTGTTCAAACCTGGTGCGAGATACGCACAGAAGTCGTAGTACGATATCTTTGACCCGGGTTGATTTCAACCCTCCCCCCAAGGGGAGGGTTGAAATCAACCCGGGGCGAAATTTCAACCCGGGTCAAGCGCAATGTGTGATGTAAACGCGCCATTCATTTTGTGCACATGGCGGGTTGAAATCTGACCCGGGTCGAACTCAACCCGGGTTGAAACGCCTCATGTAAACACAGCCTCATAGTCATACGTGTACAAGATCATCACTGTACGTCTACTACCTGGGCAGTCTTTCTTGTACACGTACATTATCACCCCCCCCCCCCCCCCCCCCGGTCGGGGGGGGCGCGGGGACAGCAGTTGCATGACTCTACTGATCACCCCCGAGGCCTCCCTCCCGGGACACAGACCTGGTTGCCTCGCTCGGCAAAGGCCAGGGCCTACATGTATACCATGGTATACAGGGTACTGCCACTACTGGTAGATCTGATCAGGTCCGGCCGGTGGCATGAGCACAGTCAGTACAGTGCACTGGTTGCATATGCGCATGTGAACCATGGTTACAGACTTACAGTCACGGTTTCAGTAGCAATCACGCATTACTGGAATACTACCTGCTGGCGCCTAGGACTGCCTGCCTATCACCACGATCACCAGATCACAACTGGTTTGTTCAAGCATCAATGAGCATAGCAAGGAGATAGTTGCACAAGCCTTTTTTCGTTTTGGGATTCATCAGAATAATAAATACACCACCCAAATGGAGAAGAATGTTTTTATAGTCTTCACGAGTCGAGTAGCTCAGCAGAGCAGCGTCTACCGCAGCCAGCGCTGCCATGGGACCGACGGGGTCATGGCCAGCCATGGCTGCAACTGCAGGACTATCATTATCAATGCCGCCCTGACCCTGACCCAGTCAGTGTTGTCATTGTTCATCCCGGAAATCACGACGCTCCTCCGTGTGAATAGGAAACTCTTATGCTTTTGACTACAAGTAGCTCGGAGTGCTTTGATCTGGGAGTCGGCATTATACATGGTGCAATCATGGATGACTTCACTTGCCCAATTTCCTGGATAGCGAAGGAGTGGCCACGTCGCCAGGATGTTCAAGCGTAGCGTCGGTACAAGCTACGATGACCATAAAATAATTATTATGGATGACATGACAAGTCATGTGTTACACTGACTTGCGCCTGTGACTGTGTCCGTCTGACCTGGATGAGTGGATCCCAGTGCAGCTAAAGTCACTGCTGTAGCTGCGAGTGTGAGTATGACTATGAGTGTAATACTAACTAGTTCAGAACCTTCATGCCAGCATGCATTATGGAACCAGGAATGCTCTATCTGCGCACAGAACTGTTTCGTCCTTTGGCCCTTGGCCTTGGAACCAGGAATGGATGATTGCAGCCCAGTGAGACTCAACTGTCTGAACTGAAGCCTCAGTGAAGGTGACAGCCTGTCCAGAATGACAGCACTAAGTGAAGAGTGTAAGAAGTACACTCATGCCGTCTGGAGACTGGACTCTGTCCTGCTGTCTGTCACAAAGTGCCCAGACCAATGCAGACTGGCAGCATATCACAGCTGTACCCAGCTAGCACTGAGTCGGTGCCCTGGAGGGCTGGTATCATGTACTAATAGTTTTGTAGTACCCATGCACCGGCAGTAGTCACTTCACTTTTGAAGGTACTTCAAGTATCATACTGGACATGCACATCTCCCGTATATGCTACTTACACAAATGTACTGTCGCGGACATGGAAATCCCCGACTGGACCGGGGTCGGCGCCCTCAGCACCAACAGAACGTTGCATGCAGTGCACATGTTGATCCGATGCGACCAGCAGCATGCAGTGCATGATAAAACGTGCCTACGGCTGCATGGCCAGCGCCCTGGGGCCGCTAGACGTGCGACCGGATTTCCATGTCCACGACAGTACATGTACCTTCTTGCCATTATTTCTAGAACTACTACAGGTACACTCAAACCCAGGCTCCTAATCCTATGGACGAACGCCAAGGGACCGATGGTATTTGTTTGCAATAACGGGAGTTCTTCTTATCTATAACTTATGTTACATGTATACCCAGTGAATACACAATGTTAGGCTAATAGAGTTATGAATACAGTGTACTAGTTCTTCTAAAGCGAAAGTTTGTCTTCTCAGTGTCCTTCCTCACCAGGTTTCACTGTACAAACAATGTAGTAGAAGCGTTGTACATGCGTACATACATGTACATGTACATAATAATGTTGATAGTTTGACAGCATGAAACAAGGTCCACCTTGTTTCATGCTGTCACACTATCAACACATTTATGTCAGTAGTAAGTACTAAAACAAGGTTTATCGAATACCATATATGTACATGTACGTGCATGTACATGTATATGTAAGTTAGGTCCTCGTGTTCAAAAGGAAAATCTTTCGTCTTTGCGGTTCGGCGTTGCATTATTGGTCGCAAAAGTGTGACTGATTAGCTTCTTTATCACTTGACGTTTCAAGTCACAACATTTTTGTGACTCGGGGTCTGAATGCTGTTCAGTTTGCACCCAGTGACTTCTTCGCCTTCGTTTACTTTCCACATATTATTGGAGTGTATCATCTGAACTTTGTATCTTATTAGCCTAGGAGTACTAGTATTCCATCATTCCCTGTACTGTACTGTACTGTAGTATTTTTATACTTGAGAAGAAAGGAACGAAACGTTTTTAAAACACCATGATTTTTCTATCGTCTGATCACAATTCAACTCCGCTGTAAACGGCCCTAACTAACTGCCAATCAAAATACGCCATGATGAAAGAGGAGTGAAGTTTTATACCTGTGTTAGTAGCTGCTTTGGAGTTTGCAGACAATGACGAAAAGCTGACGTTGTTTGTTTGTTTGTATTCTTTATTTAGAGTGGGAAGTCCAGAACAGGCCCTAGCCTAATAACAATGGTCCCACTAGTGACGGAATGCTGTATATCTGTGCATAAGCCTAGCGGATCAGTGAGTGTAACAGCAACTAGTAGGGAAAGAAAAAGAGAGAAGAAAAACAACTCAAAACAGGAGTACGCGACTTGCATAAGGAGAAAATAACGTAAAGAGCAGTGCATACAGTATTTGTAAAAAGGCTTATTTATCTGGTAAGCAAAAAGGCAAGAGCCATTGACTTAATTAAAGCGATTGCATTTTCTTTCTTGCCTGTTGATAACAACAAAGTGTCCATATCATTATCATGTACATGTATGTCATGTACTAGTGTATTAGTGGTCATGTACATGTATTACCAGTACAGTCATGTAGTCATGTGCAAACAGTACTGTTTCCACATGACTGTGGAAACAGTACTGTTTCCACAGTCTGTGGAAACGTGCTGACTGTGTTTTATCCATGGCATGATACTATTGATAGGGTGGGGTCTATGATCGCGGCTTTTTAGTGGTTTCTATCTCGTGTTTTTCAATGTGTGAGACTTCATTCACTATTTTTCTCTTTCTTTTCTTCTTCTTTTTTAGAAAATTGGGTGTTTCTCGCATACCTTCATTTGCTGTTGCTTTATACCTTCTTTTTGATGGTTTCTGTTGCTCATTATTAATGGATTTGGATTTGGATTGAAATAAAAACGATTCGCCTACCAGTACAGTCACGGTCCTTGCCATACATGACAGACTGCCATTTTCCCCACTTCAACCCTATCTTGACTGTTTTATGTGCCATGGTCAGCACTTCGCAGTGCTGGATCCGGCATGGAGTAGATGGAGAGGAGAGTCAGTTCTGCATGACTGGCTCAGTCACTGGGTCAGTGTCACTGACTCAGTGACTGGTTGCATTGTTCGAGTGACTACACCTTGTGCACAGACACTGAGTGTAGTGTGAGCACTGATTGACTGTCTGCTAGTGTTTATTACTAATATTAGTGTTACTGACTCTGTTGCATTTTGGAGAGAGGGGGGGGGGGGGGGCCGGGGCATGCTCAGTGCACTACATGTATGCATGCAGTAGTACAGACAGTCAATGAGTCATGATAGCGCCTTTGATTTGACTGTAGACTGCATAATGCATGCATGCACTAGATCTTTGTCAGTTTGTGAGCTGAGACCAGGGAGTCGTAAAATACGACTCCCTGGCTGAGACTGAGGAGTGACACTGTAATTATTTTGGAGGCCCAGTAGGGTAAAAATAGCGTTTCTTTGGAACTCCCCGACCGCGGTACCGGTCGACCCCGAGTGACACTGGCACAACGGTTCGTAGTGCACAAATGTATGCAGTGCAACACTCCGGACTCAGTCACTTTACATCATGTGACAGCCGCTTCGCGTCATCATGCACGGTACAAAATGCAGAAAAAAACGGAATAGTACGACTCGTACTGTTGTAACTTGTAGAGTTTGTCCCTCTACAGTCCATTCAGAAAAAAATGAACTTCTAGCTTTTGGCCATAAATGGGTCAAACGTTGAGTTTTTTTAGAATTTTTTTCTGCAATCCCATATGGAATCCTCTTCCAATTATGTTTCTGAAGTTTTTTTGTCCAAAAAGCAAGCCATAGCAAGAATAGGATTTCGGCCAGGTTTTGCCCCAAAAGCACTGAATTGGGAAAAACCATCAAAATCCAGGCCGTTTGACCCCGCCTGCAACAGTGCATTCTGCGGTTCGAACCCCAGTTCAGGCACCCTTTTTGGACCCTTTTTCAAATTTCAAAGTTCGCAGCACTGCACTGTGTACGATGAAATCACGAAAAATCGCCAAATACGGGAGCTCGCCAGAGCCAGGACCCATCTTTTTATGAATGGACTGTAAGGCTGCGTTCGTTTTTAGCTACCTGGTAGAGTAGAGTAGAGTCACTCTACCGATAGAGGTAGATGGTAGAGGCACTTTATAATCCAGCACCCTCGATAAACCAGCACAATTTTCAGTAGCCAAAATGTCCTCTTCATGCACATTGCAGCAGTAAATCCGTCTCTCGTCACTCGTCGACGCGTCAGGACGTAGAGCTACGTCACGTCGTCAGCGTGAAGAGTCTGACTGAAGGAAGTCGTGAAGACTCGACTACCAGCAGCTGCATGCAGCAGACACAGACTGTGACACTGACAGAGTGTAGCTCCCGGATGGGCATCACCTTGATCACTGAACATGAAGAAGATTGCACTCTATGTAGATCTACGTCATGTATGAGTGCATGTACATGTAGTCGATCGAGTGAACGAAGGCTGAGAAGCTGTGCAAAGAGTGCAAAGAGTGTAAAAATCAGAGACTGGACCACCAACCAGTGGTTGCTTGTTCGTCGCAGTACTATTTTTTGTCCGATTGGAGGATTGGGCCGTGTGCTGGGCGATTTGCCTAGTAAGCGATCCAGTCCTCGAGCAGCTAGTGAAGAAGCAAAGTTCGTAGTGTTATTCGAGTAGCTGCTACTGTCACGCGTTCAATTTCAGCCGAGTGCAGACACAGTTGCTAGTTGTGAATTCGGCCATGGCCGTGCCGACGAGAAGGTACGAGTGGCGAGTTTACTTTGGAGTTACATCCATTCCGAGGCCATGTCTTTGCTGCTGGTGTAGGCGATGTATGTCTTCTAATATGTGTGCGTGTATTGTCCTGCTCGTGGTCGTGCGCGTGTGATGTTTATAGATGGTTCCATCCGCACATTTCTGGAACTGATGCCGAAACGCTGCTGAAAGAGAAAGGTACCCATGGAAGTTACCTCGTTCGGCCGAGCAAGAGCAACCCTGGAGATTTCACTCTGTCGGTCAGGTATGTGTCCCAGTTACCCTCTCATGCCGTTCTTGTCCCATTCTTGTACGCTGTATGTACACAGACGCGTGGCTATACGCGTGTGTTCCAAGCTCTTACGCACGTTTGTTCGTAGTTCGTAATGTAGGCTTGGTCACTTGCGGCGGTTGTTGCGAAGTGAAAATAATTGTGTTATTTCACGCACGGCCTGCGCTCATGCAGATCATTCTGTTACTCGAAAAGCGACGCGAGCGCGAGGGCCGCATGTCGTTTACAAATTGCGACGACGTTTGGCGTGTGCTTATTAGCACCATCGAGCCGCCTCCCATCCGCTGCTCGATGAGAGCAGCAGTGACAAAGATACGTCCACTGCGCCGTCATTTTCGGATCAATTTCGATCAGGAAACTACCCAGCTAGCCACTAATCCGATGATAATAATAATAATTATTATGATGATGATTTTCAAGCAATGCCCATGGTTCGAAAATATCCTTCCTGCCTGGTGCATGGAGTGGGCCATGTAGCCGTTCCACTGCATGCACTGCAGTGCTGATGTTGCGACGGTCGTGGCTTGGGACTTGGTATTTTGATGACCAGCTGCTGTATCTTCTCTCGAGTGCTGAGACTGTCCGGTTGTGTGTGCGGACAGTGTGCTGTCGCTGGTCCTTCTACTCGTACTGTAACGCGGCTTTTTCTTTTGCAGTTTTAGTTTTATTTGCTTCGATGGCAATTACTTAGCGCCATGTGCAGTGTCTGGGTAGTACTAGTATTCGCCATATACGGACTGTTTGCTCCTCTCTGGCACAACTCCGTGCGTGGAAGAAGATGAGCAAGGACATGCTCGCGCACTGTGACAGGACATTGGCCGCTCTGCCTTTCGGCCCCAGCCCAGGTGTGTCGTGACGCCCAGCAGGGACAGAGCGACAGAGTACGATCATGTTGTACCCAGTCGGCTGTCCTGTATCCGGCATGACCATCAATCCGTGCTGATAATAATGCCTGGTTGTGTTTTATCAGCGTCTCTCCGCTAAATAAACACAGCGACCACTCGTGTACAGACCTCATTGTGTATCGCACTCTGTTCGTGACAGTGTTGTGTTAGACTATCGAAATAGTAAAATAAATGTATACTAAAACTACAATCATGTAACGTTAGCTGTACAGTTGTGACGTTGGCCACAGCTTGTGTACTGCTATTACATGCGTCACACACACACACACACTCAGGGTCACACAACAATGTCTGATATGGTGGCTCTGATTCACAAAGCTGCATTGTAATGATTACATGTATGTAATTGCCCAGTAGAGAGTTTGAGTTTGAGAGAAACTCAACACTGCGGCTGTACAGCACACTGCAGTATGTCCACAGAACCTGTGCTGCCTTGGCTGTGTAAACATGCAGTAGTCGCTACGTACATGTAATAGTCGCTACTGTAAGTCAACAAATATTCGGCGCATATTTATTTTCGGCTATTTTCGGCCTGGTCATGTTTGGCCAAAATCATGTTCTGCAAGGGTTCAGTGTGACAGTGTATGCAGGCGGCAGTTAGTACAAGCCGAAAATTTGATGCGGCCAAAATGTGTTTTAGCCCTGGGAGGCCGAAAATGTGTAGACTTACAGTACGTACATGTAACGATCATTACGTACATGTAACAGACATGTAATACATGTTGGGTAGGATCATGCGGGGTGTGGAAGCCATGTACATGTAGGTAGTGGCTATGCACGAGCCGAGCCGCTAGCGCCTGTGTTCCATGGGCCATGCCTTTAGCGGCCATGGCAATGTCCGAACAGTCGCCATTTTGGTGGCCTCTATTTCTCTGCAAACCCGATCCAACGTGAGGTGCAGTGCGTCTGGGCTTCATGAAGGAAATGTAATGGTCAACGGAAGTCATTGTGACTCATTGGGAATGTGGTGTTTAAAATCTTAATTCTCACGATGGCCTGTGGCCGATAAGAGATTGTCGTTGTTTAAAATCTTTATTCTCGCTATAGCCAGTTTTGCTTGTTCTTGTTGTCGTTGTCTTCGTCGTTGTCATTGTTGTTAATATTTTTTTGAATAAATAAATGTGGATTACCAAAACAGGCCCAAAACTAACACTGATGGTCCCAGTGTGCGGGGCACCGGCCATTGTGAGCAGCTGTCTATTTCTCTTTCAACCATTTTTTTCTTTCGAGACTGTTGACCGTTTATCATTCGAGTAGTTCTCTGCCTTGGTTGACTATGTTATCATTCGAGTTGTTCTCTGCTGTGCTGGTTGAATGCTGCTGCAGGCGAGCGGAGGATATCACTCACATCAAGATCCAGAACACGGGCGACTTCTACGACCTGTACGGTGGTGAGAAGTTTGCCACGCTGTCGGAGCTGGTGCAGTTCTACACGGAGAACCAAGGTCAGCTCAAGGAGCTTGGCGGGGCCATTATCGAGCTCAAGTACCCGCTACTCTCCGAGGAAGTAACGAATGAGAGGTGAGTTGGTATGGCCAAGAGTCTAACCACGCTGCATGAGACAACAATGTTGATCAAAGCGAGAGTCCACTATTCAATTCGGCAAGGATTTATTGATACACTTAACGAAAGATTGACCGAAGGCCAAGGTGATATTAACAGTAAGATGGGCATTGACGACCAACACAACGGATTCAGATTGGCCCAGCCAACATAGCATCAGGAATAAAGGGAAAGCTTAACAGGTACACACTACTAACGAGTGTGTGTGTAGCAGGGGAGGGTGGCAGTCTGGCTTGTGATGGTCTGCAGTGATTAATCTACTGCAGAAACGTGTGCACCCGACAGGCTCCATCATGCACCTCACATTATACTTGAACTGCACATGTGGGAGGGATTGGTAACGCCTCACGGCTGTACATTCTCTCTGTTCTCCCGTACCTACTTGTGCTAGATGGTACCATGGGCACATATCCGGCTCGGAAGCTGCAGAGCTGCTCATGGAGAAGGGCCAGAATGGCAGCTACCTCGTCCGGGCAAGCTCTAGCAAGCCGGGTGACTACGTACTAACGGCACGTTGCGAAGACCGAATTACACACATCATGATACACAATAAAGATAACAAGTTTGACGTGGGCGGTGGCGATCGCTTTGATTCCTTGCCGGAGTTAATCGACTATTATAGGAGCAATCCCATGGTGGAAACGACCGGCACTGTGGTGCATCTACGGCAGGTAGGTAGTGTGTGCGTGTGCGTGCGTGTGTGTGTGTGCGTGTGTGCGTGTGCGTGTGTGTGTGTGTGTTTGTGTGTGTGTGTGTGTGTATGCGTGTGTGGGGGGGGGGGGCATATCCTACCCACTATATTAGCAGGACTATGGGTAACCATGCTAAATCGCACTGGCTGACAGCTTGATCTGCCCCTTGCGTTTACAGAGCCATGTGGCGTTTCAGTTGGCTGTG
This sequence comes from Sycon ciliatum, assembly GCF_964019385.1. Taxonomy (NCBI): domain Eukaryota; kingdom Metazoa; phylum Porifera; class Calcarea; order Leucosolenida; family Sycettidae; genus Sycon; species Sycon ciliatum. Next base: position 3,304,737 of record NC_088643.1, read on the forward strand.
GTGCTTGTGTGTCCATGATGGAATCAGCTGCTAGCACCCTCTGCATATTGGGAGATCAGGCTAGTACTGGCAGTAGTATCCAGACACACTAGCTAGCATAAACTTGATAAGTCAATCTCATGTTCTAATCTTCACACACTTGGAAAAAATGGATTTGGGCAAACCCGAATATGGATTGATCTGGTCCGTACGATCTTGGCTTGACAATCACTGGGAGGCCTGGTCGCCCCGCTATCACCTCTGACGTATGTGTACATTATATCTAGTAATTATCAGTGACCGTATCTGTCAAGCAGGGCTTGGTCCTCTCACTCTTGGTAAAGTACAGGTGATGAATGTGCATGTTGTGTCTCCTGATTCCACTGTTTCACTCTCTGCCCTGCAGCCGTACAACGCAACCAAGTTTAGCATTACCGGAATTGAGGATCGCGTCTCGCAGCTGACGAAGCAGAACGCCGAGACGTACGGCAAGGGTGGTTTCTTCGAGGAGTTTGATGTAAGTGATAGGGCCATGGCAAGCGGTTCGTTCAGCCGGTCCCGTTTAGCTGGACTGCGGTTTTGTGACAGGTGGCTAGAATTAAGCAATAGCAATATTCAAAATTCTCCAGGGGAGGTCTCTAGACACCCCACCTCCATTGGCCGCACCACTCATTACCCTCTTGCTGTACACCCGAGTGGTGGCTTCCATCTCTGGATGGCAACTAGCACAGCAGGTTCTGTAGAATCTGACTTTCCGTGTTGGCAGGTCTTGGTTTGAGGACGTTATTAATTTGTTTGTGTTTCTCTCCTTCCCTCTCTCTCTTTCTCTTCTTTCTCCTGTCTTTCCTCTCTCTACAGCAACTTCAAAACTCAGAAACTAAACTTCTGTACAGCCGAAAGGAGGGCGCACATCCCGACAATAGAACGAAAAACCGTTACAAGAATATCCTACCGTGTAAGTCTCATTCTGGAGTCTGGGCACCCATACACATACACATACCCATACCCATACCCATACACATACCCATACCCATACACATACCCATACACATACACATACACATACCCATACACATACACATACACATACACGTGTACATACACGTACATACTAGTACATAGGCTGGCAAATGTATGTTCGGTACACATGTGTGTGTGTGTGTGTGTGTGTGTGTGTGTGTGTGTGTGTGTGTGTGTGTGTGTGTGTGTGTGTGCACGTGTGATTTCTGGTTTTGAAGAATACGCATTGACGATTTTGTCATAGCACACTAGCAGCTAGTGCATTGGTTGGTATAAGATACCATACCATTCTATCTGTGTGCGTGTGTATGTGTGTGTGTGTGTGTGTGTTTCCTTTTATGGCCTGCCTGTCCGACAGTCGACCACACACGTGTTATCCTGAAGGATCAGACGGTCAACGAATCGACGAGCGACTACATCAACGCAAATCATATCATGGTACGTCGTCGTCTGTCTTGGTGTCGGTTTATAGGTGCAAGTGTAGCTATGCTAAGGTGGCTGGGGGCTCGCATGCAATTTAATACAATACACAACGTTTCTAAGTAGATTTAGAGCTTACACCGGCACAGTAGAGGCGTCACAATGCTTGGCAACGAAACCGACACTCGCCAGATTTTGCTTTTTTGTGTTGCAAAGAACTCTATACCGATTGAGATCTTAGCAAAATGCCTTTCCTGGATTCCAACCGGCACTGTTTATTGGAAACTGAAACTGTAGAGGCGGAAACGACAAGAGGCAAGGTGAGTTTGTGCTCACGTACCAAACCATACGAAGTGCAGCAAGCAGGAAAGAGGGGTGCTGCGAATGACCTCGCACCGGACCAATAGGGTGTCGAAAACAACCAATTAGAACCAGACGCTGGCTGTGCAGCCGTGAACACGCGTACGGTACACACATTCATTCATGCGCTGCAGCGCTGGTCCATTTTTGGATTGTGTTCGTGAACTACAGATTTGGCGCGGATTTTTACACGTGCCAATGCACATTGCGGGAAATGATTAACTCTACGTGCGGGAACTTTCCACCAAGAAAAACACAGAAGAAGACAGACAGACAGAGAGGGAAAATACACAGTTCTGTTCTGATTTTCTTAATTTGCAGTAGCCAGGAAGCTGGGCTAATATTCGGTGTGACCACCATTATTAGTGATGACGCCCTGCAGACGGTTCGGTATGGATGCGGCGAAACTCGCCACATCGGCAGGCTGCAGTGCTCCCCACTCCAGATCCAGGGCCTTGCACAGCTGATTCGCAGTTTGGCAGTTGTGTACCGCCAGTTGTATCTGAAGGTTTTAGTGGTCAAGACCATAACCTTCACCAGTCCTCCATCATCCATCAGCTCTCTTTTGAGCACCACCACCTCCTCGTACGCCACAAGCTGCTGCTGTAGTGGCTGTTGTGGTGGTGCTGGTGCTGGTCCTGGTGGTGGTGGTGGTGCTTGCTGCTGCTGCTCATCATCGTCATCGTCATCGCTTATGATTATGATCTGTGGCACTAGATCGGCGATATCTGAAGTCTCGTCTTCAGCAAATTCCGAATATTCTCATTCTCGGTCGGGTTCAGATCCGGTGAACATGCAGGCTGAAATGTGATGGTCAGCGCGCCGTGGTCGATGATGTGCTGTTGCGCGTTAAGTGAACGATGAGCAGTCGCATTGTCCAACTGCAGCTCCCGGTTGTTGCCGAAGAACTCGCTGATGGATGGGATGATCTACTGCTCCATTCCGGCAGAAAATGTGTTCGCGTTCCATGTGTTGGCATGCACCCGGTCGCCCACTGTGCCAAACCGAGACACAGCACCGAGGACGTGCACCTTCGCCAAATGTTGCAACTGTTCGACAACGGGCACAGCACCGTGAGGAAACCAAAACATGATTCGGCTGTCGGGGCCGGCAGAAACGCAAGCTTCGTCGGCGAATACTGTCCGTTCAAAGTCGTGGTCCTGGTGGATGATTGTCCACGCAAAACTGTGGAGCTTGTGTGCCTGTGTGAGGACGGATATCCCATGCGGACGGCCAAAGCGGTGGGTTTGTGATAGGCACCGTCTCACCTGCCTAGCACCTACTGATTCACCTGCTGGACAGACATTAGCCAAGTCGGCGGCACTACTGGCTTTCTCGCTGCTAGAATACCTGTTGTTTCTACAAAACTGCTTGACGTGCTGCAGTCCACCAGGGCCTAGTGTGGGCTGAGCACCACTTCCAGCTTTTCTCTTGGCTGTCACACCAGCCTCCACCTCTTCCGGATAGTATCGTTTACCCATAGAGAAATGCATATTCGGGTAAATTTCGTTCTCGCTCCGCATATGCTGGCACGCGCAGAGACATAGACAGCAATAGCGACAACACACAAATTGAAGGGTAGTTGGCCGCAGCCAGATGTAAACCGGATAACGAGTGAGGTATGGAAGCAAGGACTGAGAACAGAGTGTCTCAGATGGAATAGGTGTGCAAGCGGATAGCAGAAATAGGCCATGATGCAGAACCACTTGGGGCCGTCAGATTAATTTTCTGATTACAACACGATTGCTTCTTTGCAAATCTCTCCTTGCAATCATGCACACGTGGTGGTGAAGTTCTCTGTTCTCTTTGGGGGGTTTCCGCGAAGCTTAGCCATTGGCGACTGCTGTTGTCTTTTGTACGAAAGCTATCCAGTTGGAAACACTTTACACGTCATCGACCAGACTAGCTCCCTTGGCACTGGAATCGACTTTCAACACAGTCGTGTCAAAAATACCAAAAATGGGATGACCGGCCCTGTACCATCTGTTTATGGGTGTTTCCATCAACATGTGCACTGCATGCAACGTTCTGTACACACTGAGGGCTCCGGCCCTGGTCATTCGACCGGATTGCCATATCCATGACAGTGTGCGCAGGCTATCAATGTTAGATGAATTTAGGTCAAGCCAGTTTGATGTTTCTTTATGCGTGCGCGTGTGTGTGTGTGTGCGTGCGTGTGTGTGTGTGTGTGTGCATGGGTGCATGGGTGCATACGTGTGCGCATGTGTGTTTGGTTTGTCCATGCTCCGACTACTTACGCTGTCAACAGTCGCTTACAGCCGTGGTAAGTTTTGCCTATGTGGAACGGTGTTATGTCCCCTTGCGGACTAACATACCATTACATTCATGCATTCTCACTGGCACGCACAAACTTAGCATTTGGAAGACATTACTCTTGGTCAGGTAAAGCAACAACAACAACAACGATATGCGAGCATGCGCAATACAGTAGCAAACGGTGTAATAGATATATTATGACTAACTTGCATACGCAACAAACGGGCTTTCTGACTCTCCAAGACTGTAGCAGTTATGTTTGTTTTTTAAAGAATATCATGCCAGCATGTGCACGTACTTGAAGTAAACATGCATGGGTGTGAGTACTGAAGTTCATCCTTGGAAAATGTACAGGTGTATGTGGGTGTATCTGCTTAACTAGCATCAGCTCCTTTGAATTGCCTTGTGTGGGAACAAGACCGAAAAGAACAGTGCTTGCGCACGCGGTGATTCATTACACTGTGTTATAACGTTATGTCTGACTGCCTGCTCTGTCCTTGCTCTTGTCCTTGCCCGTGGCATTGCCGCGCTGTGTCTAGATTGAGAGCACGCCGGCCGGCGACAACTCTGCCAACACGTCGTACGTGGCAACGCAGGGCTGCCTCCCCGGGACGGTGGTGGACTTCTGGCGCATGGTCTGGCAGGAGAACTCTCGCGTGATTGTCATGACCACCAACGAGGTGGAGCGGGGCCGTGTAAGCGCACTCTGAGCATGCACACACGCTGTGGTTGTGTACCTGTGACTGCAACTGATAAACTCTGAGTCTCTGTAGTGCTGCTTGCAATGAAGAAGTCTGCTTTGATAACTGTTCGTGCTCGTGGACACAGATGTATCTCTTCTGTCAGTTTGACACGAATGGAGTGCTTACGGTGACTTTATACTTGCAAGCACCCCCACCCCATGCATTCCCCCGTGTCCGTATGGTGTACAAAGTGCATGTAGATCTACTCGTATAGTGTGCTTGCAGGCACGTGTGTTCGTGTGTGTGTGTGTCAAATAGAGTCGCAAGTTGCGACACACCCGTACACACTCACATGATCTTTGTGTTCATTATGCTATGGCATGGTGCTGTTTTCATTATGCTATGGCATAGGGAAGGCCTCTTTTACGGGCAAAGCAAAGCACAATCATCACCATGTATCAGTACAGTGAGTAGTTAAACCCAACACGAATGAAAAATGAGAAATGGAATAAAAACAATATTTGTAAAAAATAAATATAATAAAAATGCTGTGGCGTGGTGCTGCTGTTTTCCCAACTGTTTCTGTCAATACAGAACAAATGTACTCGTTATTGGCCGGATGTGGATTCATCACGCACCATCGGCAGGCTCATTGTCACCAACCTGAAGGAGACCGTCCAGGCTGATTACATCCTCCGAGAGTTCGAGGCGAAAACGCAAGAGGTGGGTGCTCTGATGCGGCACATGTGTGTGTGTGTGTGTGTGTGTGTGTGTGTGTGTGTGTGTGTGTGTGTGTGTGTGTGTGCCTGTGTCTGTGCGTGCGTACGTGCGTAGTTTTAGCACGGAAACTGGCTGAGCACACTCTGGTGTTGGGTGTTGGCTAAGTCTTTAACCAGTGTAGATTTGACCGTGTTTGCGCACACGCACACACACACGCACACACGCAGATGCCGATAACACTTTCCCATCGCCGTTGCTTGCTCCCGTTTCATTTGTGCTGTCAAACTTGTGCTGTGCTTGCACGCAGTCTCCGCCACGTGTCCGTACCATCTACCAGTTCCAGTTCAAGGCATGGCCGGATCACGGTGTGCCCGAGAAGCCTGGCGTGGTGCTGAGTTTCCTACACGACGTCAACAACACACAGAGGCGCTCGGAGGGTGCAGGACCAATGGTTGTACATTGCAGGTGAGGCAGCCAGAAGATACCTCGTTTGCCCTATGGTATTGCAGTGCTAGTAAAATAATAACTCGAGTAGACAGTTATTTGACATGTTTGTTATGATGCCAGTTTGTCTCGCAGAGTAAGAGGCTCCTCTCTCTTGGTGGAAGATGAGATTATCTGATTCACCACCAGGTTATCAAAGACAGGATATGGTTACCCAATGCTAGAGTGAAGTTTGAGTCGGTGTTGTTGAAATGTGTCAACATGTGCTTCTGTCTTTTGTGTGTGCCAACTCTCTCTCTCTCTCTCTCTCTCTCTCTCTCTCTCTCTCTCTCTCTCTCTCTCTCTCTCTCTCTCTCTCTCTCTCTCTCTCTCTCTCTGTCTCTCTCTCTGTCTCTCTCTCTGTCTCTCTCTCTCTCTCTCTCTCTCTCTCTCTCTCTCTCTCTCTCTCTCTCTCTCTCTCTCTCTCTCTCTCTCTCTCTCTCTCTCTCTCTCTCTGTCTCTTTCTGTCTCTGTCTCTCTCTGTCTCTCTCTCTCTCTCTCTCTCTCTCTCTCTCTCTCTCTCTCTCTCTCTCTCTCCTGTGAACTGTGAACTGTGCTCTTTTTATCGCTACAACTGTACACCACAACAGTGCTGGTATAGGCAGAACGGGTACTATCATCGTCATCGACATCTTACTCAACGTAATACAGAAGTATGGTAAGTCATTGTAGTTCTGGTAAAAAAAGGTGAAGGACAAAATGTTACGAGTTATGACTAACTGTCCACCAACGTAACCAGATCATATACGAATCATATACAGTCAGTTGGCTCACCATCCGAGTTCAACATTGTAGTTCTGTATGTGTTTGTAATGCTTGCTGCGGATTGCTACTACAGTCTGTACATCGTGTGGTGCTGGGTTTGACAGTTGACTGCACACATGCCGATTAGCATTCTCGTAACGGTTAGACTGAAGCGTGCAGTATGTACTATCACAGTGCCTTGCAGTCAGTCAGTCAGTTAGTCAGTTAGTAGTCATACCTACGTGCCTGGACAGCGTTGGCTGGCTGGACTGGCTCCGGACTGTGAGTTTCAGTCTCTCTGCCGGTGTTTGTAGTGTACGCGTAATTGAGCAGAAATCAATACGGGTATTGTGTCTGTCTGCCTGCCTGCCTGTCTCTCTGCGTATGCGCGTGTGTGTGTGCGTGTGCACTGTACATCATTGATGACCAGGTATCGACTACGAGATAGATATCCAGAAGACCATTCAGCATGTGCGCGCGCAGCGCTCTGGCATGGTGCAGACCGAGGCGCAGTACAAGTTTGTCTACATGGCCGTCATGCACCACATTGAGACGCTGCGGACGCGCATACATGCCGAGATCCAGAACAAGCAGAGCGGCCCGGTCTACGACAATCTGCAGTACCCGCTCGGCAGCACCATGCCCATTCCCAATGTCACACCTGTGGGAGCAAGGTACATAACTATACAGCAATGTCTTGGACATGTTTGCATACTACTGTATAGGCAGACATATATCATACACCGTACTTTCCAGAGTATAAGCCACACTTTATACTAGCCAGTAATTCACCCGAAGAAAGTCCGTGTGCCTTATACTACGATGGTCAAATTAACCGTGATAAACAGGACAGATATCTGTAACCGTGATAAACAGGACAGATATCTGTAACCGTGATAAACAGGGTAGGTATCTGTAACCGTGATAAACAGGGTAGGTATCTGTAACCGTGATAAACAGGACAGATATCTGTAACCGTGATAAACAGGACAGATATCTGTAACCGTGATAAACAGGGTAGATATCTGTATTTCGTGATAAACAGGGTAGATATCTGTATTTCGTGATAAACAGGACAGCTGTTTGCATTTCGTGACAAAAACACCTGGGTGTGGCTTGTACTCCAGTACAGCTTACACTCTGGAAAATATGGTACTCCCTGTTTCTCCAGATATGAGTTACCCCTTTTTCCACAACACCCTGGGTACAAGGAGGTCGAATGTGGCGTATCAATGCACCGATAATAATTAGTGGTGTGCACGGGTAGTCGGGTACCCGTGCTACCCGTGAGGACCTCGGGTAGACGGGTACCGAATCGTACCCGAAGTCGCAGATGACCATGATGACATCATGTAGAAAGAGAAGAGAGAGAGGTCTACAATTCACGCATGTCTACCCATGGCCCAGTGCGCAAGGGAAGGGGCCGGTGTGCACTGTGGTCTTACCATGGGAACAATACCCGATCGGGTACCCGTGCTACCCGTGGAAAACTACCCGGACCCGATACCCGAAGAAAATGCTACCCGACTCAGCCCTACCGATAATACATGTATATAAGACGGAGACCTGAAAATTCTGTACAATTATTAGCGTCAATAACACAGCATACCTCCTTATACTCTTGTGAGGGATGTCTCCTCAGCTGTGCCGGCGAAATGTGTCTCCTCAGCTTGTTTTCTTTCTTGTTGTTGTCTTTGTTGCTGTTGTTGTTGTTGTTGCTGCTGCTGCTGTTGTTGTTGTTGTTGTTGCAGTGGTGGTGCCAGTGCTCGTCAAAGTACGCAGCGCAGCACGCCTTCGTCACAATCGCAAATGGCCAACCCGCCACGCCAGTATCACAATATGGGGCCGTACAGAGACCAAATGCCTGACGATGATGTAAGTAGACCTCGAGCCCCCCCCCCCCCCCCCTCTCTCTTTCTCTCTCTCTCTCTCTCTCTCTCTCTCTCTCGCACGCGCGCGCGCGCGCGCTTTAGGCACAAGCCTTGTGCTAACTAATATCATACTGACATTGCTAGCGTGAGGAGCAGTATGAATTGATCTCATGATGTGTGTGTGTCTGTGTGTGTATAATATGTGTGCAGGATGACGAGAAGCCACCGCCAGTAGCACCACGGCGGTACTAGAGAGACTGTCAGAATGGCAGAATGGCTGCTAAGTCCACCACAGTAGACTAGAGCACATCATGCCAGTCAGCCAGGAGACAACCTACGCACTCACTCACACTACCGCCCGTAACATACACACGCATATACACACACACGCGCACCTACAAACACACGCACGCACAACAATTCCTAACAAAAGTATTCTTTCATGCGTACCACTCCGCTGTGATCATGCATCACTCACTGTCACGGCTCACTGAGATTTTTTTAGATTTTAATTTCCTTTGACTGGCCAACAGCAGCGTTCACGCATACCCTGTTTATTAGTATTGTCCGCTGCGTCGCTGCCTTCCTTTAGCAAAATACGCCACCGCCACCACAATGCCCCAAGCGTGCACATCAGTTCGACAGAGCCTCGACCTGTGCCTCTGGTGGCAGGCACTACTGCTGCTGCTGCTGCTAGGATGTGTCGAGGACACCACTGACGCACACATGCGGAGCGGATGCTTTTCGCCGCAGCCACTGCAGCTTCTGGTGGTGTCATCCTGAGCATACATACATGCATGCACCCATACTTACACCTTGTGCTTCACCAATTGCTGTGCTGCGCTAGTATCCGCCAGTGTGCCAGTCCATCGTGCGCGGCCATTCCCCCCGAGCTAGGCGAGCACTGCTGCTGCTACTGCGGCTGTCCGTTGCTCGAGTTGCTGCTGGCGCTTTTGCCGCCGCGTCCTGTCTACGACGGGCTACATCCATGTACACGTTACCATAGTTACCATAGTGGGTGGTTGAGGTGCGATTTCTGCTTCGCCATCGTGCAACATGAGCGAACACAACGCCTGACAAAGCCCTTTGAACTTCGCCTTAGTAGTATCCCTGCTATGCTCTCTATATTGCTCGATGCTACCGCGAGTACGAAACCGAACAGAAGCCCCCATCCCCCAACTGCAAATGTTAATCTCTAACAGGAAATCTAAATCTACCGCTGCTTCGGTTGGCAAAATTAAAACATTTTTCTCCCACTGTCGGTGTAAAATCCTCACTATGTGCAATGTTGTCGTTGCTGTTATCCCCCGTGCCCTCATTCCTCGTAACCTCTTGTTTCTTTCCCGGTTAGACCTACTCCAGCCCTAGTTGTCTATTAGGTATTGCTTGTATCATGCTATTTGCACTTGTATTTTTTAAGTGCTCTCTATCTTCAAAGATAGTGTAAAAAAAATAGATTGGATTTCTTGCCGCTCTGCCGCACAGGCAAACGACGTCACCGTTCCCCCATGTGGTGTTGTGTGTGGGCGTGGGCTGACCAGCGGCCGCTGCAGCTGGGTCGTGATGTACAACGGGGTGACTCAAATTAGCAGCGTGTACTCGTACAATGGGGTGACTCAAATGCAGCAGCATGTACAGCAGGGTGACTCAAACATACGGTGACACCATATGTGCGAGAAATCCGGTGTGCATGTGCATGGGTGATACACCGTGTGCCTGGGTTGTCGCCTAACCAATCACATGTTCAGGCTAGTCTGGAGGAATTGGAACACAGTGTTCTACCATTCATGGGCATATCTGTGTGACTAATAAAAAAATTATTATCGATGGCCTGCGACGACTGAGAGAGCACATAGCTTGCTACAGTATTTTCCGGAGTACTAGTATAAGCCGCACCCAGATTTTTTTGTCACGAAATACGGACATTTACCCTGTTTATTACATAATTTGACCATCGTAGAATGAGCCGCACCGACTTTTTTCGGGGTGAAATACTGGTGTTAAAATACAGACATTTACCCTGTTTATCACATTAATTTGATATGCAGTTATTCACTAACGTTAGACAATGGAAGGATCTCCAGTGAGGTTATAAGAATTGTATGTCTACATATCCACCAACTGAAACAATCGTATTGCACGATGTGCTACGGCTACACACACTTAGTGCCTGCAAAAAATCTATACCGGGGCGGAGATGATCTCACTGCTGCGCCTGCCCAACAACTCACTGCTACTACTAACAAGCGATTTATTTATTAGTCCATGTCAACGTTCAAGCTAGCCAGCCCATCAACAAAAAGCCAATGTGTAAGAGGGGCCTTGCTTGTTGAAAATAACCGGCAGCACTAGCATAATTATATTATAGTGCGTATGATTATGGGCATAACCAGCCGTGTTAGCAGCATCTATAGTAAAAATATGGGTATAGCTGCAAGGCAGTTACTCATGCTCAACCGCTCAATGCTCAGTACTTGAAGTAATAAGACTAATCACTCTTATTAATTTACAGGCAACCTTGTGCCATGGCACAGATTGCATGTTACTGATGTTAGTTGTAGGCTGTTCACAGAAATGAGTCGAACTTTGCGCGGTCCTCCGGCCGAACGACGTCGTCCACATTGTCCTTAGCTTTCACCTTGCGGTAGTACGCCGGTGGAGCCACTAGCTTGCTGAGGTATACCCTGTGATACAAAATGTAGAAACAAAACATGTACTTAAGTACTATTTTGGTCCAAGACATGCACACACAACAATGATAGTGTACTGTGCAAACCGGCTAAGCGGGCCGCTGAAGGGACCTTACAAGTCTGGTCCCCGTGTACAGGTAGGCAATCTTCCTCTCCAATATCCAGGGTCATTGGACTGGAAGTACCATCCTTTCCTCCTAAAGTTGCAGTGGTCTTTTGGAGCAGGGGTCACCTTTTATAAAACAGGTTTGACGGTACATGCTACATTGTAGTAGTGAAAGCTATGCACAGTGATGATGGTAGTAGGGATGGTGAGGATGACGAGAATAGTAACCTTGATATCGCGCTGCATTCGCTTTTAGTCAGCGTGGGCAGGGATTACTGTAAAAGCCATTACTGTAAAAGCCATTATTCTAACGAGGCGCCGCATATAACGATTTCCCAAAATTGACTAGTTTATGTGTACCAAAGGTAACGATTCTCACTCATTCTCAACGCTCAATAGGACAGGATATGTATCGATTTCTGTATAACGATTTCTATTTTAACGACAGATTTCTCCTCGTTAACTCGTAAGAGTTAGCACTTCGTTATATATATGGCTTTTACAGTATTCTAACGACCCGCAAATATAATAATTTCCTAAAATTGACCAGTTTACGTGTACCAAAGGTAACGATTCTCACTCCTCAGCGCTCACTAGCAACAGTATGAAAGTATCGATTTAGCACTTCGTTATATATAAGGCTTTTGCAGTATTCCAATGGTGCTTCAGTGCTGGTAGCTTAGCGAAAAGGCATATGACGGCACTCGGTGTGTGCATAAACCTACACTAAAAAACTCAAAAGAAAGCAATGAAGTTTGTTCTTACATGGTGTGCTCTGACTCATCGGACGACCCGTCCAGCTTGCCTTCATCAACCATCACACGTGCAAAGTCGGAGAACGGCGTGACTGCTTTCTTCGAGTAGACCACATCCTCAATCTATCCCACAGCAGCAACAAGAAGAACGTGCACGTAAAGCATTGCGTTAAGCATGATCATTATCATCAATTCGAGATGCAGTAAACCCAGAAACCTTTGCGATCCGGCATCCTCCCGCGATGGGTATAACATCGCAAAAGTAACCCGGCGCGAAACGTAGAATTGTAGCAAAGAAACTGAGTAAATTCACTAATTGACTCCAATCACAAACATCTCCAGGTGCAATGTGTCTGTGCTCGCAAATCTCGAACTAAAACTGACGCAAACCTTTCAGGGTTTACAGTAGTGGTAGCCACTTGGACAATCATTTCTAGGAAAGCTGGTTGCTCTCCGCACGGGAGCTCACGCTTTTCTGCCTATTTGACTTGACAGTTGACTGACTGGCGATTGCCATCCAGAACAGTAGTAATACGTTACATGTATAGTGTACTGAAGTGTCACTGTGCTTAGGGTATACTATACAAGTACAGAACTGTCAGGATCCGAAGAACTGGGGGGTCAGCCCCGCAGCCCAAGCCTTTCTTATTTTCGTGTACTGCAGTCTATGCACCGTTGAGTCACCGTGTATACATTGGTATGCTGTGCTTGGTGAAATTCTAGCCTGGTCGTTCTTCGGCGCTACCCGACAGTACTGTAAATGACACAGCACACAACCTTACCTGCTGAAACATCCAGTCAAACAGTCCCACTCTACCATGATAGCGCACGACGCAGGACCGAAACGATTCGTGAACCTCGCGCAGCTCCTGCAGCGACGCTCCGTGATACGCGGCAGCCAGCTCTATGACAGTGACGGCTGTCTGGAAGGCAGCGCAGCTGGGGCCAACTCTCTCGCTTGCATGCGCATCACCTGATAACGACACATGTACACACACACACAATGCCATCATGATCAGGAGCAGCAGCAACATATTATGTAAAAGAATGTAAAATTCACACATCCATGTTACAAACGGCTACGTTGAGAAACACAACCGGCTTCGCATACTAGTTGTGGCAATCTTTCATTTATAATCGGCTCAGCTCAATTGTAGCCAGTACACACCAGCTCTAGGGATGACTCTCCCGCTGCTAGCTGGCAATGCGACCCAGTGTGTATTGTACTTGTGCCAAGGCGTTGTCACCGACGGTGATGCCTGAGAGTGTAGCATGAACGGCGCTCTACGTTTTCACTGCAGGGGCGTCGGAACCGGTGCAGCAGGTCCGGCCAAAGCCGCACCAATAATTTTATCTTGTGACTTTGAAGCAATGAAATATGGGCTATTTGGGTCCAATTTCCAACATTTTTACGGGGAGGACTCCAGGTCGGACCCCCACCTACTCATGCGGCCGCACCAATGTCGAATACCTTCCGACGCCCCTGCACTAAACCGCGCGAACTTGGAACACAGTCTCAAACAAGCCTATAGTGAATTCCATGCGCCACTGGGCCAACACATAGTCCATGATGCATACACGTACCAGTAACATTCTTCCGTGCAACATAATTATGATAATGGTATGAGTTAGAGTTCAATAGGATATGTTGCTGTGGCTGTTTGCATTAGGATACGCCAGAGAACGACACCGGTCTCAGGGTTTGGGAAATGTACGTGAACCATGCTTCACCTTAACTTCCCAACGGCATGATGTCGGGAGTGATGTTTAGCTAAAGTGGCCTGACACGCTGCAACTGACAACGTGCCTGGCTTGCATGCCACGGTTGCACGGACGCGAGGCACTGCCGCGGACGACTCCGTACCTCAATGGCTGTTGCTCTAGCGTTATCGCATGGCAAGTGATATCCGGACCGCATGATGCTGTACATACGTGGTCTCCGCGTCTTAGACTGCTCAGCAAGACGTACATGAAGTCATTAACAACCGACCCACGCCACAGCGCTGAAAATGTACTCAAAACACATGTACCGGTACATCGGTCCGCTGTCCGGATTTCACTCGCCACAACTGTAGGTCATGTGACTCGGGTCACTATGCTAGCTAGCACCCTGATACAGTCAAACACATTACTACAGTGCTGGCAACTGAAATCCGACCCCCTGAGCGGTGGGTTCACATTCTTTGCGATGTGAGCGCACCGCTCAGGGGGTCGGATTTCAGTTGCCAGCACTCTAGTATTCTAGATACTTAGTAGATCTACATACACCAACTAGTCTGTCTCAATGCATGCACTTTCAGATCAGGCAATGGAGTCAGGTCTGTCAGTACATGTACGACCACATGTAACAAATAGTTGCTGTTCTTACCTGTCCTGCCGGTGGGGTCATACATTCGCACACCGGGCAAGTAGATCTGACTGCTGTCCGCGGCATCGCTGCCTGCCACTGTCAGTTGCAAAACTCCGGGAAAGTTGATGCCCCACCGCTCGACGGGCGCGGCAGATAGGTTGTAAGCTGCGATCCGTCGCTCGCCTCCGGATAACTTCACGGCGTGGACGACCGACACAGAAGTCTTCTCCGTCTCACCATACGCAACACCCTGCTCGGAATAATTCACATGGAACTCGCGGCTCTCGCCGTTGACGCTAAAGATCTTGTTCGGTCCCTCGGTGCGGGACAAATCGAGTGCATTCGCTGGGGTGGTGCCGAGCACATCAACCAACTCGGAGCGCACAATACTAGCCATTGTGCGTTGTACACAGCGAAGATGGACACGACTGGCAGCAACGCTAACTATAATTATCTGTATCGCTGAAAAGTAATAACTGCGTGTGTGTGTGTGTGTTTTCACTAAAGTAAAATCATTCGACTTCTTGTTCCAACTGAGCATCTGACATGCAAGTCACAAGGACACACATCACAGAATCGTCTAGCGAAGCTGCCACGCGCTTCATGTTCAAGCTACAGACTGCCGGCTGGCGATCAAGTCAAGGCAAGAAAAGCTGACTGCAGCCACGTGCGTGGGAAACGAGTCAAAAATAATTATTAATTCGATCTGCTCACGCGATCCCAGCCACTCCTGCCGCGTAGTGCGTACCCCTGCCAAGTGCTGGACGACTGCACCGTGTAATGTCAGTGTCACACTAGCACTGCTGACTGCTGTGCCTCAGCTAGCTCAGATGAATGTTGAATCGAATGACTTGATCATGATAATTGACGTCAGCAAAGATGTTTCAATTGTTTGTGATGGTTTGTTAGTACTGTTACCATGGTTACACTATTGTACCTGATAACCTGATGTGCACAATTTCACATCAATAATCTCCAGATTCCAAAGCTTTAGACTGTCCCTGCGGGAATTTGCGGAAAAAACTCTCGAAACCTTGCGCAAGAAATTGCGGCAGAAAGTTACAAAAAATGCGACGAAAAGTGCGGAATGATGCAGAACTTAAAGTGCGGAATGATGCAGAACTTGCCAGGAATTCGCGGAATTATTTGCTGAAAATTGCGGATTTGGGCCAAATCACGAAATTTGTTGCATCGTATATCTACTCGAGAGTCGTACTGTACAAATAACCTACAGAATCATGAAAATAACTGCGTGAAAAGTGGAAAAAATGTGAGATATAGTGCAGAAAACAACAGAAAACGCGGGAAATCGCGGATTTTGCTGAGAATCGCGGGTTTGGGCCAAAATCGCGAAATTTGTTGCATCCGTGGAATCGCGATTTCCTGGAGGGACAGTTTAGACAGCGTTTAGGTTGGCCATTTTGGACTCATCAATCAGCTACAGTATCGTATTACCTCCACCATAATATTACAGGGTGCGACAGAGCTCTCGGCCATTGAAGAAAATGTTCAGTATTGTATCTGAGAAATGCTAAACTACCAAGTGTATCCACGACCGGAACGAAACAATACTACCACGGCGTAATACAGTATCTATTGCAAAACAATGACAGCACTATGCAAACAACATCATCAATAACAAGGACATGACATTGTAATGAAACCAACAACATGAACATGATGCACAGTAGATGAACACAGCTGTGTACATGTACAGGAACTGACATGCCGAGGAAATCAGCACTCGTCATGATTTGCTTGCAACCTACTAGTATTTTTTACTCAATTCATAGTCGAACCATTCGGAATCGCTTCTTTCCGCTTGTTGTTGTTGTTGTTGTTATTGTTGTTGTTGTTGTTGGTGGTGGTGGTGTTGTTGTATGGAGAGACCATGGTGACATCACACGCTATGGTTCACCACTCCATGCAAAGCATAATACAATGACATCATTCGCCTAGCCTCAAAAGGCAAACACTGAACAAACACTCCATCACGTGTTGCCAAGCAGAGGTCAAGCTAGCTACATAATCTGTGAGTGTGAGCACAGAGATCGACAGATGCATGTATCGGTCTGCCTTTCACAATTTTACGTCGTTCAGTTACCTTTTACAGCACAACCGACCGGAACCGTCGGACTCAACGAGGTTTCCAGGGCCTTGATAAACCAGCACCCTCAATAAAGCAGCACACTTTTCAGTGACCAGAATGCCCTATTCATGCCCGCGGCACCAATAAATCTAATCTACACTCTCCCTAATCCAGCACAATCTCCATACCACAAATGGTGCCGGATTAATATTATAATGGGGCCACAGTATATCATATGGAGGCTAACGTGCAATGCGCCGCCAGAGTCGCAGATTATGATGTAATGGCGAATGCGCACAACAAAGTAATGATTGTGGTTCAGTCTGTATAGTCATGATCACCACTGAACATGTCCAGAGGCAGTACATGTAATCCAAGTACTTGTACCCCACGGCATGAGGATTGAGGACAACTGCGAGCAAATGCTCCAACAACGTGTATGTATATCCACGGTGGTGATCAGCAAAATGACCACCAGACATGAGCCTGGGTCTGCACCTACATGACCTCTCTGTCTCCGTCTGTCTCTTTTTCTTTCCATCTCACTAAAGACGTGCTCCCTCTTCTCTGGCTTCTTGCCGGTCTGCACGCTTCCAACAATATGGACACGATATCCCCAATCCCGCTCGGCCATACCCTAACAGACGGCGATGCATTGCTGCCGCTATCCGATGCTGACACAGCATGCTGTAAAGCTGTTATCAGTTGCCTGGTGATTGTTTTGCAGGACATTTTGAGTCACAGCTAAATTCCAGCGGACCATTTCTCTGGATGTGTCCCTTGTCCTATATAGCTATTTCAAAGCCTATCACTGCGATATCTAGTGATAAGAAAAAGCAGACACACTGCTGTAAAGTAGCGTGCACACAGGGGGGGGGGGGGGGAGGGGGTCTCTGGTACAAAACGCCCGGACCCGGGCGATTACAAAGACTACAAGTGTAGTACTGAGTCTAACTTTCACATCTCACAGGAAACCGGTGGTTAACAGACAATACCACACATAGTTTTTTTCATAGTTTTTTTTGTAAATATTTTATACCACGCATAGAACTCAATAATTGCCATAAAAATAATTCGCTTGCGGTGAAGCATGAAGAGCGGTATGTAGGCCTAGCGAAAAGCCTATCTGCAAAATCTGAAGCCAAAGCAAACACGAACGACTCGCCATAAGATTTATCAGGGCAGCAGTCCATGGCCCAGGATGGAGAAGTCAATAACAATGCTTGCAGCATACACAGTGTCAAAGACACATCTTAAATGGTAGTAAATTAGAAACGGCTATGCTAGGGTGATAAATCGGACTGTGTTGATTTTTTATTGTGAGTTTCAATGGAAGGTTCATGTGCCAGGGCACAGCCCCGAATGAAGAAACTTTTTTTAAATTTGATTGATCTGCGCAAGTATAAAACCAGGACTATGCTGCATGCATTCATGCCACATTGTGATCACAGTCATTCTGTAAGTGACCGGCACTCAGTGCTCACAGCTGCACTGTCACACAGCCTGTGGCCTGTGGCCGTGTGGCGCGCTGGATAAGAAAATGATAGAATTATTTTGAGATTTTTGCTGATGTTCTGTGGGCTGATAATATAGGACCATGTGACTCGGGAAAGTGCGGACAAATTCAAAAATTCAAACTATCAATGCCGTGACAACTAGATCCTCGCCAGTGCCATGGAAACTACTTCGAAGTGGATCCTCTGTGGACCTTTTGAAAAATAATAGAGAAGCAGCATCATAAATCTGAGATCCCTGAGCTACAGAGAGTGCTCCATGTCATAGACAGAGCTTAGAACATAGCGGACTCAGCGGAGGACGTTCAGGTTGGTTGTAACTCCGAGCGTTCATGCCGCAAGGCAGTCATCAGATAACTGATCCTGGGTTTCTAGGCACAACAGTATGCTTATAGAAGCATGATATAAATCTCAAGATGGCTGGACTCACAGGATACGATAGTACTGCTGGTCCTAACACTGAGGAAGTCTTACATCGGGAACTTGCTAATAATGCTGTTACAAGGCGTCAAAGTGAAACTGATGTGACTGCTCCTTCCGCTCCAACTCGTCCTCTTTCTGTACAGTACAGATACACAAACACACACACACACATGAACAAAGCCAGTATGGCATTACAAAAAAATCACGGTTCGCGTGAGACTCGGCTAGAGACTGAGCTTTCCGCATCCGTAGGAACTCCACCACCCTCAAGGATCAAGGTGCAGATGCAGCTACTAAAGCGGTGGGAGATGAGTACATCAGAACGGACTGGCACGAGGGAAGCATGGGTGCAGTGAATGGGATTTTCGGTCTTTAACCACTTTCGTATTACAAATATAACATCGAATTCTAGAGTGGCATCCTTGCCCCTATTGACCACATAAATACAAGATGGCTGAATAGGTGCCATGAGTATGTACAGCAACAGAACATGTACGCATGCATGTGTTGTGTACACTTGCCTGTTCACGCCGATGAAGGAAGATGAACGCCAGGGCTAAAACGATACAGGTGCATGTGAAGACAAGTGCCGTCTGCCACACCGCCTGCCCGGCATTCAGCAACAGCCGTGCTTCCCATCTGTCATACAAATACACACACACACACACACACACACACACACACACACAAATAAACATAGTGTAAAAGCTATACACACAATCATGCAGGTAACGAAATGTTTGCTCCACTTTTATCAACAAATCACTAACTGACAAATTCTACATTCAAGTTTGCACTCCAATGAAAGTAAAACTCAGTGACAAAAAATCACTTTTTGGAGAGGAGCAGCAGAGAGAATTCACATCTTCATGGCGTTGACTGGTTGTACATGTGTACAAACAGCAGAGCATAGTGTCTTTATCACTGTCCTGACACGAATGCATGAACTCAAATGCAAAACCTCCATATTCCTCTATTATTTCTTCCAAATAACCGGCTAGAAATAAGAGAATCTATCAAAAACCAATCATTATGGATAAATTGGCTGTACCTATGTACTCTTGAAAATCACTGCATTCTTCGCTTGACAAAATTAAGCCACTGTCAACATGGTCAAACTAGCCAGATATGCACTATCATGAAATCCGACAATGCCAACAATTCATTGGGTTCGTGGAGCATCCTAATAATGCCCCCACCCCGTTCAAACTCCTTGCTGTTACGTTTTCGTGAAGTGGACCCTGGCGGGGGCCCGGGAACAGTGCACGACTGAATCACGAAAGATAAGCAGCAATCCTCCAAAGTCGGACAAACGCGCCAGTGTGCGGTATGGGTAGACATCAATTATAGATGGCACACTAGAGCAGATCAGCACCTCATGGCTACATAAGACGGAAGCAGACAAAGACCTGACAGTGGTTTCAAAAGTGACTTGCGAGTGCTTACTTCGTCGGCTGATCGGTTGGATTAGCAACGATGAGGACCTTGGAGTTTGGAATGATGGCGGGCCATTGGTGTGATAAGCTCTGCTGTAACCAGTAAACCACATGCATACACAGGAGGGAATGCGTGCACACAGACAAACAGCTTACTGAGCGGAAACTTGACTTGTACATGTACAGCCCATTCATCGGAAACTGGCCCGCTGGCTTTTGAAAGTCGGATTTGGGCCGAATTGAGGATCAAAAACCCACTTTAAATCTCAAAAATCTGGGTTTTGGACCTGATTCTCCATACATTTTGCCATGGCATACCTGTCCTAATTTTGTAAAACCTGACTGAATTTCTATTTCCCTGTTCTTGGACTTTTCTGGCCTCAAATGTAGCAAGGAGTAATTGCACGGGTCACACAATGCAGGATGTACTGTTGTTTTCACGATACCTACAACTATGTGTGGGAGACACCAAAAAGTTAGGGTGCCAGTTTCCAATGAATGGACTGTAGGTCTCAACAGACTGCCTTCAACAGACTACCTTATTAGCTAAACCAGCATGTGGTTGGAGGCAAAACCTACCTAAGTAAATGTACACATAAGAATATCTGAATGACCACTACTTTTGCCAAAAACATCTCGGTTCCAAAAGCTACGCAGTCCAAATGATGCGAATTGTAACAAGCCATACACACACACACACACACACACACACACACACACACACACACACACACACACACACACACACACACACACACACACACACACACACACACACACACACACACACACACACACACACACACACACACACACACACACACACACACACACACACACACACACACACACACACACACACACACACACACACACACACACACACACACACACACACACACACACACACACACACACACACACACACACACACACACACACACACACACACACACACACACACACACACACACACACACACACACACACACACACACACACACACACACACACACACACACACACACACACACACACACACACACACACACACACACACACACACACACACACACACACACACACACACACACACACAGAAGCAGCAGCAGCAGCAACACTAAAAGTGCCACAAGCTATAGTCAGGCGCATACCTGTCCAGGGAACGATGGCAAGGCAACCGACATTGATCGAACATAGGTGATGGGTCTCCCTAAGCCTACGATCACCGATGGCATTTGCAGTGTCATGGTACCGACCTGAGATAGCAGTGGTACTGGAGTATGCAAGTCATCACAAAACAGAACAAGAAGTAAAGATACACGTAGGCACACTGCCTGACCACAGAATGCAGTGCACTTTGCCGTTACACAACACCAGAAGACTTAAAACTGGTTCCACACCACCATTTTAAATTCATGTCTTTTAAAAAAGATGTAATGATTTGAAAATTGTGCATGTGTGTGTGTGTGTGTGCACGCGAGTGTGTGCGCGTGTGTGTGGGTGTGTGTGTGTGTGTGTGTGTGTGTGTATGTGTGTGCATTGAGCCCTTACAATTCGAAGATGTGACGTCGTTCAACCTCTGCTGTGCCATGCTATACGACACGCGTGTGCCGACTACAGCTGTCCCAGGCTACAGCAGCAAACAAAGAGGGAGAGAAAGAGGAAATATAACTACATGCAGGGGCAACGTCGGAAGGTATTTTAGTGTGGTACGGTCAGCCATCCGAAGTACAATTCACTCGTAGGGGAGGGATGGCTGAGCCGAAAATTTTGGAAATTTAGAGCCCAAATCAGTGCATTTTCTTGATTTACAGGGTACTTTGGCCAAATAGTGGTACGGTCAATAACGTAGTGACTGTACCGTGTGCGACGCCCCTGACATGCACTGAAGGATGTGACTGGCAGTACGCATGATATATGGCTTGTATCATGTAGTAACACGTCAAACACATGCATCATTGGTGACACAAACAGGTACAGGATGGGGAGCGGAGACACAGCCAACATTGGTGACTTCAGACAGAACACAACCCTAAGTTCGGACTTGCCTGCAGCTGATTTTGACTCATTAAAAACTGACAAAACAGGGACACTAAAGTGAAGCCCGAGAAACTACTAGAGAATGATGAATAGTAATGAAGATACAAAACTCCAGGTACTCGAGAATGATGGTACAATCAGCTTAAGGCCGATTCATACTTCATGTCGCGTACGGGAAAGTCATCGCGCGTCCGTCGCGCGATGGCTTTCCCGTACGCGAAATAGTTGAGCTCAGATCAACTTTTTCGCGATGCGACGCGTTTCCCGTGCGCGAAATGAAGTATGAATCGGCCTTTAGAATACCTATCATCTCAGCAGTGTGGTGCCACGAACACATCGTCTTCCCAGCTAGTCCGTGCATGTCCCCGTTCTAGTATTAGGCAAACCTTGTTTTAGTTCACACATGTTGTTGGTTTGACAGCATGAAACAACTGTTTCTGAACACGGTGTGCTCCACCTTGTTTCATGCTGTCAACGGTGTCCTCCACCTTTGTTTCATGCTGTCAACGGTGTCCTCCACCTTTGTTTCATGCTGTCAACGGTGTCCTCCACCTTTGTTTCATGCTGTCAACGGTGTCCTCCACCTTTGTTTCATGCTGTCAACGGTGTCCTCCACCTTTGTTTCATGCTGTCAACCAACGACATGTACAGTACTACTGGCACTCACCCAGGATACACACGTATTCGTCGATACACAGCTTGTCACTACACACAGCAAGAACAGCAAGAACAACGACGACAACAACAACAACAACAACACGCAAGCTGCTAACTCTGTTCAAAAACAACACACGAATGATGACGCTGAAAGCATGTGCCGGGACCAGAGGTGTGCCGGCACAAATAAAACTCGTTCTTATCTTGGCAGTGTCAAAATTTGACAATGCCAAAACTTGACACTGCCAAAACTTACAATACATACATTAGTAGTAGTAGTATAGTACAGCATTTGCATGCCTGCATGTTTACGTTTATCACAATACGCACACTAGTACTATAAGTACAACATATTGCATGCCTACACACCTACATTGCAATTCTTGCCTGGTACACCGTAGATTCAATATCTACACCGTAGAATAGATTCCCATTGCTCTTGGGGCCCCTGGCGTTTTGGCGGCCCACTTGTACAATTACAGTTCGCCCGCTCTTGCATAACTTGTGTTACTTTGTCATTTGTCTATCACTCTGGTGATTACTCTTTGAAGTATGAAACCGGCCAGTAAAACAACTGCAAATGACTTTGTGAATGAAAATGAGTGCTTTGTGTAGGAGGAGCCTACCTCCCTCAATCTTGTCACTTTAGACCTCCCTCAAAGCCGTTTTCTCAAACTATGGCAACTCCCCAATGCGGTGGCCATACGCTTGGCCTGCGCCGGCCTACCGCTCCCTCAACGGACACAGGTGAATCGGCAGCCAAGCGCAGTCGCGTCCCAGACGACGACGACGGCACGTTCACCTCTACGACTCAAGCTCCTTTACCTCCTGCCGCTTCTGATGATTTCTCCAAACCGCTTCCTGAGGACCTCGAACGGTATGTCACCTGGTGTTTATCTTGTATAACTACAAGTGATAAGATCCTCAATGAACAGAATAGGAGATTGACAGCTTTTCAACAGCAGATTTCTGGTAAATGCTATGAAGACTTCCTCTTGAAGAAGTTCAGTAAGCTTACAGACAAAGCTCGAGATATCGAATGCTCTGCTCACGTCAACCGTTGTATCGACACTTGTCGCCAACGTATCAGTAAGGCTGAATCAATTAAGAAGGATGCACCATCTGAGTACTATCTGAGTACTTCCCCTCCTTATGTTATTTCTATAACTTAGAACCTTCCAAGTCGGAAGGCTGTTGGAGTGCGCATCCAAGATGTGCTAGAGCTGTTAGCCAGTTAGTTGTAGAACGTCAGTACCATCGGTCAGTGTCGTGCGATGTTATCGCATGAGCTGATTGTTTAGTAACTGGTGGTGTTAGTGGACAGTATAGCGTAACTTGTAGTTCCTTGGTCTTTCTCTTTTGTATAAATCTGAGTTCTTACTATTAATTGTGACTTAAGAATTCATGGCAAATCTTCTGGATTTATAGCACTACAATGGAGCCTCTCTTATCCGGGTGTCTCGGCGCTGAATGGTCCCGGTATCTCAGAAGCAGCTGTGACTAGCAATACATGTACACCACTACATTGCACACGTACCGACAACTTTGACAAAGGCGTTGCGCTCGACGTTGCTCTGCTGGAGAATTCCCACCGAGCTGTTGGACGCGTTTCTGGTGCTGAGCAGGAAGTCAGGAATGCCCTGTAGCCATAGACAAAACGTGACAATGAGCATTCCTGAGAGCATACAGCTACATCACGGATATGGCAATTGCAATAATCGAGAAAGCGAGTCTGCGAACTGTCCAAACACACCAAGCACGCACGGCCATGCGCGTCCGTGCGCACCCGCCCACCCACGAGTGCACGCACGCATGAGCACGTGTGCAAGCCCCCCCCCCTTCCGAGCGCGCGCACACACCGCAGAGCACAAGTGGAGCAAAGCTGTATTAAATAACAGCACAGCAACCGGCACAGTAGCATTACATCATTTCAATGCGCAACCCGTAGACTAGTTCAAGTAGTTGTAGAGCGAAGATGCCTACTAAAGGGACCATTTCACACAACAATACGCAGCCGCAGCCCAGCTCTAGGACACACGTCTACCATGCAGGTGGAGCAGCGGTGCACGTTACCATAGCTTGATCATGTGTACAGAACCATAACTTGACATTGACATTTCAAGAATTCCCCAAAGGCAAACGGATGCTCATCAAAGAGAGTCTCCTGAAGAATACAAGGTGATAGGTGAGATGGGGTGGGGTAATTGTCATGAGAGAAGCAGGGGAGCAGGGGCGTCGGACACGCTACGGTCACTACGGTATTGACAGTACCACTATTTGTTCCAGGTACCCGTGAATCAATAAAAGGCACTGATTTAGACTCGAAATCTCGAAGTTTTTCAGAGAAGCCAGGAGTATATACTGTACTTCAGGGGTCTGACAGTGTTACCAGAAAATATCTTCCGACGTTCCTGAGAAGGGAAGAGAATAGGGAACACATGGCAGAACAGAATCAACGAATCATTGTGAGTTGCTCCTAGCTGTACTCACATCGCCTTTGAAGTCAAAGAAACTAGCAACGAAGGCATCATGGCCGCCAATGTCAAGCACCTGCACACAGAGTAGAATGGACAAGAACGAACATGACAACACAATGGTGACGAGGACAGGGGTAATAGTACCGGCTGCTGGCAGGACACAGACCTGGGTGAACGGTGCAAGGGACCAGGTCATCCAATAGAGCTCGGTGAGGTGGTTAAGTGAGCTAGCCTGGCACTGGGTAGGGCCGTACCCAACAGCACAGTGGCATGAATACCGTGGGCTTTACAGTAGTACAAGTAAAGCCATGCACCTCTGCACCTCTCGTGGCCTCATCTTCATGGTCACAGCAGAGGGCAAGTGCCTAGGTTAAGACTCAAGAGACATGCACAGAACTAACTTACTAAGGCAGATACGGTCAGACCTCACATATCCGGTCCTTTTTTTATCTGAATCCCTCGCCATCCAGAATAACCGGTGTTCGGCTATCCGGTTCCCTCGCCCATCCGGATATTTTAGTGGAAAACGGATGTGTGCGGTTAAGCGAGGTGGGACTGTAACTAATTATGCAATCATGATGAATGCATGCTGCGTTGAAGGTGTAGTGACTGAACAAGCAGTGGCCCAGGAAAGAGCCTCCCCCCACCACCAGCACTGCAAAAGCTGCATGATGAACAGTCAAGAAAAGACACCGGTAATTCTAGGCGCACTGTACCTGAGGGACAAGGGTGCGTGTGACACCATTGCCGCAGTGCGAGGAGCAGTCTTCGTTGTGCAGGAACACCGTGTGTTTCTGATTGTTCATGTCAACACTGAGCAGGAAAAACACACGCCAACACCACCACCACAGTCACAGCCACCACAGTCACCATGAGCATCATAAAAAAAGTTACACAAAAACAAACTCGGATGGAGAGCCAAGGACAAATTTATAGAAAAGAAAAAAGGACCAAGAATCTACAACTTACGCTATACTGTCCACTAACACCACATGAGCTGATTGTTTAGTAACTGGTGGTGCTAGTGGACATTATAGCGTAACTTGTAGATTCTTGGTCCTTTTTTCTTTTCTACAAAAAAACATACATGTACATATAATCAAGAGTCCATAAACAAGAGTATGCAACTGTGATCTCTTTTCTATGGGCCAGATGCGCGGCGCGCTGCCTTCATTACATCATTCAGCTGCAGTCCGCGCACTGCGGACAATCAAACACCACACTTTCCCTCTGGTTTGAAATGAACTTTCGTACGGAACTGGAGTTCACGCGCCAGAATTTAGAGATCGCGTAGATACTGGAACGAATCGAACAAAAACGGATGGGCTCGTACGAGAAATTGTGAGTTTGAATGCATGCTTTCAGAGCGTGATCAAGGCAAGTTACGTAATGAAGGCAGCGCGCCGCGCACTGACCCATAACCACAGTTGCATACTCTTGTTTATGCACTCTTGATATAATCGTATAGCAAGCTGGCTGCAACGAGTGACAAACATAATTCTACATCGTATCACTATCAACGATGCCTACTACCAATGGATAGGTTGACCTACATGTACACAGACCAGATTAGAAGTACAAGTACAAGTTCACATCACATCACGGCAAGTATAAATCATCTTCTCACCCCACAATAACACCGTCCACAAACCCATCCAGATCAAGATCTCCACAGCGAATACCCGGCAGTAGTAGCGACTCAGGACCAGGCAGCAACGTGCTACTATCCAGACGCAGGCTTGGCGACATCATCCACAGGTTCACCGATGTCATACGCTACACACAGACACACCAGCAACAAGAAGAACAGCTGGATGTGAGGTCACAGGTCAGGTGGTATAGAGTGGTGTTGACTGTTGACATCTTGGTCATGTGACTAAATTTATGTAGAAAGTGATCATGGCATGTGGACAGTGGAACCAACATGGCCGACGTCATGTGACCCATGTATAATGCAGGGGTTGAGTGGATTAGAAACCATGTTGCATGGCTGCCCTGTATGGTCATGTGACAGAGATGTGGAACCACTCTATACTAGATAGCAGAGCGAGAGTCTCTGTATCAACAAGGCACAGATGGTCAGGAGGATGAGCAGATGGTCAGGCGGATAAGCAGCCTGTTCATCATTTTTAAAATCTAGTTCAAACTCCACACCACATGCGCTCTCCGACTGACCTCATTCATCACACCAGCAACAGGACTCCAACAGAACTAAATTAAAGGCAAGGGTGGCCAGAAAATTCAAATCCACTTCAGGCGTTTCTCAGCTAAGCAAAATCTGGGAAGCAATTGAGATGTCCCGTTGCTACGCTGCTGCGCGTCACACCGCTATTACAACACAAGCTGCAGGGGTAGTGCGGCAAACAACAACAGCTCTAAGCTAACGTTAGCTACAAAGTCACATGACAGTCCTTACCATGCTGGCAGCCGAAAAGGGACTTTCCCCGTGCTACAAGGAAAATAGCCATGCACACGAACAGAAACACAGAAGCACATACATACACACAGGGCACACAACGGTCAAAAAAGACTCTACTTCCGTACCCCTAAGTCCCGTCTAAAACACTTTTCAGACAGACAACGTAAGGATAAAAAAAATCAAAAATCCTCTACGTGCTGCATATTGCTAACCGTTTCATCCAATAAGGCCTTATCAGTGCAGGAAAGAGTCAAAAATGGAACTGAATTACCAGCCATGGCATCATGACATGGCGATAACGGCCACAGACAAAAAGACAGCTCAATGAAATTAACGCAGGCATTCAAGCAGCCATTAAAGCAGACACTCACTGCCACTCTGGTTACAGTCACTGTAAGGCCCAGGGGCATACTTTCACAAGAAGTTAAATATTGTAAGACATGTAAATATAAGGGGCTACCCGGCATTATCGATAATTTTCACGAAACGAAAAAGTTTAGTTAGGACCCTCAGGGGCGTTGGACACTGTACGGTCAGTACGGTATTGACCGTACCACTTGTTGCCCCAGATACCCTGTGGAGCAATAAAATACACTGATCTGGGCTCTAAATTTCCAAAAACTTTGGCTCAGCCACACGAGGAAATTGTGCTTCAGATGGCTGACCGTACCACACTAAAATACCTTCCGACGCCCCTGACCCTCCCCCACCCACCTACCCCCCTGAACGAAAAACAGATTGACTTGACAGCAAGAATGCCTTGATGTCTCTCATTTCAATATTTTCAAAACGAAACTCCCCTTGATCCACCCACCCATAAACGAAATTTTTCTCTTCGTGTAAAAGGTCGATAATTATGGACGGTTAACATATCTTCTCGTTAAATGTAGGTTTGCAGCGTACGGCAAACCGTAGTTATCGCGAACAACCGAGCAGCAGGCAAAAAGCCATGCGCGTGGCTAGGCGCGCAACAATGGGGCATGCAATGGCAGGAAGCCGTACTAGGGAAAGGTCAGGTCGCACCATGAGTACGCCCATATGCGCAGGCGAGACTACCCCATACGTGCATAAAGGTATCTCAAAGTATTAGTGCAATGTTTACTACAAGCAGGGCTAGGGCTCATGGTGCCTAGTCTCTATATTATGATGCAGGTCCTCTCATGGCACGAAAGGGGTCCAGCGCGCTTACTAAGCCTCAGCCAAGGTATGGTACTAACCAAGCATGCAAGATACAGCTGTAACCAGGCGGTACGGAGAAAGGACCAGCGCCAAGCAGAGACAGGCGGAAAGGCGGAGAAAAACATTCCCAAAGGGCCGAAACCATTATACCGATTACTCGTATATCACTCGTTATGGATGAAATCGATAATCGTTATGATCGATAACGATTATGACTGTACAGTGCGAGAGCGGTCATGACGTCAGTACATGCAGACCATGCATGGCATCATGCACACGTCATGCGCACAAGTACATGAAAGTCGAAGTACACGTGCATGAAGCCGTAGGTCCGTACAATCATTGCGCGCTAGCGCTTGATCCTTTTGGGTACTGTACTCGTAGTCGTACATTCCGCGCATTCACTGCACTAGTCAGCGTAGCCGGAAAGTGTAACACCCGGAAAGCTTCACAATTTTAGGTTGTAGCAAAACTGTGAGTGTGGCTGCCGGCCTTCTAATTTGTTCAGTTCTTGTCAAAAACTTTGCTGCCGCCTGTAAAAGCGAAAGTTAGTTGGACCAAGAGATCGCCAGCTTGGGCATATTTCGAGGAAGCTGAAAGCGTAGTGAGATGCAATTTGTGCAGCCGCGAGTTCGTCCGTCAAAGCGGCACAACCAATTTGTTCTAGCGCCTGATTTCTGCTCATAAAGACCTGTACGCCGCTGCGGTAGGGAAAGGACCAGCAACCCAGTCGACAGCAACGACAACTACCAGCAATGTTGAGTGCAGTGACAATGCGACGACCAGTGCTGGAACGAAGCCTGCCATGTCGTTCTTCAGCACAGGTAACTTGCGAACGTGCGACAGCAGGCGCTCAGGCATGTTGACGGAGTCGATCATCGACTGGCCTGTCGATTCTAGTCGACCCTTCTCCATTGTAGAAGACAGAGGACTGATCGTTCATGCCTAATGGCAGAGGAACACTGCTATACTGTCACGTTGCAAATTTCATTTTGGTCTTTTTGGGCCTGTGTGGATCTTTCACCCGTACGTACCTGTACATAGTTGAACAAATTTTGTTTTTGCCGTATACTGATGTCCAACATGACATGTATAAAACTTGTTCGGAAAATCGGTAAAATCAATAAATCGATCGTTAGTGTTATTGGTTAATTGTTAAGGCAAAATGGGCAATCGTTTCGGCCTCAACGCACTCCTGTACAGCCGTCATTAGTTCGTGAGAACTCTATTTCCACATCTGCTAATTCTTTTAAGTTTAAACTCAATCTTCACACCAATAAATATTGATGCATTTAGTGTAGAGCTTGCTGGCCACCCTGATCGGGTCTTAGTGGAAATGTTTTGTCCGATTTGCGGTTTGGCTGCCGCATCGGGTTTGCACATAAGAACAACAACAGCAGCAGCAGCACCAGGGTATGTACTCACTGTGAACAACAACAACAGCAGCAGCAGCAGCAGCACCAGGGTATGTACTCACTGTGAACAATATCAGAATACTGCTGTTGTGACAGGCGGCATCCCAGCAAACAGGAACTAGCAAATCCAAACTCCCATCAAGATCTGAGCATCAAACACAACACCACAATGAACAAATATCTATGTCCTGGCCTCATAGAGTCACCGCAGCACTGGAATTATCTGCCGCACCGTCACCACAGCATTAGGCAGTACTAGGCATACTGCACATTTTGAAGTTTGGGAGTCAAACCTGCAATCACAGCAACAGCATAGCAGCAGCAGCAGCGACAATGACGATGACAGGAGCAACAGCAGCAGCAGCAACAGTGGCAGTACATGTACCAGCAACAGCAACAGGAGCAACAGCAGCACCACCACCACCACCACCAAGTATTGGAATATCGTACCCATATCCTGCCACGTCTCCATGCCAACAAGACTGATCTCGGCGGCCGGGAGGAAGTTTGAGCTGTCCGTGATGGGCATCCACTGCTTGATCTGCATACAAAGAAAGAATAATTCTCATCATTTAACATGTTGGTATGCATAGAACATAACACAAAAGACCACGGAGCTGCTCACATTGTGTATGCAATGCCAGATTAAAAGCAACAGAAAAGAGAGAGAAATGAGAAGACTATAACATGATGACAGCATTAACTTCTCTCTCCGATGGGAAATCACATCTGCGCATTATCGTATTGCCAGCATACAGCCTACAGGTTACAAGCGTAGTACTGCATTGCGTAAGTGTGGAGTAACTCACCTCTGTTGCTTGCCAAGCACTGAGTAGTATGGAGTTAGTAGAGTCATTGTAGCTCAAGCTGGATATCACTGTCATGTAGGCGAGCAGAAACAAGAACAGCAGCAAAGCAGTGCAGACTGAGTACAAGATAGCATGAACTCATGAAGAATGCGTGGCGTACGTCCACACCCACGCAGTGAGATCCATACCCAAATCTGCATGCACATGCACATGTGCACACACACGCACGCATGTACGGGCACACACACACATACACACACACACATATACACACACACATACACCTTTGGACCTTTCAATATTTAAACACCAGACTCTTACCCGGAGTGTCATCTGAGTAGATCAGAGCCGGCGTTCTGTCCACAGGATGATCAGTACTGGTCGCCAGCTGGGACGAGCAGTCTTCGAAACTATGCCTGCGTTATACGTACACGTACCCACACACACGCAAACAACAGGCATGACACAAGTCTGCAACAGAACTGCTGTCTGACGGTGGGCCACAAAACTCAGAGTGATAACGAAAATATAGCCTCGACCCATTGCAGTGTCATTTTGCTCTGCTCTCCCAGTATCGAGCACTTTTGCAAGTAATTAGCAACTTAGCTTGCGAACACACAGGCATGTACCGGTATGCTTCTTTGTCACGCCGTGCATCCAAGCATGCACACACTGAATTCTTGACCAACAACACTAGCAAATGGCATTGGAGGGCCATGCTTAGCACTAGACGAAGCAAGCATGTTTCATCTCGACCACTCACAGCTGACAGATCGATGCACTGATCGACTGTAAGCTCATTGCACCGTTATGTGATAAGATTCATAAAACGTATAAATCTTGCCATATTATAACGGTACGGTGGGCTTACATGCCCCCCCCCCTACATTAAATGCAGGGGGCATTCCCCGGTGCCCTTTCAAGAGGCATCCTTCTGATGGACAATCATCTGTGCATTGTGAGCTGCTTTCAGAGGCATTCTTGTGGGAGCCGCCTGCCGCTCAGGCAACCAACAGCAAGCAAACAATGTGCTGTGCTGGAGCAGCAGCCTGCAGCAGAGCAATCCAATAGGATAGTGCCCATTGTACAATTAAAATCCCACTCTGGAAGCCGCCATCATACCTTGTACTGCTGCAGTAGACTATGACTTGACCGGCCATGGGAATGACAATGTCGGGAAGTAGATCAAGATTCACACTGCAACAGAAAGGTAAACAGAGCACAATGTTACGATTCTTAAAAAAATCAGACGTTCGCACATTGCAACGTCATGTATACATGTACGTAGTGCCAGGACACAACCGGCACTGTGGAGATGTTCCGTAGTGCCAGGACACACCCGGCACTGTGGAGATGTTCCGTAGTGCTAGGACACACCCGGCACTGTGGAGATGTTCCGTAGTAGCAATGCAAGCAAAAGTGCCGTTTAGCAAGACTGCAGCTGCTGACAGGAACCATTTTATCGGGATGCTTCAACAAATTCCTTCTAAAAACATTTTCTTGAAAAGTTGATAAGGACAATTTGAATGCCCGGCTAGCAGCAACACTAGAGAGGATTTGCATTTCGAATTTCGCAAATTATTTCTCGACTACTGTAAGACATGTATATATATAACGAGGAAGTAAATCTAACGTTTTAACGGATGACATTTCTTCGTTATAACAAGATCCGTTGAGGCTGTACTGCTTCATATATGTTGTGTGTGGATATGCCGGAATACTGCAAGATCGTTAACATATCTTCTCGTTAACCTATGAATTTTGGACGATCGTTAAATTTGCGACTCGTTATAATAACATGTCTAACAGTACTGTACTGGGATCCAGAGATTGGCAAAGCAGACGAGCTTTCAGGAAAGTTGAACAGAAGGCCGGTTTTTAGAGTGCAAGAAATCCATTCCACTCAGAAGTCAAAGTTCAACTAGAAATCATGATGATAATGGTGTATGTGAACTGGCTTACTCTAGGAGGGCTGGTGGAGCCAAGGCAGATTCGGCTACCAACTTGGGTGAGCCTACAGCGCAACACAAGCGAACAAGAGGAACAGAATCATACATACTGTTTATCAACTTCACACAATGCACAATATAATCATATTACAACCTGTCTTTAGACTTTAGATGCCACCCATATTTAGAGGCCACCCATCTTTAGACACCACCTGTCTTTCGAGGCCACCTGTCTTGAGTGAGCAGTCAACCTAGGTACCACACCATGCATTGTG
Organism: Sycon ciliatum; assembly: GCF_964019385.1. Classification (NCBI taxonomy): domain Eukaryota; kingdom Metazoa; phylum Porifera; class Calcarea; order Leucosolenida; family Sycettidae; genus Sycon; species Sycon ciliatum. The sequence goes on from NC_088643.1 coordinate 3,337,880, forward strand.
ATTTGTGTAGAAAGACCCCTGTCAACAACCCATCGTCCGTGCATATCATTGGGTGGTCTCAGGACAGGTTTCAATGTACATACATTGTTACTTCAGCACACACACACACACACACACCATTGGACGCCCATCGCCGGAGGCGATGATAGCGATGCTACAGCAGAAGCCATAGCAGCTTACACACATACACACACACACACACGCACGCACGCACACACACACACACACACGAAAGAGTGGTGACAAAGCAATCGTGCAAGGAAGGCATTTTCACTCCACACCGGTCTCAGACTCTCCCCTAAAAATCGGACAAGAAACTAGCCGAGTGTCCACGGACAGTGGCTAGCACTCGTTACTATGGTTACAATGATTACTATGGTTACCTGTCATGTTGGTACCCCAGTGTACATGCAGTGAGTACATTGTTTCTCCATAGAAACCCTCTTCTTTCACGGCCTGCTGTGACTGGGTACAGATCAGCACATCGACTTTCCCGTCGCCGTCATAGTCAGCTGGCAACACACTGTGGATAGTGCCAGTGCTGATAACACAAACATGCACGTACACATGCACAGACACATACACACACAAACACATGCGCGCGCGCACACACACACACACACACACACACACACACACACACACACACACACTACTTCAAACAAAGAACTCTATAGCATTTGGCCTCTTCCCCACTTCCAGAAACTCGTCACGTGCGGCGCCTGGGGGCGGGGGGGAGAGAGAGAGAGAGAGAGAGAGAGAGAGAGAGAGAGAGAGAGAGAGAGAGAGAGAGAGAGAGAGAGAGAGAGAGAGAGAGAGAGAGAGAGAGAGAGAGAGAGAGAGAGAGAGAGAGAGAGAGAGAGAGAGAGAGAGAGAGAGAGAGAGAGAGAGAGAGAGAGAGAGAGAGAGAGGAGAGAGAGAGAGAGAGAGAGAGAGAGAGAGAGAGAGAGAGAGAGAGAGAGAGAGAGAGAGAGAGAGAGAAGAGAGAGAGAGAGAGAGGAGAGAGAGAGAGAGAGAGAGAGAGAGAGAGAGAGAGAGAGAGAGAGAGAGAGAGAGAGAGAGAGAGAGAGAGAGAGAGAGAGAGAGAGAGAGAGAGAGAGAGAGAGAGAGAGAGAGAGAGAGAGAGAGAAGAGAGAGAGAGAGAGAGAGAGAGAGAGAGAGAGAGAGAGAGAGAGAGAGAGAGAGGAGAGAGAGAACAACATAGCGTCATTATTGACCAACACTTAACCTGGAAATCCCAGATCGAAAATTTAGACAGCCGTGTTAGCTCAGTAATGGGATTTCTCTCATCACACATCACCCACCTCCACACCGACTGTCGCCATGTTATTTACACATCTTACATTCTGCCTATTTTTGATTACTGCTGCATAATTTGGGCTGGCATTTCTAAAACACTGATTGCTCGACTCGAAGTTATGCATAGGCGTCTTTTGAAAATATTATTTCGGCTTCCTCGCCTGACTCCAAGCGCAGACTTATACCGCCTTGCTTCTGCTGTGCCGCTCTCGGTCCGCGTGCGTTTTTTGGCATGCCAGACAATTCATAAAATTAAGCTGGGCATTGCTCCTCTTCATGCTCTCTCCTGCCTAAGCTGGTTTGCTCAATCTCAAGACATGCGCACCAGAAACTCTCTCCGCTTCCCTATTGCGCGGTCTGCCTCTATGCAAACATCTCCTCTCTTCCTTGCTTACCGCCATTGGTCTCTCCTCCCACAACATCTAAAATCCTGCCAATGTTACAATACATTCACACAGCTACTGCAGAATGCAACATACTAGTTGATATCCAGCCCTGCCCTAGCTTCTTTTGCTTTTCAGTTCCCCTTTCATTCTTTTTCTTTCCCCCCCCCCCCCCCTCTAGCTGTATTACCGCCATGGCTGGCTATCGCCCACATCACCATTTCATTGGCTAGTGCCACGTGATTGTGAATAAATAAATAAATAAAATAAATAAATAAATACGACTACTTCAGTAGAAGACAGCGATCTGCAGCATACCTGTGAACAGTGACCATCTTTGCAAAGTGCCCATCATTCCATACCAACACTGTGCAGTCTGACAGCAGATACAAGAAGCAAATATTGCACACACACATGCACATACACAAACGCACGCGCGCGCACACACACACACACACACACACACATGCGTATGCACGTACAAACACAAACAAAAACTAGACAGATGGCCCACCAAAGTTACACATCAGTGCAATGCTTCAAGTGACGGGCAAAAACAAGACGAGGATACACGTTGTTGTAAGTTTGTTGGGTTGAACATTATGACACAGCACTTCAAAGGTGTATCCATCATTCCGGGGGCAAATTTTAAATGCGACAGAAAAGCTTGATAGCAGTGCCGAGAGGAGAGAAATGCAACTTTTAATCACAATACAAATACAGTTAAACTCCCAAGATCTGGGTAGGCTGGGACCGAGCACTGCCCGTAACAGAAGCCACGGACAGTATGAGCCCATTCCGTACTGACATAGTTTGTACCATGAACACTTCACACAGCCACCTGGGCATGGTCGTGTAAGGTGTTGAACAGTACATTCCTAATCCCAGTGTGCTCACGTCGACTACTGATACATTCCATACTTGGGCAATACGCCGTGGGCTTATTCCGTGGGGACGGAGTTGGTGTTCATGGGCTTTGCATAAATTTGTGTGGAGCTAAACAGTCAATCAGTTCCACCTCCACCTCATGTGCTCTCTAGCCGACCCCATTCACACCAGCAACAGGACTCCAAATTGTAGATATTGCAGGTAAGATTTTACTCCCTACAGCACTGTTTCGACCATTAAAGCTGTGTTCACAACTGGCGCGTGGATGCAGTACGCTTGCGGTTCATGCGTGTCCAAACGCGCGTTCAGCCTTTCACAAAAAAAAAACAGCAATTCGAGTCGTATTTAGGGCGTGTTGCGCCGTCGAGTACTAATTTGTTGACGCCGCCAGTCAAAGGGACTAGCATGTACACCGGTACGCGCTGAAAAATGGAACCTGTCGCAATTTCCATTTCGGCGCGTTCCCAACATGTGGTTTCACGCGTACAAGCGCCAGTTGTGAACACAGCTTCAGATCTCATCAGTTCTTTCCCTCGTAGGAGCTACACAGTCAATCAGATCATTCTGATTTATTATCAACAGCATGATATGAAAACTACAGTTGCACATTGTCTCTATGCAGTTGCCAGAGGCACAGAGCATGGCAGTCAGTACGTACCACTGCCCTCAACAACCAGCAGATCAGCAAAGTGATCCCCGTTTATATCAGCCACTGCCGCCACATAGCCTTTGATGTTGGACAGGCCGGAGCTACTGGATACGTCTTTCAGCGTCACACCGGCACATCCTGGAAGGATAGCGCCCAGCCATGACACTAGTACCACTGGCAGCAGGACAGAGAAGCTTCGTTTCGGCTCGTTTGGCATCATGTAGACACGTGCTAATAACGCAGTCTCAAAGGCTATTTTGTTATAACCAGGCCCATTGGCAAAGTCCTCCGACTGCGATCCACACCGAACACAATGCTAGAAGGCAGAGCGCTTAGAAAGTGTCGTTACTACCTCTGTGCCAGGGACCTTTTTCAAGCAAGGCAAATGCCCTGCACACTCCACATGCAATTCACAGCTTGAAAGCACTGTTGCCAAACGCAGTCCTTTCCCCTGCTCCTGGGTGGCTTCGCAAGTGAAATAGGACACTGATGTCTTCCAAGTTCATACACACGTGCCCTAAACTAAAGCTGGACACCAGGATATGCGACGAAACCCAAGGAAAAAATGTAGGAAAAGGAACTCATGGCAGATGGAAAGGAATTATTTTCAAAGAAAGTTTGCTTTGATGATTTGAAACAGAAAGGGAACATCAATCAAACATACGCGTCAGTACGATGACGTCGGATATCTTGTGGCATTGCGTCATCGAAGCATGTTTGGCCACATGCTTCGACTAGACACCTCATCCCCGGTCCAGCAGGCTATGGCAGCATACTTTCAGCCAGGAAGCTCAGGCCGTCAGGGTTCCGAGGCCGCCCGAGAACAACACTCCCGCGATCCATCAACAACGACCTGAAAAATTCCAGATCCACAAACTCCCTCACATCACACGAGGATCTAGTTGCACTGAGGCAGCTCGCCCAGGATCGTCCAAAGTGGAAGGAACTAATGTGTGCTGTGTGTAATGGCTGAAGTTATACAATTACACTAGATACCCTTAACAATAATAACGGATACAATTACACTAGATACCCTTTTAACAATAATAACGGATACAATTACACTAGATACTCTAGATACTAGATACTTGGTACTCTAGATACTAGATACTCTAACAATTTTATCAAACATTATGATAATTACCACATCAAATGCTGCGGAGACCTATCCAGAATCGGCAATATGCTGGCCCTGGCCTGGAGATCTGCAACTATAATCAGCTTCTACTTTGCAACACTAACGGATTAGTCCCCTTTGTCGATTGATGGATCAATCGGTAGATTCGGCTCTGTTTTTCTTTCCTTTCTTTCTTGTTTTGAATTGTACGTTGAACTCATTGGATTTCTTTGTATTCTGTATCTCGTTATCGTTATATTTCCCTCTAGCCCTCTCGCTTAGGATGAGCTTTCTTTTTTATGGCAGCTTAAGCGAAGGCTATATACCTGCTTTATGCAGGTTGATGCCAACGCGAACAAGCAAAATAATAATAATAATTGCGTCATCGCATGAGGGCAGTATACCAGCACAGTGCAATGTATGTACGTACATACATTGCACTGTGCGTACCGAGTACGAGTACAGTGAAACCTGTCTAAGACGACCGCTCAAGGGACCTTCAAAGTGTAGTCTCTGTAAGCAGGTGGTCTCCTTATCCAGGGTCATTTCACTGGAAAGGCATCCCTTGGTCCTGGCAGTAGTGGTCGTCTGGGACAGGTGGTCGCCTTATCCGAGTGGTCGCCTTGACAGGTTTTACTGTGTATCTACTATCTAGCATGTCTAGCTACAGCAGCTGTACTGCTATAATTACAATAATTATAATACAGCTAGCAGGGAGCAGGGAGCACATCTCTGTAGACTGTACTGACTGTAGACTGTACACACAGTCACGTACTCCGTAGTGCTACCGGTTTGGGAAAAATTAATAATACTAATAATGATACTGACGATGCCCTCCTGGGTGAAAATTTGGACAATTTCAACTGTATGTGGTGTAGCCAAGGACTGTTCGTGGGTCGCGAGTTGGGCATACTGAACATACTGACCCTGTCACGTCAGTATCATCAGTAACAACACAATAACAAGATGGAGGAACACTGGCTACTTGAAGTAAGGAAAAGTGCTCCTGACTACTAGTACACTACTACATCATGTAGTGGCTGTGATCAAACTTCCGCCAAGAAGGCTGAAGCCTGGTGCTGGGTCAGAGGTCAAGGAATTATACTGTGCGGCATCCGCCTACTGCATGGAATTGTCCCTGACCGGCCGCCAATAGACCACACAACACGACAGGGTGGGTGGGGTGCCGGGATGGAACAAGGTGAATATCGCATCTGAACTCAGTGCCCCTTCCACTGTGATCGGGTCGCCCTTGGGCCAGGGACCGTCGGATCTATCCGCACGCGTCTGCGTCATCATTGGCTCTGGCGGCCATGTTTGGTCTCCTAAAAAGAGATCACGGCAATTGGCTTCAAAGTGGCCTCGGTCACGGTTGCATGTTGCACAGATCGCAGACTGATTCCAAATCATGTTGAACTTCCAATGACGGTCTAGACCTGGAATCAAGAAAAGAGTGATCGTGACGAGCAAGTAGTTCTTGTAGTTTTGGGTCAGCCTGGGGTGTTGGACACGGACGCACGGTCATTACAGCAGTGACCATTGACCGTACCACTTCTCACCGTTGGTACCCGTTTTAACGGAAATGCGATGATAATTGGCTCCACCTTTTGAATGTGGTTTAACACAACACTTCCCGCACTCTAAGGGCTCCGACTCAGAGGCACAACAGTTCAGTACTACAAATGTACAATGCCGGGGAGGGAGGGGGGGGGGGTGTCATGTTCGTAGCACAAGTCTGTCTACCAGCCGAATTCCATCTCGCGACTGCCAATTGCCATGATTCCAAACGGATTGGTCTATGCTTGTGTCCCCCCCCCCCCCGTCGGACCTACATGTATTCACCTCAACCCTTGCATTGAATTGTGTGATCGGGGGGGGGGGGGGGGAGGCACATGAATCGCTTCAAGGCTATGGCTCCCTGAGGATGCAAACTAAAGTCACTGTGGGATTCATGCTAGCCCTTGGTAGATAATGTTCGAAAAATTGGCATGTTCTGCTTGAAAAGCAGTGAAATTGGCAGAACCATACAAACCTTACGGCAAGCACTTCCTTGAATTTTGCTCCATTTCTTCGCTACCAAACATGCATGAAACATACCAGAAAAAAACTACTCTCAAATTCTGCCGGCATTGTCCACCACTTGAAGGGCTACAGTAGAGTCGCGCGCCCAAGAACGTTGTTTCTAAGGGGTTAGCCTGGGACATTCTTATTTTTCAGCAATCTGGCTGCGTTCTTATAGCACGTTCTTAGAAACAGTGCATACTGGATCATATGTATCCCACAAGCTGCCAGAAAACCAACACCGTCGTTCTTAGCTTTAGGCTGTGGCGTTCTTAGTATTTCAGGCTGGACGTTCTTGGGTTCCACGTTCTTCAGCGCGCGACTCTACTGTAGTTCATGTACCAGCCTGCACATAATGAAGTCACTGTTAGGATAATGCCGGCAGAAAAATTGGCAGAATTCGGTACTTTTTCTGGTAAGTTTCATGCATGTTTGGTATGTGGATAAAGAAATGGAGCAGAATTCGAGGAATTGCCTGCCATAAGGTTTGTATGGTTCTGCCAATTTCACTGCTTTTCGAGCATGATCCGCACACCCTAGTCACTGTGGGGTTCATCCACCAGCATTCTTGCTGGGCGCCGGGGTGTCATGGTTGTAGTATGTGCAGTGCACGCTAATCCTAACCGGATGCTGAACACTTATCCATTGAATGCCTAGCTGCCAAACTGCATGCACCATGTGCCAACCAATGGGGGGGGGGGGGGGGGGGAGGCACGTCGCCAGGGTGGTTGGGTGCTGGGTTCGTCACGGGAAAGTCTTGAAAACTCGCTAACGTTAGCCTAGAAAAATTGAGATGGCTTCAGATGACTCGGATATCAGGGAAATTTAACAACACCTCATCCCCGCAGGTGTCAGCTTCAGCTGCTTCGTTGGGTTCGTCTTCTCCCATTGCATGATTTACATCAGGGAAAGGGAGTAGTGAAATACTGGTATTCCCTATTCAGTGACTCCCTAATCTGATTGCACTAAGAATAGTAGTAAGATCAGGACAGGAGAGGGCATAGTAGCAAAGCGGTGTATGCAAGCCACTTGGCTACAAGATCCGGATACGCACGTACCTGTGGACTGAAGTGGGCCGGAGGCAAGCGATACGACTACGCGGACAGAGAGAGCGAACGGCTGCCGCAGATGTAGCGATCTGTCTGACGTCTGCGCAGCTGGACACAACAAGTACAGTCATGCAAGTCGCAGGCACAGCAGCACTACGGATCCGGATCCATGGAGCTAGCTGATGACAGTGCTAGTGTCAGAGATGTACATCACACACCATGAATACTATTACTATTAGTTAGCTGAGGTCTACCACTGCACTGACCACCTCAGCTCCACACCACCAGATCATTTGAGTCAAAAATGACGTGGTTGCACGCATGTTTCCAGCACAAACACACTCACATTTTTACACGAAAGCTGGACATTCGATATTCGCCCATGATCCGGGAAAAACCGATACGAAGAATGAGAGACTCAGTTTGTTTGTTGCGTAAACAATTTACAGGCGGAAACCTTTCCACTCTCTTTGGCCGATCCGCTCGACAAGCACTCAAACATCAAGTAGCAGTAGCACTGTTGTTTACTTTTGAAAGTACCACCCACACGTGGTAGCGCTTACCTGCAGAGCTCCCAGCTTGGTCGACCCAGCAAACATTTTAGTGAATGCATTAGTCTGGGGTAACTCAGTAAGCTGCAGTGTTGAAAAGACATTAGTGGACGCAGCTAAAGTCCAGGCAGCAGCGCTAGCGAGGTGATTCTAGCGACCATGGCAGCATCGTCGCGTGGTCCCATGTACAAGATCGTCCTGCTGGGCGAGCTGGGTGTTGGCAAGACATCCATCTTCAGGCGGCTGAAGGACGATGAATTTGATGAGACGGTCACGACGACCACTGGCATTGATAGCTGCACTCGCCCAGTCACGATCAATGGACAAACCGTTACGGTAAGCGTCGGATTCTACCCGATATCTAGCCACGTTTCTCTGCTGTTGAACATCAGTGCCGGGCAGTGCTGAGAAAATTGGAGACCGACCACAACAGACCCTGGCGGTAATACGCTAGTCCCTAAACCATTTCGAATTTCGAATTGAAAAGTAAAATAATTTATTCGTGGAGAGGCTGGCATGTCTCGGATTTCTAATCACATGATGTTCCTGGGTGGAAGGTGTTTAGTGGGTTTGGGGGGAGGGGATTGGGATGCCATTGCAAGCCACACACAACGTCCTATTGTTCTTGCGAATCCATCCAAGATTGTGGACGGAGAAGTTTCGGTGTTGAAACATCGCTCAGGTTGCACCGTCCCAGGATTATTGTCAGGCCAAATTTGCTAGCAATTCCTAGAGCAAAGTATCGAAAATCCCTGGAAAGGAAAATTGCTTGCAAACCCGAGCACAATATCAATGTTTCTCTCCCAAATTTGATCCGAATGTGGCATTTTGAAGCTGTCATTGCTCATATACAACTTGGACGGTGCATATGACTCATTTGAAGTCATTTCCCCACATTTTGCCGACACGTGACCCACTTCTGGCTATTTTTCTAACATGTGACACACATTTTGGCCTCACATTGGAGCAAAAAGGTATCAAAATATCGAATGGCCTGGCAAAATGAAAGCAAAATATCGACGATGAGCCAGCTAAATTTCGCCGCAGAATATCGAAGCGAATAGGATTTTTCGATCTTTGACCACTTTGTGCTGGGTCTGATCTACTCACGTCCCACTGCTTTAGTAGCTGCACCTGCACCCTGATCCTAGAGGGTGGTGGCGTTCCCACGGCGGATGCTGAAAACTCGGTCTCCAGCCAAGTCTCAAGCGAACCGTGATATTTTTATCGACGTCAGCCGAGCAAATTTTGTCTGACACTACCTGGGATAGTATTACTGGAAATCGATAGGAAGTTGAAGTTGATGGTAATGTGCAGCATTGCTCTGTGACCGGGAGCACACTGTGTTGGGGTGGAGGCCGCTTAATTACGTAATTAAAGGGGAAGTGCCGCAAAGTACCGTTGATCTGCCCCCCCCCCCCCACGCCATGTCGCTTCCCAGCTGGGTTTTCGGCAGGGGGCGGGAATTAGATCAAGGCTGTCAAGTGCAGTACGATGTACAACAATGTGGAAGATCAGACTTGATGTGCTGGATTGTGCACATTTTCATCCTGGACTGGCACTTATTGTGTACAGCAGTGCATGCTTCGGTTCAACATCGTATTTCGTTGTAAATGCCGGAGTCGCTTCACAGGCAGAAAATCAACAGGGGGCGGCAATTAGAGAGGGGGCGGATCAACGGTACTTTACGGTATACCCTAAAATCAAATTTTCACCAGTTGTAGTCTTCGGGGTGCTGAGTCGAATGGTCTTAGTTCGAGGAAGCTGAGATTCTCCCTTCCTTCTTTATTCCCAATCGAACTCGCGCATTTCCACCGAAACTGGGTGACTATGCCCTACTATATGGGGATTTGTATGCAAAAAGTCACTAAAGGCGCCATTTCGTTCTTATAAAAGCACGGATGACTGCGATTGATCCATATGTTGTAGTCTTTTGGACGCTGAGTCGACTGGTTTTGGTCCGAAAAGGCTGCGATGCAGCGTTCGGCCCTTATTCCCAATCGAACATGGGTGAGTAAGCGGTCATGTGCTCGTGCGTACACAAGTCGCCTGGTCACCGTGCCTGCAGGCTACAACTTTCACACCAGGGTTCAACTCAAAGGTTTAACTCGAGTGACAGGAAAAAGTAAAAGTTGTAGCCTGCAGGCACGGTGACCAGGTGACTGGTGTATGCATGAGCACGGGAGCGCTTACTCACCCGTGTTCGATTGGGAATAAGGGCCGAACGCTGCATGTGTGATGCGAGGAACTTCATTTGGAGAAGAGTTCTTCCAATGCGAAGTTGAAAAGTTATGATAGGCCTTCATGGAATGTTTGTCCAGAATCTAAAAGTGATAAGAATCTGGCCAGCACTTGTCTCAGTGAAACTCTCACGAACAACAAAATTAATAGTATACGAGCAATGCTGGTCACCTTGAAACCTTGTGCATGTGTATTTGTGTGTGTGTATATGTGTGTGTGTGTGTGCACTGCTTGCATTTCGACTGCATCATGGCGTTTCACCCAAGTTTGTGTGCCGTGACTGCACAGGCACCATTCAAGTGAAAACCTTTTTCTAGAATCATCGTGTTCCGGGGTCAGAGTCATGCTTTCTTTACAAGAAAAAACTGGGTTAAAAGACCCTTGCTGCTTATTATAGCCCAAGCGTTCAGCACCATACAAACAAGTACTAACTGGGATGTGCTATTCTGCATGCCTCCAGTAGGGAAGCGGGGGCAGCTTACACCCAAGTGTGTCTCTGACACCCGGGGAACCGTATTAAAGTTATTTTTGTAGCTTTCGTTGGTTACACCGGGTACTACTTCGAAGTAGAAGTACTAAATATATTTCATGGAGTGCGTAGCTGCTTTGTCCTGCTATTTACTTGACTGGTTGAATATGGTGGTAAAGACACACTGGGCAATATGTGTGTATGCGTGTGTGGGCAGACGTGTATTTACCGCCATATTGCCAGGTGTGTCTTTAACACCATATTCAACCATAAGTACAGCTGCAGTGGTGTCTTCCACTTCATTCGCTAGACTGGACTAAACAAACCGTAGGGTTCTAACTAAAGGTTTCGGCGGGAGGATAGTGTACGTCTGCAGGCCGCATTGGTCTGGTTCTGCATGAGTCTGAAAGTGTGAGAACTGCTGACCTTCTGAGAATACATGCGCATGTTAATCATTAGAGTGCAACAGCGTGGAGTTGGGGGACGGGTAAGCACCATCCAGCATCATGACACCAGCAATCTTGACATTCGATATGGACGGAAGTGACAAAACTGCTCGGCGAAAGGTTTAGGATTTCAACACCGTAGACACAGAGATGGAATGTTTCGATGAAAACATGCCACTACTTCGAAGTAGATGTGTAAATGTTGCAACGAACAGGTACACTAAATGCCCCTCTGCTTTTTTTCTCAGTCCTTTTTTGGCGTTTAGATGCTTGACGACTTCTTCTGTGTTCTGCTCTGTGTGCTGTGCAGTTGAGTGTATGGGACACGGCAGGAGTCGAGCGGTTTCGCACGCTAACGCGCAACTACTATCGCGGCGCGCACGCCACCGTTTTCGTCTACTCGGTGGACGAGCCGTCGTCGCTGCACTACCTGACGTCGTGGGTACGGGACGCGGAGAGCTTCGCCTCCACCGCCGTCAAATTCCTGGTCGGTAACAAAGTTGATCTGGATAACCACGACATTGATAGTGCCACCGCAGAGTCGTTTGCGTCGAATCACGACTTTGTCGAGATGTTCACCACTTCGGCAAAGACGGGCGAAGGCCTAGAGCACGCCTTCACGCAGATCGCCACCAAGCTGCACAACAGCATGGGCGGAAAAACGTCAGCGTCTCCATCGTCCAATCACGCCGGTGCGGACAACCCAGTCAGCGGGAATATCGATCTAGCGACGGATGACCTTCCCGAGAAGAAGGGCTGCTGTTAGAACAGTTGGCCCGGTACCGCAGAGATTAGCGACTTTTTTTTATATGCAGATATTTGAAATCAAGCAAAGAGGAACAATGGGCTGTAACGCTATCGTCAGTACCACTGATGGTTGTGTGCGTGACGTTTTACACGGTGCACAGCCCCTGCTACTGCTGCTACTGCTGCTGCAGCTGGTGCTTGTTACTGCCGTGCAGTTGAGACAAGTACATAGAGGAAAGCACCAGCACTCGCCTGCAGTGACCAATCGATCCGTTCATGTACAGTTCCATTACCAGCTTGTATTGCTAAGTGCTTGTAGTTGCAGCTGCCCAGTAAAATCGTATTGCACCGCAGCTGCAGTCTTCTAGTACCAGGCAGTTTGTAGCAATACTGTTAGTTGCAAAATCTAAGCACTGTTGAACATACGAGCACTTAGTCAAGTGAGTCCAACTGCTGTTTTTATGTGAAAGTATCATTCCCTTCGCGGCTCCACGTTTACCTATTCTAGCCCTTTTAGAAGACAGTAGTTTACGTCTTTCTTATCCAATGCACGCTCCGTACGGTTTGTGAATATGCAACAGCCCCACAGCTACAGCTCCTGTAGATCTATTAGTGCTTCCATTGAACCAGTGAACTTGCAGGGTTGCCCGGGTGTCTCCCGGCCTTCTTGCAATACATTCCAATGTACATGTACATAGTTTTCGACTATTGAAACTCCAATCCCTCTTTCCCTAATTCCTTTGTATTGCCCATACACCGATGCTGATGGAGTGATGCCTCTTGTACATGCAACGCAGCACAGCATTGATGCAATAAACCTATGTTTGTAACCGTGTATGGTTTGTCCACTATGCGCGCGCGCGCGTGTGTGTGTGTGCATGCGTGTCTGTCTGTCTGCTAGTTCGGTTGGTGGGTACACTTATGCCTGATTGTGCTGGGTCTGTTGCCAACAGTCTCGGCTGCTTGAAGGTGTAATGTTGTACCTGCCACCTTTGTTGGTTCCAGGGTTCATATACTTTCTATTTGAAGTATACATACCTGTTAATCATGGACTGCTTCTGGCTAGATTAACTCTTGTGTAATCGATGGTGCTAGTGAAGCTTATCAGATCCACTCTGATTTAGCCACCCACACTAGTAGCAAGTATTACCTTCACTGGGGGCAGGGGTAACTGCAGTTGGATCCCGGGACGGATACCCTGATGCTGTCAATCCTTTTTCTGCACCCGGTTGTCCTCACCCACTTACTGAGGTGTGTTGAGCCCATATGTGGGATCATTTTCAAGTCCACCCAGAGTTTTGGGGGTTTCAGGGGGTGTCGGCCGTTGGGCGGTTCAATAGGGCTTGAAAGTGATGACGTCAAAAACGGCCAGGGAGTACTAAGTTGACATCAGATTTCTATTTTGGATCCACTGAGGTGTGACTTTGCTATTGCCTCAGTATGTGGGTGCATAGCAACCCACTCATGTCGTGTGCAGGGGTGACTTTTACTTCGCCACCAGTTGTAACCCCGCCCCCAGTAGCCAAATCAGTCAGTTTCACTGGTTACATCACCTTGCGGTGAGTAAGACGGCTTGAAATGTGCTTGGATCCAAACAAAAACTGGATCCAAGTGGATTCAATTTTTGAATTTTTGAAATTGTTGCTATACTGTGACGTAGCACTTTCAAGCCCTATACTCAGTATAGCCTATAGTCATCTTTCCAAGATTCCTTTTGAATTTGAGTCTCTCCCCTCTCCCGGGGAGACCCACGTGACCCACGCAGTGAGCAACAAGTACAAGTCTGCCTGCCTGTCTGCGTTGATCCGGGTCGGGGGTCATGAAATAATTAATTGGTAGCTCTCCACCGCCACCAGGTACCAACCTAGACTGAATGGACCAGTTACAGTTGATGAACTCGTACTTCTCTCCGACGGTTGCCTTGCTGGCTGCAAACCGAGCAATTGTTCGATCGGCGACTAGAACGTTCCCAGTCTGGATCCAGTACTCCACTGTTACTTTGTGAACTTGCCTTTGTAGTTCCACTGTGGTGAGTAGATAACAGCCCATTCCTCTCTCCTTGTGTGCACGTACAGCGGCAAGATTTCAAACGGCTCTGCCGCCTTGCCAGGCTTTGGGGTGTCTACTGTTGTCCAGCCTCTTGGATATAACGTTTTGGAAAGATACCGGTGGCCGCCTTCTCCGACTCTGATGCGTCGAAAAACAGAGCTCATCCTTTTTCTCTTGGGGTGAAACGAATACGAATATTGACAATCCGAATACAGGAAGTCGTCGGGCTTGAAGCCTTCTGCCCGAGTGACGATGCTCTTCTGCTCACGAACAACACGAATGGAATAGTGTAGAACGGTCCGAGCTGTTATGAACCCTACCGACACAACTACCCGCGTATACGACAGGTGCTAAGTCAACCACAAGTAGAAAGAGAGGTAGACCACAGAATAGGTTGCGCTAAAACACTGCACGTTACAAAGTATACTGACGTCACGTGACAAAGATAGGTGTAAACTAGAACTTTGACAGCCAACAAAATCATTTTGGACGTCTAATGTCACATTTGAAAGTTGCTAACTGCACAAGACAAATACATCACGAACCTCAAAAGCTGACAAAGTGGGTAGAAAGGAGTGTGTCACGAGTGTGATGCAGTGGCGAACTGTGAGATGCTAAAGCGACTTTTCCCGATGATCCAGATCTTATTATTATTATTATTTATTCTTCTTTTACTAGGGAATTCCCAAGAGGCGTCAGCGCCTTTTTACAGGGAACCCTAGGTATAATTTGATGGATGAGCGAAATTCAGCTGGTGAACTAGACATGCGGCAAGCCGGTGGAAGTGTATTCCACCTGGCAGCGCCCAAATAAGAAATTGCACTAAAGCCATATCGGGTGTTAGCGGCTTGACTACAGGGTTGGCGCCTGACGCTATAATAATAATTATTATATAATCCTTGTAGCAGATCATCCTTGTAGCAGATCATCCTTCTTCAGATCAATGGCATATTTCCTGGTCCAGGAGAAGTCATAATTAATTTTGTTGATGTCATCTTCAGTGGGTCCGTAAAATAGTAGCGGTAGATTTTTCTTGTGACCAGACGACGCTTGCAGACACCAGCACGAGCACTGCATCAGTCACACTCCATAACAGCTAGAAGTTGCTCCTGACAACTAATTACTTGACAAGCCTCGTTTCGTTCCATTATGTCAATTTATGATGTTGGGAACTCATCAGAGGAGAGGTACACGTTGAATGGAACGCGCTGAACTATAATTTAATTATAAGACCTCTTTTACGGGCAAACAGAATACAATTCACGGTGGCATGGCGAATGATTAGAACACAGCACCAAAAAATGAAAACAAGTGTATGTGTAAACGGTACCATTTGGTAGAGGAAAGATCCAAGAGTCCCTAATCCCCTTTTGACATCAAAATCAATGAAAAAACGCAAAAAAAACGGGGAAAACCAGGAAAGTACAAGGGCACTGTCCTGCCCACCATCATATTATCATCTCCAAAACCTCACTGAGCCGGCCCTCCGAGATTGCCAACTCTCGCAAAGCATTTACAGGACGGTGATATGATGATCGGGCACCGCGGATGCACATGCCGACCGCAACAATGCAAAAGCCAGTCGACACCGGACATAGGTCAGTGGTCATTGTCTCGGCATACAACTTTGTATCCCCATTTGAAACGAGACCACACAGGCGCTTGACAAATCTGGAGCACTCTGGCGCACAAAAACCCGCCATGGTGAAAACTAGTGGGCTAAATGTCCCACGGTGAAGGTCCGGCGGATTCTGCCGGCAGAAAAATTGGCAGAATTCGGTACTTTTTCTAGAAAGTTTCATGTATGTTTGGTACCGTATTATCTCTAATATAAGCACAGTCTCCAATAATAGCACGTCTCCAATAATAGAACACCTTGGGCGGCATTCAAAAAATAAAGTGCTCAGTCTCCATTATAAGCACACTGTGTAAATTCATTATCTGTACCGGCGAAAAAAACCCTGAAATGTGTGTGTCATACATGAATTTGGCATGGCAACATGCCTCTGAAATGAGGTTGAAATAATAATGGAACAGTCTCCAATAAAGGAACGTCTCCATTAATAGCACGGGGCGGAGGTACATTGAAAAAATAAAGGACCGTGCTTATATTAGAGATAATACGGTATGTGGATAAAAAAATGGAGCAGAATTAGAGGAATTGCCCGCCATAAGGTTTGTATGGTTCTGCCAATTTCACTGCTTTTCAAGCAGAATCTGCCACCTTTTCGAGCAGAATCCGCCGGTCCCTACCCACGGTCCACATTGATGATACGCTCAGCATACTCCAGCTTCTTCTTCCTCTCATGCTCCGCCAACAGTTTCTCGAGAGGTTTGGTGACATAGGACGGAGCATCAGGATGAAAAACCCGGACATCCAGGAAAGCATTCTGTGCCCTGGTCCACAGCCCTCGAGCCCGGATATCAGCGCGAGCATCGTTGGCTGTGTTAGTTGAGGCTGCCAGAAACACCTCTCCCGAAACCGGAGCAAGCTGAGGCTCGACAGCGAAATCCGAGCAAACCTCAGTTAAAGTCGGCAAGAATGTCGCGAACTTCATTGTGCCGAATGGTGGGGAAACCACCAGTAGGGCAACACATGGCATTGGCCGGACTAAACGGTTGGCCACAAGAGCAGGTAGTAGGCACATCAACCAATGCCCAGGCATACCGCAACGCCACCGCATCCGGCCTGAAATCTCCCTTTGACAGATGATAGCCGTGTTTTCTGATAGGCAGCGTGTTGCGCCAGCTAGAGACACCTCGGGAGGACAAATGCTCCAACCGACGTGCCATATCCGCCGACGCCGACTGCCGCAGCTGGCGGAACTCAGCCTCGTTTGTAGTGCCGCGTTGACTGACAAAATCCGTCTTGGCTGTCATAGCATCTTGCCGAACACGTTCCGGTGCTTACTTGGTCCATGATGTGTGTTGCAGAATTTCACTAACCTGGGCTGCTGTCATTGCCCTTGAAGAGTCGTGCTCTGTCCCGCTCATGCTGTGAAAGTGTGGATTGGCCATTCCCCCGAGACGTGTCGGCAGCCTGAGAATCGCCAAATCCTCCGTGGTTGGTTGGTTGGATTTATTTAAAGTCGTACAACAAACAGGCATGTCTGCCTCCTTATATGAAGACGACTTCTGGCAGTAAAACATTTTTAAAGAAAAGAGAAAGGAACAAAAGAAAAAAAGAAGAAGATAAGATCAAGAATGTATAGACTGAGCATACAGCTAGCCTCAGCATGTACTATACTAGTACATACTACTACAGTCGTCCCTCTCTAATCCAGCACTTTATAATCCAGCACCCTCGATAAACCAGCACAATTTTCAGTAGCCAAAATGTCCTCTTCATGCACATTGCAGCAGTAGATCAGATTTTCTAATCCAGCACCCTCCCTAATCCAGCAGATTTCCGTGGCACAAATGGTGCCGGATTATAGAGGGACCACTGTACCGTATTTTCCGGAGTATAGTGCGCACTTTAGATGTGCTATTTTAGGCCATAAATCCCAGGTGCGCACTATGCTCCGAATATGAAATGCATGTACTTCAATGAAGATTGAAGTGCGCACCACCAATGAAGATTGGGGGTGCGCGTTATATGGTGAATGCATCTCGACCAATTGCAGCTGGCAAGACTCGGTTTAGATTACCTTGTCCAACGCTGATACTGCGTCCTCCGGAATGGGAACCGTACGAAAGAGGTAGACCCAACGACCCCGCAGGCCATGGGTCAGAGCTGCATATGCCGCGTGTGGCTCTGTGCTGGCAAACTTTGCTAATGTGCGTAGCTCCTTGCACCGATCACCAACCCTCTCCCTCACTTGGCTGGCAACATCATCAGGCTCCCCGATGTATGAGCCCAGATACTTAGTGCTGCCAGTGACAATGCAGACACCGGTGCCTTCAAACAGACGTGAAGCCTCCTCCTCCTCCTCCACTCCGGGCTTCACGAGAAGTAGGGTTTTGTCCGGATTGGTGAAATATCCATACAGGCGACCGTGTTCCTGGATTGTTGTCCACCAGTCTCGAATCGCTCTCATCCTGCCAGCACCACTGGAGTCATCCGCATACCAAATCTGCTTAACATGGACAGCGGGTCTCCCATGGGTTGTCCCCTCTTTTGACGAAATCTCCCCACCGCCAGAGACAAACAGACGCGCCTCAGACTGATAGGAGTTCCCAAGAATGGTGGATAACGCTGGACAGAGACGCTGAACGTTACGCAGAGCTGCCTGTCGGTTTATGCTATTGAATGCGTTACTGGCATCTACCGACAGAACTCCCTTA
Source organism: Sycon ciliatum (assembly GCF_964019385.1). NCBI lineage: Eukaryota > Metazoa > Porifera > Calcarea > Leucosolenida > Sycettidae > Sycon > Sycon ciliatum. The sequence goes on from NC_088643.1 coordinate 3,356,116, forward strand.
GTGGACGATTCGTTGTAAATGTCTTGCATGGCATGCACTGCTGCTTCAATGCCCCCTGGTGATCCAGCGCATTTTTGAAGATGCCCGCAGGCTTCCTCCGCGTCAGTGGAAGCAATGTGCAGAATAGCCTTCGATACTATCCGCCTGAGCACCTCGCCCACGCCAATAGTGCGTGCGCCAGGCTGCTTGTCAAGGGCAATTAGCCGGCATGACAGAAACGGCACCAGGCCTTCAGCCGGACGAACATGGGTAGCGAGAAGGCGAGAGAGGTCAGCAATAGCCTGACACAGACTGGTTGATGTCCCCTTAAAAGAGGAACACATCCACGGCCAACATGCCGAGTCTACTATAGTATCCCAGACGGACCTGCAGATCCCTCCGAGTGCATCGCCACCGATTTCAGAAACTCAGCAGCGAGGCCATCAAAACGTATGCCTTCAACACCGGAGGCATCCCCAGGCTTCAGGAGGTGGTAGCCGAGCCTCCGGATGCTTGTCCAGTAATGCCTCTTTGACAGGAATAGAGGAACCATCCCGGAGAGGTACGGTATCGTTGATGTTCAGCACACCACCCGCTTCACCACGTCTGACTGGATCCAGGCATCTAAGTGCATCATGCACACGGCCCTGGCACATGAGGTCAGAGAAGTGGCGAGCCTCATCTTCCTCACCTCGCTTGCGGCCCCCCTTACGCGGCCGAAACAGCGAGTCTTGCAGGCAGCGGCCTTCGCTCATTGACGTCAAATTCCCCGCTTGCCATAATGCCATTTTCCGCTGCAAATGCATGCAGAGTATTCTCCTTTGGTTTGCTGTTGTTACGGGTTGACTGCAGCATCAGGGAAGGAAGCACGGAGAACCGGTAGAGAGCGATGCAGTCAGTGCCAGCAGAGTCAGTGAATCGTCGAAGCTCAGCAACTAATAGATTGACAAAAGCCTTGCCAATGGACCCCGTCGTGATACGAAAGAACTGCTTCCACCACTGGACGATCTCATCATAGCATGACATTATGGAGAGTTGTCCCTGATCTGCTCGCCCGATGCCCTGCACCGGTAGTATCTCCTGTTCGTCTCCAGGAGTAGGAACACGTCCAGAGTTGGCGTCTCCCGGGTGAGCGGGATTGGACTCAGCATTGTCCTGGTTCACCGCCAAGCGTACTGGAGGTGCTGTAGGAACCAGCGGCGCCATGTCCGGGCTTTGTGTGTTAGCTGCAGCGCTGGTGAAGATGATGGTGCTGCTGCTGAGGACGCATCCCGGGCTCCAGCGCGATTTCTACGTCGTTGCGTGGAATTCTCACTTGGTGAGTGGGTTGATCATGCCACGCTTGGGTGAAGGTCGGCGCCTGGCCTAGTTGCACTGTCTGTGTACGTATGATTTACAGCCTGAGATGTACATCATCCACCTGGCTGTTGGTAACGCGAGTTCCGGAGCTAGCGCTGTCACCCACATCATTGCAGTGGCCATAGGCATAGCCTAGGACACCCCAGTCCCAACGCCAGGAGTGCTATTTCTGCAGGTACTACAAGGTTGAACTAAAATGATAATAATTATTACTTTTTTTATAGAAGACATTGGCGCAATTAATGCCAATTATGTGTACACCCAACAAACTATCACGTGTGACAAATCAACACGAATGGAAGAGTGTAGAACGGAGGTGTTATGAACCCTACCGACACAACTACGACTGAGTCGACAGGTGCTAAGTCAATCACAAGGAGAAAGAGAATGGAACGACACAAGGCGTGTCGGGAGCAACTTCTAACGTTAGCTGTTATGGAGTGTGACCGGTGCAGTGCTTGTGCTGGTGTCTGCAAGCGTCGTCTGGTCACAAGAAAAATCTACCACTACAATTTGACGGACCTGCTGAAGATGGCATAAAAAAATCATGAATTCTCCTGAAATCTGCCATTGATCTGAAGAAGGATGATCTACTACAACTTCAAGGTTTATAATTAATTTTTATAGCGTCAGACGCCAACCCGTTAGTCAAGATCTGGATGGAAACGTCGCTTTAGGTTTAGCATCTCACAGTTCGCCACTACATCACACACGTGATACACTCCTTTCTACTGTGTAGCTTTCGAGGTTCATGAAGTATTTTGCACTACAAGTCTACATTGTAGTTAGCAACTTTCAAATGTGACATTAGACGTCCAAAAGGTGTTGGCTGTCACTCGGCTTCTAGGTTATACTTTGTGACGTGTAGTGTTTCAAAGTAGCGCAACCTATTCTGTGGTCTACCTCTCTTTCTCCTTGTGATTGGCTTAGCACCTGTCGTAGTTGTGTCGGTAGGGTTCATAACACTTAACAGCTCGGACCGTTCTACACTATTCCATTCGTGTTGTTCGTGAGCAGAAGAGCATCGTCACTCAGACCGAAGCCCGACGACCTCCTGTATTCGGATTGTCAATATTCGTATTCGTTTCACCCCTAGAAAAAAAGATGAGCTCTACCGGAGAAGACGGCCACCGGTATTTTTCCAGAACGTTGTACCCAAGAGGCTGGACAACAGTAGACACTCCAAAGCCTGGCGAGGCGGCAGAGCCGTTTGAGATCTTGTCGCCATACGTGCACACAAGGAAAGAGGAGTCGGCCGTTTTCTACACACCAGACTGGAACTACAAAGGCAAGTTCACAGAGAAGAAAGTAACAGTGGAGTACTGGATCCAGACTGGGAACGTTCTAGTCGCTGATCGAACAATTGCTCGGTTTGCAGCCAGCAAGGCAAGCGTCGGAGAGAAGTACGAATTCTCTGGAGAAGTGGATAGCAACTGGAGTCCAGCCCAGTCACAGGAGCAAAGCGCCGTTATAACAGTGAGTACCATCAGAGAACTAGTCCCCAGCATGGACGCCTTAATAATCCTGGAGAAGATCGCAAGGACGGACCCGAAGACAAAAGAAGAAGGTGCGGCATCGGGAGGAAAGCGCAAACATGTCGTCGCAACTGAATTAGCTGGACCTGGGAAAGCTGAACCAAAACGGAAGAGCGGGCAAGATAAGCCTCGGCGCGAAAGTATAGCCGAACACACAACTACGGACTGAAATGAGCTGGTCAGAATGTAATAATTACTGGAATACTAGCAAGAGATCTCTCTCTCTCTCTCTTTCTCTCTCTCTCTCTTTCTTTCTCTTTCTCTCTCTCTCTTTCTCTCTCTCTTTCTCTCTCTCTTTCTCTCTCTCTCTCTTTCTTTCTCTTTCTCTCTCTCTCTTTCTCTCTCTCGTTCTCTCTCTCTCTCTCTTTCTCTCTCTCTCTCTCTCTTTTCTCTCTCTCTCTCTCTTTCTTTCTCTCTCTCTTTCTTTCTCTTTCTCTCTCTCTCTCTCCCTTTCTCTCTCTCTCTTTCTCTCTCTCTCTCTTTCTCTCTCTCTCTCTCTCTCTCTCTTTCTCTCTCTCTCTCTTTCTCTCTCTCTCTCTTTCTCTCTCTCTCTTTCTCTCTCTCTCTCTTTCTCTCTCTCTTTCTCTCTCTCTCTCTCTCTCTCTCTCTCTCTCTCTCTCTCTCTCTCTCTCTTTCTCTCTCTCTCTCTCTCTCTCTCTCTCTCTCTCTCTTTCTCTCTCTCTCTCTTTCTCTCTCTTTCTCTCTCTTTCTCTCTCTTTCTCTCTCTTTCTCTCTCTTTCTCTCTCTTTCTCTCTCTTTCTCTCTCTTTCTCTCTCTTTCTCTCTCTTTCTCTCTCTTTCTCTCTCTTTCTCTCTCTTTCTCTCTCTTTCTCTCTCTTTCTCTCTCTTTCTCTCTCTTTCTCCATCTGCGCATAAAATCTCGACTGACAACCTGCTTGTTAAATCATGCACCTGCTTTCAGGTGTAAAAACCCTGTCACAGTGTAGAGGTCTCAGTCCTCATTCGTTAGACTTACCTGTCTTTATTAATGTAACTTACTCTCTGTCTGGCTGTCTCTCTCTCTCCGTCTCTCTGTTTTTGGTTCACAAAACATCTCTGGCATTGATTTCTTTCTTGCTTAGAAGTCTGCCGCGCCTTTGTTCTCGTACTCACCTCTATGTACTAGTGTTGTGCAAACCCTCCTTCTAGTCTCTTTCATTTTGCCCCGAGATGTTTTGATTCATAGGATTATGTCGCTCATCATTCGCTCCCTGGTCACTGCCACTGGACAGCTCTGCGCGTTTGGTTGTAGAGAATTCAAATAAAGAAAACAAGTATAACATAGAGCAGTGTGAATGTAGCACATCATGACATGAGTGTGTGAGTGCAACACATGCAGTGATGTGTAGAATGCAACACATGACATCTACATGCTAGTAGTGGTGTAACTAACTAATTACTAACTTACTGTAAGAACACCGCAGTCACTATCACTACATCACTCCTTCCCCCAAACAAAAAAGCCGGTGCCGGGGAAAGCAATAGAAGGAATTTTTTTTAAAACACAATAATAATATCCGAGTTTCAAATAATAATAATAATAATAATAATAATAATAATAATAATGATACGAAGTAGTGAGCTCCGGTACGGTGTGGGGAGCAAACCCTTTCTTAATAATAATGTTTATAGAAAAGAAAAATGACTAATGAGTAATGTTAAGTTGCCAATGAACTACAAGTTACGCCATAATGTCCACTAACACCACCAGTTACTAAACAATCAGCTCATGCGATAACATTGCACGACACTGACCGACGGCACTGACGTTCTAGAACAAACTGGCTGTTGGAGTGCGCATCCAAGATGTGCAAGAGCTGTTACTAAGTGTTAGCCAGTTAGTTCTAGACCACCAGTACCGTCGGTCAGTGTCGTGCAATGTTATCGCATGCAAAATGTTGTAAATGATCGTGATACTTCCTCCAGTATAAACAGCTGGTGGAATCCCGATTCGGCACCCAGCACTGAGAATACTGGTGCTCCTGCTAACTCGCTGGTTATTTTGTCTACCGTTGGGAGAGAATGGCGTTCTCTAATGATGGATTTATTCAGCTGTCCATAATCCACGCATAATCGGAGTGTACCGACTTACGGACAGGCACAACGAGCGAGACCCAAGACGATGCCTCCTTCACGGGCTCGATGATGTCAACCTTAGCCAGACGTGCCAACTCCTTTTCTATGTCGGCTTTGGCGCTACGAACTGGCTGGGCTACCGGTCTAGCGCTCTTGTCCACAGTCCACACTGGACCACAGTGATAACATACATAATAGAAACTGGAGTAGTTTCAACAAGACGTGCTGTATCCGCCATGTGTGCATTTACTAGCAGTTCCAATTGGGAGACTGATGACATCTTGACAAGTCTATACTTCCACACAACTCACGAAAAAGTCAATTCTACGGTCTCCCCAAGGACCATAAGCCCGGGCTTCCTTTGCGACCCGTCGTATCCACATGCGGCTCGTCGACAAGCAATGCCTCCCTGCTGTTGGAGAGAATACTCAACCAGCTGCTTCGATTTGTCCCGGACCATTTGCCAAACACGGAGGAATGTCTCCAGGAGTTGAGAACCCTTGGTAGTCTTCCGTCCGACTGTATTGTTGCGTCGCTGGATGTCGTGTCTCTGTACTCCAACATCCCTGTGACAGTGTCCCCGAGAGTATGGACGCTGCGATGAAGCTACTGGAGCTGCATCGAGACAAAGTAGACATGTATCACTTGTCATTGTCCGATGTTCGTGAGTTGCTAAAATTCGTTCTGGAGTACAGTTACTTCGAGTTCAACAGCAGTATGTTCAGGCAGTGTAAAGGTTTGGCGATGGGGGATCACTTTGCCCCTCCTTTAGCGATCATTTTTATGTCAAAGTTGGTGGAAGAGGCGGTTCCCATGTAAACCGCGTCTGGACCGTCGATACATTGATGATTGCACCTTGGTTTGGTTGCATGGTCGTCGGAAGTTAGTGGAGTTTGTGTCCTTCATGAACAACCGACATCCTGACATCAAATTCACCATCGAATACATGTACATCCATGATGCAAATTCACACACCATCAGCTACCTTGACTTGTCAATCAGTGTCCAGAGTGGTGTTCTCCAGACGGAGCTGTTTGTCAAGCCAAGTCACAGTGGTGTTCATTTGTCCTATATGTCGTCCTTGCCAATGGATGTGAAGAAGTCTGTAGCCCGGGAACAGTTTCGGAGAGCCTACAACAACGCATCGACAGAGCAGGGCCGAAGTAGGGGAGAAGAGAAGATCGCTAAGCTACTGCAAGAGAATGCCTATCCACAACCAGAAATACAAGCAGCGAAACGCAGAGCATCCGTACCAAGACAAGCCACAAACCGCAAAGAGAATACATATACATCCATCCTCAAACTCCCATTCATCAACGATCGCCTAGCCCGTGACGTTCGTCGTACAGTTCGGTCGTACAGCAAGAATGTCCGTGGTCTTTGTGGTCCACTTCACAACAATAACGCACACAGAAGTCTCTGCTGTGAGCACGGTGGCTCGGCAATGGCTTTATTATTGATATTATTATATCTCCTTCCTGATTTTTTTCTTGAATAATTGTACGCATAGGGCCTGATAAGAAAAAATAAGCACAAGACACTGCTGCTACTGTAGTCGCACAGCAAAACACACAGAAAACGACAAAATGTTACAATGAATGTAACAACACCCGTCCAAGCTAAAGGACCGACATCCCTGCCCCAGGACGGCATCTCGAAACCCCCACACACTCACCACACGGTCATCATCCAGCTTCAGTTCAATCACTGTATTCTTCCCCTGCAGACTCAACCCCCTTGTCACTAGTCATACAATCTGAAGCTGTATTATTTGGGAGACATGCGACCTGTACTATTATTATTATTATTATTATTATTATTATTATTATTATTATTATTATTATTATTATTATTACGACTACACCATAGCTCAGTGGTTAGAGCATCGCTAGCTACAAGCGAGGGTCCCTGGTTCGAATCCTGGTGGTGACAGTCAATTTTTTCTTCAGACTTTTCCCGTTTGTCTCTTTCCCTCAAACTAGTGAAGATTATGAAAACAATAAAAGCCTTTGTGAAATGTCGGTTCAGCTCGTTCTGTTGATCGCAATTCTAAAATTATTATTATTATTATTATTATTATTATTATTATTATTATTATTATTATTATTATTATTATTATTATTATTATTATTATTATTATTATTATTATTATTATTATTATTATAAATACATGTAAATGTAAATGCAAAACAATTAAAAACAAAAACACAAACAATGAGCAATAACTTCAGGACTGGGCACAAGTCCTAAACCAGTAAAAGGTGCAAGAGATAATAATCAACCTTGCGAGTTCGAGTCAAAGCATGCGGACTCACAACAAAATGGCATCAACGTGAGCAAAGAGGAAGAAGAGAAAGGAAACAGCAAAACAAAAAGCAAAGACGGAGGATAAACGGCAACAGAACCAAAACTGGCAAACAAACCTGTGACATCATCATGCACAGACACAAAAGACAAATCGAGCCGAGTCAAACTGGCATGAGCGACTCATGCTGCAGGACATCGCTGGGGTGATGGCTGAAATTCACCTTCCTCCGACTACCACGCAACATCATGACGGAGTCACGGACTAGAGTGAAGCCAAGCTCACAGCGGATCCGTCCCATGAGGATGCTGTACGAGTCTCCGGTTGCCGCTGCCAGGCGAATGGCGAGACGTTTCAACATATTCCGGGCCTCACCGCCAGCTCCCCCGACAGAGGAGAACACCAATGGAGAGAAGCTGCCCCTCTCCACCCGCCGGATCCGCTCACCATAAGCCGCTTTCTTCTGCTCCTCATGCCATCTGTAGGTCGCAGAGAGGGACTTAGTCATGTAAGAGGACGCGCAGGGATAGAAAACCCTTATGTCAAAAAATGCATCCTCTTGCATGGACCAGAGGCCTCTCCCCTTGACGTCCAGTCTGGCCTGAGGGTCAGTGTTGGCGGCCCTTGGAAGAGCTTCACCAGCAAGGGGTTGAAGAACAGGCTCCGTCTCCACGGCATTGCACACTCTGCCAAGAAGGCCGGCAATGTAGTCCCGGACATGGTTGTGGCGGATGATGGGGAAGCCGCCACGTCTGCATATCATGGCATGGTCGGTGGTGAAAGGCACACCACATAAGCAGGTGTCAGGGATACCAAGAACAGGCCACCCGTAGCGTGCAGCAAGAGCATCCTGGAATGACCTCCTGTCGAGGCTGAAGCCGTGTGCAGCGATGGGCAGGCACGATAGCCACGAGCTGGCACCGCGGTCGCAACTAGCCTCCAAGGAGCGCTGCTCATGGTCGCTGAGGTCTGCACTGATGGTGGCAGTAGTGTCGGACCACAGGGTACGGAGTTTGGCACGGCCCTGGAGCTTAGCATTGCGCACGGTGTCCTCGTCAGTGGCCAGCAGTAGGGACTGGCGCATGATGTTGGCCTGGAGCTCACTGGTGACTGCTACTGATGTGGCGTGCTGGAGTGGAGCGATAGACAGGGGGGACAGCAAACCAAGACCTCCAAGGCGAGGGGGCAGCGACAGCAGCTGGCGCAGTGGGGGAGATGGAGGAGCAACGCCTGTAACAGCTGGGATGAACTCCTGGGCGATGACACACTCCAGAGCTTCAAAGTCAGCAATGTCATCAGGTGTGGTTCGCATAGCATACGTCCACCTATGACGCAGACCGTGTGCAAACGCGGCGAGGGCAGACTGGGGATCAGTCTTTGCGAACTCTGTGAGCACTGTAAGCTGGCTGCACCATTCCTCCAGTCTAGCTGAGAAATGCCGTCGCTGGAACTCCTCTGTGCCGATGGCAGCGCCGAGGTATGGCCGACCCTCTGCAGTGATCTTAATGCCTGTGCCGGAAAAGATCTCCTGGGCCTCTGGCAAGCTGGATGGCTTCACCACTAGCCATGTCTTGGCAGCATTCGGGTGATACCCAAAGTGGGGGCCAAGATCTGTGAGTAAGTCCCACCAGTGGCGCACAGCACGCAATTTACCACCTGCTGCAGAATCGTCAGCATACCATATCTGGTGAACACGACTGGTAGAGGCATCCAGAGCAGCCAACAGCGGAACGAGAGCGACGGCATAGATTGGCATAGCCAGAGGATCCCCCTGTGTAGTGCCCTCCAGAGACAAGACCACCTCACCATGCACAAACAACTTAGCTGCTCTGCGGTAGAAGTTGGTAACAGCGACTGAGGCAGCAGGGCATATGATGCGGATGTTGTGGAGCATCACTTGCCGGTTGAGTGCATTAAATGCGTTAGACGCATCGACGAGGAGAATTCCTTGGCAGTCATCATTGCCGTAGAGGTCCGCCATGGCATGGATTGCGGCTTCTGCACCTGCCTCCTGGCCAGCACACACTTGGAGAGCACCAGCACTTTCCCGGATGTCTTGCTTGATGACGGCAAGAATGGCCTTGGCAATAAAGCGTCTAAGAACTTCACCGATGCCAATGGGCCTCACCCCAGGGTTCTTATCCAAGGGTATTAATCGGCCAGCTACAAGAGCTGAAATACCATCTGGATCTACATACTCCGTGGCAAGACGGCGGGTGGTTGCGGCAACGGCTGCACACAGATCGGAAGAGGCACCGCCGAACGAGCAGCACATTCGTCGCCAGGCAGTCGAGTCGAGGCCGGACACACCAGCAGCACCAGTCAGACGGAGTGCTATGTTCTTGATGAAGCTGGCATCGATGCTGGCAAACTGCACTACTTGAAGCTGCGCAATTGGGCCCTGCAATAGCACATCTGCATCTGGGATGGGGCAGGCAGGTGGGTGCTTTTCCTTGAGCGCATCCAAGGTGGTACGGCCATCACCGCAGTCAGCATTTAGGGGCAAAACACCACCTTTCCCTTGGTTGGACAGGCAGCGGAGAGCACCCTTCACGTTGCCAAGTAGCATTAACCTGGTGAAGCCTTTGCGTGCTGAATCATCACCCGCATTCTTGCTACGTGCAGAGGGTGAAGCAAGGGATCTCTGAATGGCGAGTCCTTCCTGCAAGAGACTATCAAGGTCACCTGCTTGCCACAACTTCATCCGCCGGCTGACACAGTCAAGATTCTCGTGGCTGCGCGAGTTACGGTGAGGACGCTGCAGAATCAAGGCAGGCATGATCATGCAAGCTCTCAGTGCAACAGCTTCTAGGGCAGACTTCGACGCATAAGCGTGGAGGAGTCGAGCCATCTCACGGACAAAATCCTTGCTAGCACTACCGGACGGCAGAGAGAACAAATTCCGTTGCCAGTTGCTGGTCTTGGCATAGACACGTTCTACAGTAGGGACGAAACTACCTGCATGGACGTCACCCCATTTGAACACAGGGTTTGTGGATGGTGGGAAGTCGGGCAAAACAGCATGTGATGCCACCACTGACGCCAGAAGTTGCTCAGCACGGGTGGCGTTCACGTCAGGTGTGGGTGCAGTGTTGGTACTGGTGGGGCTCCGCTGTCGACGGTCACGTGTCTGAGGCGCAACAAGGATCGGGAGATCGCTTGCATGTGCACTTGCTGCAGACGATGGCGATGCCCCGGACGGCGTTGTCGAACCAGTGGATCTACGATCGTTCAAAACGTCATCAGCATGCTGAGTTGCAGGCCGAGTACAAGTGACCGAGTCAGTTGGTTGCGACAGTGAGGTAGCTACGGCGTGGTTCAGCGTACCGGTACAACTTTTCCCAGCATCCCAAATCCCTGCAGGACAGGACGATGGAAGACTTGTTGCTGATGGCAGATCTTGGTTTTGACAGGCTCCATGGCGCGATGCGGAACAATTGACACATTTCTTGCCAGCGGACACACAACTGCAGTTTACACAGCGTCCCTTCTTACCACATCCACAGCAGTAGCGCGACATTCTCTCGAACCGAGTTGGGGATTCCCGAGCAGAGCTCTCTGGGCAGTGCTGGCGCGAAGCTCTACAACCGTGTTCAACGGTTCTGGTGGCAGCCAAAATCCTGACGACTACGAGCGCTGCACAACTACCTGGGAAACAGAGGCAAGGAACAAAACTACTACTACGGCGGCTACTAACTACGCCTCCAGCCCAGCCTGATGCTGGGCTGGGGCCAGTGGGGGAGTCGAAGAGCTGAGCTCGCGGAGCTTCAAAACCTGCTTCCGCACTCGACTCGACAGTCCACGGCTTATTATTATTATTATATAGTGAAGATTATTATTATTATTATTGTACGAAGTAATGGTTGCGACTTCGGCGATGATTTGTAAGAAAGGTTTGCTCCCCACACCGGAGCTCGCGCTATTCCGCCGACTTTACTTGACACTTGACTGACTCACGACTGCCATCCAGAGCGTGAAAATTTGATAGCCTGTAGAGTTTCGGGCGCTGAGTCGAATGGTCTTGGTCCGAAGTCTCTACGAGAAAGCGTTCTTGAGATATTTCAATTTTAGCCACGCCCCATACCAATGTATGTGTGACGTCATTGTGGCAATGTGCGAAAATACTTGGATTTTGAATCTCACTTTCTTCAGGACGAAAGTCACTTCAGAAAGTAGTTTGCCAAGTCGCCTGAGCCGCTGCAATGCCAAATTGTTGTGTTGTTGATTGTGCCAGTATCACATCATCCTCCTGGGGTTAGTTTTCTCAAATTCCCAAAGGATGGAGACCTGGCAAAGCGCCGAGATGTTGCAATGCGTCGTGAAAATTTCAAGCCTATTTTCGCAGCACGAGCTATGTTTGCTCGCTGCATTTATGATCCAGAGGGACTTGAGAGCTGAGTTTTGACGAGTACGCCGTCCAGGAAAGCCCTCATCAGTGTACCAGTGCCCTCCGAACCGTGAGCCTCCAGCAAAGCGAACTCAACAAGCTGCAACTGAGAAAGCAGGGCGAGATACGTCCCATCAGGATCAGAAGAGTACATCACCCCATCAACTCCGACTGCAGCTAGCTGATGAACGATATTACCCCAGTAACTTTGCGCATACCAGTACTCAAACTGTGCACATCTGTCATCAACTGGGACGCAAACAGACAGACCCCCAGCAAGTACGAAGGTTACAGAACTGTTTGCTTGCGATGTGCAGGCAGCATGCACGACGAACTGTCTCACCAATCCTGCCAAACTGAACCAGTGTAAGTTGATTGCGTGGATATGTCTCTATTTATAACAGCTACCCTACTTCTAGGCATGGTTGCATGAATACCATATCACTCAGAGCAGTTGTTAGAAGTCTGGACAGCCTTGGAATAGTGCAAGTAAAGTGAAACAAAAATATATTACACTCCGAGTTCCACGCTTGCGGGATCAACAGGCCAAAAAAATCTAATTTCGAACAAGGAATGGGTTCTGGTTGTATGCGAAAGAAAAGTAAGTGAAGACCTATTGTGCAAGGAATACAGTGGGAACTACACATATTATACATATGCACTCACACCATCACCCACATGCGCGCGCGTGCGTGCACACACACAAACACAACAACACACACACATACGCACCCACATACTCAAACTCACTCGCACGCACGCTAGCCTAAGGATAGTACATATGCTGTAGTAGTGGTATACTTAGTGAAATGACTATGTGTACATCTAATGACGCCGCCACTCCACGCCAGAAGACAACAAACATCTGCTGCAACATTTTTGCTCCCGTCTCTTATGGGCAACACAGGGAATGAAACGAACAATGCAATTGAGAACAAGAGTCGTCCTGTACGGTGAAGTTTCCATTTTCTCATACAGCAGTATATTGTCTAAGCAAGTGTGTTTTCTCCACATTCTTTTTGCCATGCAGGTATATCACAGTGTCATGCCAAACTACATTCTCAAACGCATTCGTTTCTCAATTCTGGGGATGATTGGACACGCACATCTCGCAGCTCTTGACGACGTCAATGTCAACCGTCGCCACAGCACAACCAAAAAGACCGTGATAGGAAGGTATAAAGTCCAGTTCTCAAAGCATAAAGAAGACTGTGGCCAAATAGAAAATTATACGACAGAAAGAGCTATGAGTATGTTGACAAGCTCATGTGTGAGGTGGTAGCGGTTGCAAATGGCAACCTCCATGTTCCTGCCTTGGAGAAGCGTGTTTCCCTGCCAAATTCCAGGTGGAAGCCTCCTGAGAAGGCTGAGGTGGTGCAGGATTTGGATATCTTTGCCTGATGGTATTCACAACGCAGGCTGGAAGACGACAACGAACGTGCTTGCCCAATTTGCCGTGTACATAGTGTGTACTGCCTGTGTGCCGCATAGCGTAGAGATCTACACAAACACAGAATGTCATATGGAATGTGTATGATGAGTGCTTGTACGCATACCACATTGCTGTACCGTAATAATTATTATAGTCAAATACTCATTTACTCTACATATGCGCTGTATTGCACCTACCGGTACCTACCTGCACTTTCAGTGCGCGCGCCATACTAATTTAGTGTCCACTGGTACAAAGATGGAGGGTCTTGTAGAATTTACCATAATTGCTGATTTCAAATTGAATTCCAATGATCTGGGGATGAATACTGATTAGGACGCGTTCGATTACCTACTAGTACAGAGATGCCTTGGTCAGAAAGTACAGATTTCTTACTCTCCTGCCAGAATTTGTGCATTATTTTGGTGTACGCTTTCTTGACCCCACGCTTGTACGTTGCATGCCATGGTATACTAGAAAACGAGTTTATTGACAAAGTCTATCGCTTGAAACGATAAAGTATGGGTTCGGGTGTGATCAAATGCACCCATGGTGCTCATAAACTGTGTGCAGTGCTCTCTTCACCAACAGAACACTACCTACCATACTTTGTAGATCTTGTACCAATCCAAGGGAAAATGACAAAGACAAATGTGAGTCATGCATGAAAACTTGTGATAGCACGGTCTATAGTACAGAACACCGTTGTTCGTGCTATGCCTGACAACAATAATTAGTTACACACAAAACATTACGCGCATCGATCCTCACAAGATAAGTCAAGACATACTCGGAGCAAAGAGAAATTTGTTTGTGTCATGCATGAAACTTGTGATAACTACCAGTACAATGTCTTTCTTCTGCGACGCCTACTGTAGTGCGCCTGACAACAATAAATTTCCCCCAAAAAATAAGAATAAGTGTATCATGCTGATACGCGATCCTCACAAGACAAGTCAAGGCAAACTAATTGAGGCTTACCTAATGTCAGACTCTTCTGTCACTGGCATTGGCGGCTTCTGCATGTCGAGATAACCTCGAAGAGCAGTGATGAGCACAGCCTAATGCAAGGATACGATCTCGTAATCTGCGAGGTCCGCTACGCAAGAAACCTTGGGCCGTCTTGTCGACAGCGACGGCAGCATCCTACCAGCAAAATCATTCCCGCGGGCTGGGCATGGCTATACACTTTTGTCCACGCTCGCACCAGTCGGAGTCCCAAACGAATCGAGATTCTGGTGGCCAAGCTACTCGTCTTCTGTCGGACGCAGCTGCTGACGCATCTTCTTCCTCCACATTTGTTACACGCGATGGCAGCTCCTCAGCAGAGTATCTGGGCTCCCTGCCCCAACCATACGCGGCGGTGGGCTGTTGGTCGTCCTCACTGGCCTCAGCATCGCTGCCTTCATTGCTGGGGACAGAGGATTGTTCGGAATCGCCCATCTTCCCTTGAAATACCAACTAAAATTAGTGCTTGTAGACTGGCGAAGAGAAACGACTTTGCCACAATGACGTAGGCAGCCCGTGATGATGTAACCAAATGGCCGCATGACGTCAGGGCGCGGCCCCCGTTTTTGCAATTTCAAAGTGAAATATCTCAAGAACGCTTCGTCGTAGAGACTTCGGACCAAGACCATTCGACTCAGCGCCCGAAACTCTACAGGCTATCAAAGTTTCATTTTTTCGTGGAGTTCCCCTTTAAGAGTAACTCTCCATCACTGTAACATGATACTATATACAGTCAGAAAGTGCAATAACTAGGCACAAAACTGACAGAGTACTGAAACATTCGACGTCCTGACACCCAGCTTCAACACATCTCCGTAGGTGTCAGGACGTCGAATGTTTCAGTACTCTGTCAGTTTTGTGCCTAGTTATTGCACTTTCTGACTGTATATAGTATCATGTTACAGTGATGGAGAGTTACTCTTAACTCGTATCCATACCGGTATGTCTTTTTCTCTTCCACATTTATTTATGGCTCAACATCCGAGTTTCAAATTATTATTATTATTATTATGTAACCATACAATGGCCCACGGCACACACCACCCCTACATTTTTTTAACTAAAAAAGAAAAGCAGTCGTAACTGTAACAGCCACATGGCCAATAAGAAAACCAATAAGATATATCGATAAACACACACCCAGAAGTCAGGGGTGCAGTGGGAGGGTGGGATACAAACTGCACCAACGAAAATCCACTGCGAAGTGACCGGAATGCGGTGAGCACAACATTTTTGCTGACGCAAAAAGTTGTGGGGAAATCCCAAAATCGGTGCGATTTTGCATGAGCCCAAATATTCAAGTAATAGTTACCCACAAAGACACAAGCTTTCCAACTCTCTTTGGCCGTTGGAAAGCGTACCTTGTTTTTCAGTCTGGTCAGTCCCTGAAAGACATGTTGGTGTCTTCCTCGTTTGCCAGTCCAGAGTGCCCCGAGACGTGTAGAGAAGGAAGGCGAAGAGAAGGGGGAGGCCACAGTGGAATGCCGTGCATGTGATGTTGGTATGAGTGATGGTTAGTGTATGTCGCAGAATTATGTGGTCTATAACTCAATGTTTTGTTCCGTTTGTGGAGAGGAGTATGTGGGAGAGACGGAGCGATGTGTCAGGGAGCGAGTCCAGGAACATTACTACCGCCGAGAAGCAAGAGTCTGTGCACAGCAAAAGCCCTGGGGAGAGCACTACGCACTGCACCAACCACTACAACATCCATTATTCCCTTCACATCATCCTCCATACTTCGAAGTACTCGCAACGGAAGTGTCATACGTGAACCGCCGGATAAGGGAGGCAATCCACATCTCGACTCCAGACGCCATCCTAAGGTGAACCGTGATCGTGGTTGGGTGTTGCCACCTCACTTGTTTTTCTCCTCAATCCTGATGATGGCTCCTGGCCGAAAATTTGATTGAGAATTATTTTTGCAGCGAAGAGACCACTTGGATTGAAGATGGTGTGTGTGTGTAAGGTTTTTCATTATCTTGTCTAAACAATACAGAACGCTTGCCAACCGGTACAAAGAATGGTGTTGTCTCCTACATAACAGCAATATCGACGTCCGCCACGCCAAGAGTCTTTACTTCGCCACCGTTGTATGCTCGAAGTATGCGGTCACTGGAGCGGGTAGGCTGCACCACATCATCCGTGAGAATGGGAGACTCTACGTAGATTTACGTGTTTCTCCAGTGTCAAGAAATCCCTCGCATGGCTTGCCATTCACCATGCATCACGGCATCAGTGTCGTGGTGAACAGGCCTCGGGCTCGAAGACTGGATCGAACTCGACGTAACAGAGGAGTAGAGGTGATGATCGGAGAAGATCTCGCTATTAATTATTACGATCATACCGGAGAGCGCGTCATGTATTGCCGGTACGCAGCAACAGAAACTGACAAACATGCTCGCCGGCCGTCCAGTGGAGACAACATTCTCCGTCGAGGTTCTGTTCCAGTACGACATCCACGTCCTACCAGGAAACGAATACTGTTTACCTGAAGCAGCTCATAGTCATATCCGAAGAGGCCAACCTGTCTGTCGGAGTGGAGTGCTACATGACACAGTATCAGCAGAACGTAGTGCCTGGTATTTTCATTGCTGCCAGCGACGTCAACCATGGTCAACGGCTGGGGCAGAAACTACATCGTCTGAGTATTGAGTAACCCCAATGTTGCCGTCCCAGGCAGAGACTCCAAGGCAGGACCCGACGGGTAATCTACCGCACGACCCTCGTGCTCAACCCAGTCCACCTGGACCATACACTCCAAAACCGAGCGAGCTACCGCTCCCAGCCTCGAACCACTATGCCAATCCGGTGCATGCAGACACCAGCGGCTCGAGCAAAAAGAAGCACACGCCACACCCGACTGTGATGGCTCGCCTTCACACATAGAGCGCGCAGAAACACAGCGGAACATAGACCTCTACGCGGCTCTACACCACGGAGGCAACCCCAAGCGCGGTGGCACCATGCGAGATACGGTCCGTGTCAGTCGACTACAATGTAGTCCAGTCCTGGACCATATCACCAAGCTACTTCGAAGGACCAGAACGGCTGAGGTCCAGGCGGTCAAAAGCAGCTGCAATCTCCAAAACGGTGGAGGCAAAATAATGCAGGCGGCAAGGATCTAGGAAACAGCAGACAAAGCTTTAAAGACACGCAGCCGCTCGTCCAAGCGGCGGTGACGTCATGACACCGACAACAATTTAAAAAAAAATTAACAATAGAGGGCACTGTACAGAATGATGCTACACAAAAGCGACTAAGACATGATTTTCAACAGCGACCATACCACGCTTAGTATGAAGAAAATTTCTTCGGAAGTAGACAAAATCACCAACTGCCAGCGCTGGATCGTTGCACTCACGCGTACTAGTGGAATGTAATCAAATTAATACTATAAAAAACATCGTGAGTAAAGGACAAGAATACAGTCATCATAGGTGTTCCTACACGTCACTACTGACACTAGCACAACAGAGCAGTAGCCATGGAAACCAAGTTCATGTAGTAGTGTAACCATGGTGGCTAGTAGGGTCTGTAGAGAGTATTGGGTTGCATAGAAAATGATCGATTTCTTTAGCCTTTAGAAATGCTACGTGGAACAAGGAAACTAGCGACATTCGAGGGACAACAGTACCGGGATCCTAGAAGACGCTCCGGAAAGGAAAGCTTGAATAAAGAATGTGTCCGGTTGTTCACGGAAAGACGGTTACAGGCAGGAAGTAGTAAAATACCGGTATTTTACAACTCCCTGGTTACAGGCGTACCAAGAAGGTACAGCCGAGAATACAACATGAAAGAAAAAAGGAAAAAAGTGTTGAAAAGCAAGCGGAAAACAAGGGGTGGATATTCTGCATGTATACACTATGTACAGATGTTGCCTACTGTGGAAACTAGCTTTTCTCCGGCTGTTTCTGTTTGAACTTTGGCTTGTCGATCCACTCGAAGTGCTCACAGCGAGCGTTCGGATTGTCCTTAGACCCGGCGGGCCTCGCACAGACGTAGAACTTGCGAAACTGATTGGGACCGGCCTTGTTGACGGTCCGGAGCACGCAGGGCTCCTTGTGTCCGTGGCACAGGGCCTGCTTGGGCGCGCGCGCCGTGAACAGATTCTTCCACTGAGTGCCAGTACGGTCAGCAGCAGCAGAGGCAGTCGCTGCGTGCGGCAGTGACTGTGCTTGAACAGGAGAGGAGCTGCAGTCAGCATCAGAACGTGTTACTACGTTACTACACGTGATCGTTGACGAACTCTGCTGAGCCTCACCTGTAGTGTTGCTAGTCGCGAGCGCTGTCTCCGCTGGCTTTTTACGCTGGAAGAAGCCGGAGATGGACGCCTGCTGCGGTCTCGAGCACGCTTTCTTCTTGTCCGGCGCCTGCGAGCCGTGAGGAGGCGCGGCTCGCTTGACCGGTGCAACAACGGGCTGTCGCTGAGACGCCCGCGCTGGTGGCGCGGCACAGCGTTCCGAGTCCTGGCTGCGCGCTGCACCGGTGGGGGTTGAAGCGGTGCTCAGTGCCGTCGTCCTTCTCGGCGCTCGCTTGAGATAGCTGATCAGCGACTGCTGCTTGCCGGAGAACTCGGGCATTCTGCTAGCAGCCAGCGAGGGCAGAGCAGCTGGTGGTGAGACCAAACAGCACGTGTTTAAGTACACGGGGCAATGGTCAGATCCCTCCACCTGCAAACACACCAGCAAAACAAGGTATAGTAAAACCAGTGACTAACCACCACCCCTTGGGCCCAGAGAAAGCGGTCTTTAGTGGCAGGTGGTCCTTAGTTAGAGGTTTGCATTGCATAACCATAATTATATGAATGTGAGACCGTCCGTGCCTAGCGAAGTGGTCTTTAGTACCACGCTGGTCGCTAGTCACGGTGGTCTTTAGTTACAGGTTTTACTGTAGTACCAGGCTGGTCGCTAGTCACGGTGGTCTTTAGTTACAGGTTTTACTGTAGTACCAGGCTGGTCGCTAGTCACGGTGGTCTTTAGTTACAGGTTTTACTGTAGTACCAGGCTGGTCGCTAGTCACGGTGGTCTTTAGTTACAGGTTTTACTGTAGTACCAGGCTGGTCGCTAGTCACGGTGGTCTTTAGTTACAGGTTTTACTGTAGTACCAGGCTGGTCGCTAGTCACGGTGGTCTTTAGTTACAGGTTTTACTGTAGTACCAGGCTGGTCGCTAGTCACGGTGGTCTTTAGTTACAGGTTTTACTGTAGTACCAGGCTGGTCACTAGTCACGGTGGTCTTTAGTTACAGGTTTTACTGTAGTACCAGGCTGGTCACTAGTCACGGTGGTCTTTAGTTACAGGTTTTACTGTAGTACCAGGCTGGTCACTAGTCACGGTGGTCTTTAGTTACAGGTTTTACTGTAGTACCAGGCTGGTCACTAGTCACGGTGGTCTTTAGTTACAGGTTTTACTGTAGTACCAGGCTGGTCACTAGGCACGGTGGTCTTTAGTTACAGGTTTTACTGTAGTACCAGGCTGGTCACTAGTCACGGTGGTCTTTAGTTACAGGTTTTACTCTACATGTATGTGTCATCTCCGAGAGAGGAGCACCTGATCCCAACCCAGTGGCTCCATACTAGTAACACTGTGAGCAAAGGCTGGTCAAAATGTTCGCAGAAACATTTAGCAAACATGCGTTTAAATCAATGGCCTCTTGCCTCATTCTATCATCCATATGCTCCTGTAGTAGCTCACACTGTACCCCATCGTAATCCCATCCCTGCGCATGTGGCTTCTACCTGCTTACCAAACATATCCATACTGGCCAACCCTCCCGTTTTTCCCGGGAAAGTCCCGGAAAATCAACACTCCTCCCGGGGTCCCGGGGATTTCAAGCAAGCTCCCGGAAAAACCGCAGTTTTGTCTAATACAGGATTTTCCTGAAAAGTCCATGGATTCGCCCCGAATGTCCCGGTTTTTTTTGAACTTTTTTCAAAGGTATGTACGGTGCTCATTCGCACTTCGAACTGTGCACAGCACTTTCAAGACCTTACCATACCTAGCCTGCAAGATCTGCACTGACAAAGTGACAGGCGGGTGCCGACTGATCAAACTGCACTACAGGGTCAAACTGTGCTGTACGCACAGCTGCAGAGTCGAACGCTTTTTTTGGCGGGAAAAGCTCTTTTCACTTGTTTTTGTGCCATCCAGGGATTTTGAGAGAAATCCAGGGATTCTGCATGTCTTGTCAAGGGATTGAGATTTTGGTGGTTGGTCAGTATGCATATCCCAAAGTTCACCAAGGAACTGGGATGCATAATGAGAAGAGATCTGTTCGGTGAACTGTTGGGAACAGCGATGTAGAGACTGCGAGAGGTGTTGAATTTGTTGTTCCAGAGATGCGGCTGCCTTGAAGAGGACCAGACAACTATCATCAAAAGAATTTATGTAAAGAAATTCCAGAACTGGCTTCATACTCTCCCTTCGTGAGCAGTTCTGGAAGGCTTCTCGAACTTGCAGAATGTTGTTAGTACTTGTAACACCCCTGTACTGCAGAGAGATCCAAGATGTCTGTCATCTCCGAGAGACGAGCAAATGATGTCAACCCAGTGACTCTGTCTTCCTACCCTCGAGGACGCCCTGGCAGCGAAAGTTCTAATACTCGTTCGCCGCTGCATCCATGGCCGTTCAAGTGTCCTGTTTCGGAATTATTACGTCAGAACACAGAGTGATCGCACCCATGGAGCTGACCAGAACCTATTTCAGGTACCCTTCTGGCCCGGTCCTTCTGGTCGAGGTACGATCCAGTTCATTGGTGTCATTCTCTGGAACAAGATACCGCCCATGACGCGCTGTGAACCTTGTCACGCCCATTTCTGGGTCTGTTTGGAATGCCCAAGTAAAATAATAAAATACAATACAAGAAAAAATTCTGTGCTCTCTCAAAAGCGCCGAAGTATTCAAAGTAGGTCACTTTTTTTTATCTGTTCACCAATGGTCAATCCTTTCTAATTTTGTGTAAGATTTTATCTGATCTAATCCTATCTAATTGGTACATAATGTTCTGCAAGGATGCTAGGAAATGAACTTCTCGACATCAAATCGGTCAGTTACACTCCGTGTTTTCGATTTTCAACAGGGTTATTTTTCCCGCAGCTCTATCTGTAACATATTACTCAGTTACCTTCGGTGACTTCTTTCACTTGTGATTTTTTTCTCCTCCCCTCCCCATTACTACATCTTTGCATGTGACGAGACCGCTGTGTGGGTCGACCCCATCGGTAAACGCTGCATCGAGAGTCGTGGAGCCAGGGACGTAACTGTGCAGACGCTTGGCCATGAGAAGGTTCATATCACCGTAATGTTGTGTGCACGCGCGAATGGCACAAAGTGTAAGCTGTATGTGCTGTTGAATCGGAAGCGACCATTGCCTGAAGTCGTAACCAAGTTTTCAGGCCGCCTTGTTCTGTCCTGGGCAGGAAGAGTGTGGATGGACAATGTCCTCACTGAGGATTTTCTGCGCCGCGTGCTTGGGCCCTTGGCATTCGGCAAACGCCTGCTCGTTTGGGACTCTTTTAGATGTCACATCTCGCAGGACATCAAGGACGTCATGTCGGAGCTTAAAATACACAGTGCTGTTGTTCGCGGTGGCTGCACGAAGTATGTGCAAGCTGCAGACGTCTCCTGGAACAAACCCTTCAAGGCTGCCAATTCGCGAGCACACGAAGATTGGATGGCTAGCGATGCGGAGAAGGAGGTTACCCGCGGCGGCGGCAATCCCCGACCAGCTCCCATTGCTACGTACCTGCAGTGGGTTGTGGATGCATGGGACGGCATCTCCACCGACTTGATTGAGAAATCCTTCAAGGCGTGTGGCATCACCAACGATTTACATGGACTGGAGGATGACCGGATTCATTGTTTCAAGCCGAATGGTCCCATCCCCGAAAGTATGGTGGCTGGAAAGCCGCCTTGCCAGTACTTGAACAGCACATTTTCACTGCTAGCGAGTATTGAGTACTGGCCACAACAAGCTACTGTTGGGTACCGAAGAAGGGACAGGCTAGAATTTCACCAAGCAAAGCATAGCGATTATCTGCAAGGTGACTCTACTGCGCATAGACTGCTACATATGAGAATAAGAACAGTCCAGGCCAAGAGGCTGACCGAGCCAGTTCTTCGCCACCCAACAGTACAGTACTGATATACGAACACTTCACCCTCACCTCCGGCATAATGTCTGCACCCGTGGAGTAGGAGTCCAGGAAGACCTTGTCGACGAGTACGTAGTCGATGCGAGTGCCGTAGTTGGTTTTCCTCGCGCCGGTCATCGTAGACCAGCAGGTGTAGGCGTACGGCCGCGCCGGGTGGTAGTGACGAAACGAATCAACAAGAAGACCGTTTGTGGACGCAGCTGCAGCACGTTAGGGGGACAGGCAGAAAAGCAGCATGCTCAAAATGAGGAATGCACAGACAACTGGCCAGTGGTCTTTACGAAGGAACGAGAGAGAGCTATGAACAACAGCGCACTGCCATGATGTACCGGTGCACAGCTAGCCAATTTTCTACGAACTAACGCCGCATTTACAGTGGCCTTTCATCTCACCTGAACTGTCGCCATGTTCTCCATGGTAACCATCAGCAGTAGCAGCATCCACAGCAGCAGTAGTGGAGGTGGTGGCAGTGGTGGTGGTGTTCGTTGAGCAAGCTCCAGCCGTGGATAGGCGGCCAGTCAGCTCAGAATGTGTGTCAATTAACAAGCTGTCCAGCCACAAGCGACTGGGACGATTGTTGAACTCCTCCTGGACAAGGAAGAACAAAAGACACTCGTTCACAGAGAGATGACCAAACTCTACTACAGACAGGATTTGCCTTATTCAAGTAGTCACACATATTTTAAAAACGGGAGTTTGACTATAAACTGTGCCTAAACACTACGCACATCCTGGTCCTAAACCCATTTCCGGTCAAATTACTGTCGTAGGATCAGGTTTTTGAGCCTTATTCGGCCTAAACCGGGATTGGAATAGCCCAGAGTTCCAATTATTTCCGACCAGACTGCAGTAAAGTTGAGATCCAAAGACTTCCACACCACTCATTGTACATTGTGACACAGAGTCTTTTTATCCACAGGGACTGATGCCTGAACAGCCTCGGCAACAATCCACTCTGTCTCTGTTTCTGTCTCTGTCTCTCTCTCTTTGTCCGCCTGTCTGTCTTTGTCCCTCTCTTTGTCTTTGTCTGTCTCTGTCTGTTCGTCCGTCTGTCTTTGTCTCTCTCTGTCTCTGTCCGTCCATCCGTCTTTGTCTCAGTCTCTCTCTCTCTCTCTCTCTCTCTCTCTCTCTCTCTCTCTCTCTCTCTCTCTCTCTCTCTCTCTCTCCGTCTCTCTTTTCATCTGTCTCTGTCTGTGCCTTACTCTCAGTCTCTGTCACTTACTGGTGTGCACTTGTCCGAATCACACACGTCGATGAGACGATGTGAGCAGTTGACATCGCCGAGCACGATCACATGCCTGAAGGCGAGTACAGAGGAACCAGAATGAAAAAAATGTATACTGTAAGAGCAGAAAGTGCGACGAGTTCAAAGTTTAACGATTTGCAAATTGTTCCCATTTGGCGGGTACTAAGTGTTAACAACCCTGCCATCACACACCGGTCTTCTGTTTCTCTAGTACAGAAGAGAGAAGAAACAGCACACTGGCAACGTTTCTCATGTTACAATGGATTTTTCTCATTTTTCTCGTTAAAACGCTACACTCCGTGCCCCGTTAGAGATTCAACTCTTACAGTATCATTGGGCAACAAAGGCAGAAGACAGCCGGTTAAAATATAGTTGTAGCCGGTTGTAACTGCTCTCTTCTCAATTTGCGGGGTGCTCCATCATCGTCGTGTGGAGCACTCTAGCAATCTGGGAATCCCCGCTATTGTATCATTGTCATATTTGTATTTATGGATTCTCCACAGGCCTTAGCCTAAATCGAGGGAGTCCTATGTAAACATGCACGCACTGACTAGATGTTTGGTCATTCGTGCTTTCATGCCAACAACTGCCTTCTTGAAGTGCAGCACGGAGACAAGTACAGTAAAACCTGTCAAGGTGACCACTCGGATATGGCGACCACCTGTCCTGGAAGACCACCAAAACCAGGACCAAGGGATGCTATTTCCAGTCAAGTGACCCTGGATAAGGAGACACCTGGTAGCAGAGACCACGTTTTCCAAGTTCCTTCAGCGGTGGTCGTCTTAGACAGCTTTCACTGTAGAAGGATAATAGTATGGTGACTCCCCATTACAGATCAATACGTTATGCCCAATAAGTCGAGGAACGAGGACAAACAGAAAGCCTGGACATGACAACCTCAGGAACCTTTACATTCACCGCCGCTACGAAGTGGTCTTTGATAGCTCCAAACTGACCCCACGGTCGTAATTCATCATGGCTCGCATCTATCTGTACCAAGTATAATGACCCAAATCGAGCCCAATGGGAAATGAGAGCAGCCAATGACTAGGACTGATAGTATTTCAGCATAGATATATTGCAGTGAGAGGGGATGGGGGTGAGGAGAGAGAGAGAGAGAGAGAGAGAGAGAGAGAGAGAGAGAGAGAGAGAGAGAGAGAGAGAAGTTACTGAGTTCTACGCGGTGTATGTTATGCATCCTTACTTGGCAGCCTCACGCAAAGCGCGACATCGTAGCTCCAGCGCACGGTAGAACAGCATCTTGTAGTCGTAGCGCTGCACTTCGTCCATGCCCGCACGAGGGCAATACACGTTCACGATGACAACGGACGAGGCAGCTTTGCCATTGCCCGCACCGCTACCACTACCGCTGCATTCTGGCGCCGGACACACTCTGTGCTCTGTGAGTACTGCACGACCCTCGCCGTCCACCAGTGCCTGTTCGCTCTCCGACCACTGCGCCAGCTCGCCATAGCAACCAATGGCGTCCGGTCCCGGCGGCTGGTGAATGGGCGTCAGGCCTTCTTCGGCACGCGACGGCGAGCACTGATCTCTGCAATACGTAGCCACACCTGACAACAAGACAGCAAATTAACAGCAGTACAGTAAAACCTGGAACTAAAGACCACCGTGACTAGCGACCAGCCTGGTACTACAGTACAGACCACTTCGCCAGGCACAGACGGTCTCACATTCATATATGGCAGTGCGCTGTAAACCTCTAACTGAGAACTATCTGCCACTTAAGACCGTTTTCTCTGGCCCCAGTGGGTGGTCGTTAGTCACAGGTTTTACTGTACATGGGACATCTCACTACAGTGCATCAGTGCTCCAGGCATTGTACTTGTGGTGGACGATGCAGGCCAAAAAAGAGCAGGTTTATACAATTATAGCAAAATCCTACTGCCGAAAAAAGCGTGATCTCGCACCATACAAAATAATGAATGAAACGAGTTCAGCAGCAAAGGTGTAGCTGAGACATTCAACACCAGAACCAAAACATATGGTGAGGTCACATTCAAAAAAAAGAAGGCTGGCAGCGGTGGGATTCGAACCCACGCCTCCGGAGAGACTGGAGCCTAAATCCAGCGCCTTAGACCACTCGGCCACGCTACCTCACTGAAGGATGTAATGCTCAATGCTCTATCTAGTGGGAAGCAAACCAAGAAAAGACCTCAGTCACACCATGCGAATGACATACTATATTGTAGAGAGGTTCTGCAAAACGAAAATTCGAACGAAGTTTCGCGACATCCTTGCGAAAGTGTGTACGAATTTTCGCACGAACTTTGCGTTCTGCACATTTTCGTAGTTTGCACGGGCCAAGTGCACGTACGCCATGATCCGATCTCACGAAATTTCCTACGAAAGTTCGTTTCGCGTTCCCTGCAAGTTTCGCGTCCAAAGTTGCGAAAGTTCGTGCGAAGTTTCGCACTTCATGACGTAGAGCGAAAGTCTGTACGCATTTTCGTTTTGCAGAACCTCTCTACTGTAAAGCGAGAAACTTTTGCGTCTTCAAGAACCTTTCGCAATTCTATCTTTTCAGTTGCATCCCGTATTGTCCACTCCAATGAACGGAGCGCTGATGCACTGGTACAGGATGCTAACTCTTATCTTCACTGGGCCGAATGTCACCAAGCATGACTGTACTTGCTGCAGTTCACTACAGTGCTAGTAAGGAGCCATCCGGTATTATCGATAATTTTCACGCAACGAAACAGTTTAGCTAAGCCCCAACCCCTCCCCCGAATGAAAAATATATTGACTTGACAGATAGGCTGGATTGGTGCTTCAGCAATCAATTATTTTTTAAATGAAACTCTCCTCGACCTACCCACAGACGAAACTTTTTTCGTTTTGTGTAAAACTCGATAATTATGTATGGCCCCTAAGGAGAATCAGTTCACGCGGTCGCACTAACGTACATTGCGTGCAACTGAACGCTGCCCAGTTTAAAAGCCAGTCGCGTGATAAGCCCATTGCTCATTGCCCCATAAGGAATGTACGCGTAATGCATGTACTTTGAGGTAAGTACACTGGGATCGGTGGAGTGTTTAACACCCCGTACAACAACCATACCCAGGTGGCTGTATGGGTGTTCTTGGCACAAACTCAAACTAAGTCATCACACAATGGGCTTATTCAGTACCAGTCAACACACACACACACCATGTACCATGTACCATGTATACGCCCGTCGCAAGAGAAGCACGCAAATCTACAAATGCACTGGATGTGCACCCACAGATTTCACACACACACACACACACAGCCTAACCTGAGTATCCAGCCTTGACCCGCGAGAAGGAAAAGAACGACTCGTAGCCCTTGACCAGTGCTATCGACTCCTCAAGCTGATCTCCTGCAAACAAACGACAACGGGAGATGACTGGAAGGTTAGAGACTACAAGTAGGATTCCTCTTCTCCTCGGCTTCAGGATATACAGTACTGCTGGTCGCCGAAGAACTGAGAGTCAGCCGCCTAGCCTAGACCGTTATTGTCTTCATGTGTTACAGTCTATGCACAGTTGAGTAACAGTGTATACATTGGTATGCTGTGCTTGGTGAAATTCTAGCCTGGTCGTTCTTCGGTACTCCGCTCTTTGGCGCCCAACAGTACCGTAGGGCTGGAAAGTGCTACGTCACAGGCAGCCGGGAGCCATGACAACGCTGACTGTTGGATCCACTTGGATCCCAGTTTTTGTATGGACCCATTCGTGTTTGGGTGGTTTCCCTTCACAGCAGGGTGACACATCCCGTCGGGAGTGACTGGCAGCTGGGCACTCCGGGTCGAGGACCTACTCCTAGTACAGAAAACAACTCACATCTGCATACGGCGACACGAGGGGACTACCCACCATGCACTGTACAATCATGTGCTTCACTATGGGCAGAGAGTGGATCCAACTTGACCCAGGAGTCGTCATTTGCCGTTATCTGTCGACTCCTGACGCCATCACTTTCAAGCCCTGCAATAGCCGGATCAGATTTGTATCACCGTTTCGAAAGCTGCATGCAAAACATGCGAAGCCACAAACTCTAAACCAGTCAATGACTTGAGCGCAATCCGGTGCTTTCTGCCGAACAATGCTTCTCACACAGCACGTGGCCATTGGCCAAGAGCATGTCCAATAGCCAGCTTTCTCGCTGCGGGCATAATCAGCTGCTTATCGTGACCGACTGACGTCACTTTTGAGGAAACCACCGCGTTTGGGAGGTCGACAGTTTGACCTTTGACCCTCAAAATCATGTAAAAGAAATCAAATCCGGCACGCCAAGTGTCGATCAGGTTGGTGGCTGCATCTTCATCAGGCAAGATTCAGACCTCCAGATCATGCTGGAATATATACATCATAGCCTCCCCGGACCGCCAATCAGCACACACGTTACGTCTACGGATTCTGGGTTTTTTTTCATTTTGGGCGAAGTTCTCAAGGGAGGAGGGCCACGGGGGGGGGACCTGGCATGAAAGCTAATATCAAACCAATGACGTCAAGGATGGCTGGATATCCATGGCTAGCTGTACAGTGGACAACAATAATATTGTTTTTTCAAACATATCAAAATGTGCTCACTGGTAACTTTCGTCTCCTGTAAGCAGATAATATCGGCCTCGAGGTTATCCAATGCCGCTTTCAGAGCTAAGCCAGCGCTGTGTACGACTGATGAAGCGGCTGCACCTGGTTTCCCAGAGCTAGCTCGAATACCGTTGATGTTCCAAGTGACAATCTTCATTTTGTTTCATTTAAAAATTAATGATCCATGAACGATGGCATCTTTACAGCGTGATCACTCAGCGAGTGTGGATAGCTCGCATCCTAACGCTGAAAGTAATTAGCAAAACCGAGCCCTGAGGTCACGAAAGCAATCACATCCATGTAGAAAGCTGCAACGGTGCGGATAAGGACAAGAAACTCCCAGGAATAACTGGACCATGATCATGGATTTCGAACCACTTTCTTTTTTCATCGTCTTGATTTTGAAAAAATCATTTCTTTCGCGGGGTTTTCATGTCACTGCCCGCGCCGGGATCGGGAAACTCCCTGGAAACGTAGCCTGTCACTGTCGCTACATGTAGAGTCGAGATGCCAACAACCAGGGAGTCGCAAAATACCAAAATTTTTACGACTCCCTGCCAACAACAAACATGCAACAAGACGCCTTGCAAAACAAAGCAAACAAAAAAAATCAAACAACCAACACGACCAGATCCCTAGAATGAGAAAGAAGTAATTCAGAGGAGCCACTGGTGTATGTGATCTCTGGTAGCGGCTAGGGCACTGTCCCGGAAAGACAGGGGTGCTGGGTGTATCTTCTCCCTGTTACCACGGTTACCTGGTGATCTTTGGGGGGGGGGGGGGGGTCATTTCGGAAGGCTTCAAGCTTCCTCCAAATACTGGTGTGAGCCAAAAACCACCGAGTCTCTATGATACTATCATCGGTCTGGTCTTCCTCATCATTCATCTCGGGCACCCTCAGGCCTGCAAGAAGACCTTAGGGTCTGTTGGGAATGCCCAAGTAAAATACAAAAATCATCATCAGGGATCAGTTTCAACCGAGAGGGCGACAGCCGCTAAGTGTGCACGCCCAGCCCACTGTAGCTAGTCTAGGGTAGCCCGCTGACAAATCTCAGGGAATCTCCCTGGGAGGTGTCAGGTTTGAACATTTCACTGACCCGGCGAGTCGTACTCAAACCAGTTTGGGTACGACTCAGTCCCTGATATGCAGTCATGGCCCAAACCTGGTGCCGATGATCATTTCGGATCTGGTAGGTTAGTAATAGCAGCCTGTGGTCACCGCTCAGTCACGCTCGGATCTGGCTTAACGACGGGTCACAGCACCATACCAGAAACCTGGGCAAAATCCGCAGCAGCCTGCAGAACGATTATTGCGGCTTGTGACAAACGATGCCGAATGGCACCGCTACAGTGCACCATTGAGATCGAGACAGAGCAGCAATGCAAATCCGATCACCGACTGAGTGCACGGTTCCGGCATTGGCCTGGCAGATAGATACAGAGACTGAATCCGGCAGCCCGGCCCTGGTGGCTGAGTTCAGCTGGAGCTAGGGCTCAATAATGCGCCAACTTGAATCACGGTTGGGCCGCGGCCCAGTCAGCCGGGTCATGCCAAGTGAACTTGGCAGATTTGGGGTGTGAAATAGCAGGCTGTTATCATGTCTGGACTAGCACACACAATCGCACCAGACCGGCAGTCAAAACCGCGATCAACACGAGACAACTACAAAATAATTCTCAATAATCTGTTCTTATCATCATGTTATCGCGATGTCATACCATTACACACCATCAACAGTCCAGAATGGCAAAACCGCACGAGGCCTTCTACACACACAAACACTAAAAAGAGAAGTACCGGTATCACTAGCTGCTAACTTAGAGCTTCTCCGGCACATGGCAGCATTAAACCAGTTTCTTTAAAAAGCATATCTGCTAGACCGTGAGGCATGGTGTTGACTCAGAATACATTCACACCACCAGCTGAGCATCGCGGCAAGACTGGATCTAGACCATATCCGAAGCAACTTTTAAAACAAAAGAAAGAACTCAGGGGACGGGACGAACCAAAACTCTTTGGAGAAGTGGCACTAAAATCTAAATCCAGCAAACAAGAAAGCGAAGTTTGAATCACAATTTACATCAGTGTTCTGGTTACAGTAAACGTTACAATTGCTTCCGTGGACCAAGAGGAGCAGTTCCATTTCCAGCCGGCATGAGGGGAATTCTAAACTGATGCGTGCAAGGAAGAGTCAAGCAAACATGGATCGGATAGCATGATGCACAGCTGATCAATACAGAATCGGCCAGCCGTCTAAACTCCCCGGTGTGATGACCGGCGCACATCTCTGCATATAAATATCTCAGACAGGCATTCTGAGCTACATGCCTCTCAATATGACAGGTGGGATACTGTAGCAGCGACGGCGTGTAATCCAATAAGACGGTAGCGACCAGCACCGTCGGCTGCATTTCACGGAGAGAATTGACAGTGCCATTGTCACACGCAGCTTACAGTCTCGCCCATCAGTTGAGGACGCACGACTCGTACGTGGGAATCATATACTTGATGTTAATGAAAGCGTCAGGACCGCCGTGCTGTTCAAACAGTCCCAGTGTTTCCTGGATGAGATCACCGATGTTGATGCGCTTCTGCTGGCTGTAGTCAATCTTGTCACCACTGTTCACTGTGCAACAAACGCACACAAACACACAGGCACATACGAATGCATGCGCACGCACACACGTGCACGTGCACACATACACACACACACACACACACACACACACACACACACACACACACACACACAGGGGTGATAAACAAAACAGTCATTCCTAATGGGCCAGGTCAGGTGG
Source organism: Sycon ciliatum (assembly GCF_964019385.1). Lineage (NCBI taxonomy): Eukaryota > Metazoa > Porifera > Calcarea > Leucosolenida > Sycettidae > Sycon > Sycon ciliatum. The sequence continues at coordinate 3,386,968 of NC_088643.1, forward strand.
TATCTCGGATTTATTCTTACCGCTCGCAGCCCTGATCTCGACATGCCAAACGAAAAACGAAAAACGAGTCCTTTCCTAGTTCCATACAACAGCAATATGTGCATGCACCAAAGAACTAGGTAATTCCGTCAACCTCCACACAAAACCTTGCTTCGCTACAGTGGGCGATACCAGTCGTGTAGCGGCTAGATAGGCAAGAACCACTCCGAAGGCAGTCCAGGGTGCACACTTGTAGCAAGTCACCCGGGCCCCCATGTTGTTCAATCAGCCCTAGTGTTGAACATATCCACACATAATTACAGTACTGTCGGTCGCCGAAGAACTGGGGGGGGGGGGGGGTCAGTCTCTTAGCCTAGACCGTTCTTATTATCATGTACTACAGTCTATGCACAGTTGAGTCACCGTGTACACCAGTACATTGATATGCTGTGCTTGGTGCAATTCTAGGCTGGCCGTTCTTCGGCGCCCGAAAGTACTGTCTTGAATCGCTTACGGTTCTTGTTCTTGAAGATGTTGAGGATGGGAAGGATCTGTCGATAGTAGGGAACAAGCGCTTCACCAATCATCTCAGCGGACGTCACCAGGCGCTGGAGGATCTTCAACGTTGTGCACACCACTTCTGGGTGTCTAGTGTTGAGTGCCGCTGCAGGCAAAGGAATCCAGTGCATTTTGGCAAAATCAGACACGTGTATATGTAGTGTGCTGTCGTGGACATTGAAATCCAATAGGATGACCGGGCCAGCATACTTACTGCTTTTGGCGCGTACATGCACGGTAGTTCACGTTCTGAAGTACACACTGAGAGTCCGTAAAAAATGGTCTGATAGTGTCCGTGGCTGCAAGGCCAGCGCCCCATGGCCGCTTGACTTCTCAATGGATTTCAATGTCCGCCGCAATGTCCACTACAGTACATGACAACATGCTCAAAGCTGGGGAGTGCTTCGGAAAGTCCCCACTACATGCACAATGTCATGCATTTGCTTGTTTAGGGTAGCTCATAAGAAGGCCACATGGCGTGGCTGTGCTCTCATCGGTACGGCTGTTTTTTTTCGCGAAATTTGGACATTTAACAAGATGGCAGCCAAAAGTCTCGATTGGGCTGGATCGGCAAGGAAATTTGAATTTTCAAATTCTCAGCACCCGATTTCGCTGTGGTTTTCGCTCGATTTAGAAAGCTACCAGGCCAGGTTTACCCGGAAAACAGGTATTCCGTGTTCCTCTTGAAACTAGCTTTCCGCTGGTACCTCACATGGCCAACTTCCTCGCAGGAACAGTTTGTTCCGCGTTGCACAAGTCAAGCCTTCTTTCTCGCTCGTTCCTTGATTCATCGTTGACATGCCTGCCTCAAGAAGCCCTTTCAGAAGTTTTCCCAGTCTAGCTTTCAGTTTTCCCAGGTAGAGGACTATCTTCTGGCTATCTTCACCAAGTTTTATCACGGGCCGTGCACAAACTTCAGATTCCGTGCGTGCGATGCTGAGCTACCTTTTCATGCGATTTAGGAGACAGATGGCATGGCGCTGGAGTCGCTGTCGAGTCCAGGAGGCCGAGGCCTGGTGGAAACTGCCCAGTAGACATGTGGAGTACTGCTGAAAAAGGCAGCAAGCACGCAGATAGCCCCGAAATTGTGATGTAGATCCAATTGTGCGTTTGTTCGAGTGCATATCGGCAAATTTGAAAGTTGCACCCATGATCCCGACGAGGAGAAGCTGAAAATCAGTGCGTGCGTCAATATCCAGACTACCAGGGATAGCTTGGAGAGGTTCGAAAAGGTCAGGATGCTGGTTGACCATGGCAGGAGTTCATTTTACCTTCCTTCTCTCTCAAATTGTCTGGATATTGAGTATCTCGCTCGAACGCTTTCAAATAATAAATCCTGGTTTGACTTGCGAAATCGTGGAACCACACGGAGAGTGACATGAGTTTCATCCCAAAACGCAAACTCCCATCGTATTCATGAGGTTTGTACCGCGTTACGTAAATCGCACTAAACGACGCCATATTGTTAAATGTCCGTGCGCGAACAGCCGTGTCGGACCAAATAATAATATCATAGGGTATTCACTATTCACGTCCATGTCACATGACCAGCTCACCCCTTGTCACATGACCTGCTCACCTATGGCTATGTCACATGACCCGTTCATCCCCTATCACATGACCCGCTCCCCCTTTTGCACGGTCTCGCTCACCCGTCACATGACCTGCTCACCCCTGTCACATGACCAGCTCACTCCCATCACATGACCCTGTTCATCTCTACCACATGACCCTGCTTACCTATTATGTCACATGACCTGCGCTTACCTTTGATTGGGATGATGATCTGCGGTATTACTGGTAAGATCTGGTCCTGTGTGCCGTGTTCGAGCATGTCATGGACACCCTGCCTTGCGAAGAACTCGTACGGATGTTCCGTTTCTCGCAGGCCGTCGAAGAACAGCGGCAGATAGTGATGGTAGTCTAGCTGGTTGACAGACACCTGCAGGACAGGACCAACACAGGCAGAATGCTGGGTTTCAGTGGCATGTCATAAACAACTATCAGATTTGTATTTGTACTTATTCAACATTTCCTGGCTCGTCAAACGACTGCCAATGACAAGTGAATGTGAAATGAAGGGTGATAATCATAGTGATACTGAGCCAATTCAGATTACACCAGTGACGAAGGTGGTGTGGTAGGGGTCAAAGGGTAATGCCGGCATTATATCAGTGAGCATTATAAAAGTAAAAAAAGTAAATTATCGTGTCCGTTCCCGAAGGGAACTCACGACGGCCGCTAACACCCGGTAAACCCTAGCGGCAGATGCAGAACCTAACGGTGGGGTGAGTGGATAAGTCTCACAACCACTGGCACAAGTGCCGAGACACCCCATTCTGAGCTGCATCCATGCATTATAGAAGATTTTAAATTTCGAGGCACTATAGTATAGGGGCATTATATGCTTCTTTTTAGGGCATTGCAAAAGCATTATGTAAAGCATTTTAAAAAATAGTGAAAAGCCGAATTTTTTCCTGGTGATTTAAAATAATGATTATCATTCCGATTCAGCGTACATGTATCTTTTGAATGGCATGTTCCACAATCATGTTTGATGTGTCTTACTACCTATCCCCGAGCATTATGTGAGCATTACATGCTTCTTTTTATAGCATTACAAAAGCATTATGTAAAGCATTAAAAATAGTGAAAAGCCGAGCATTTCCCGCTGACCCCTACTGTCTGATGCCGAAGAACTGGGGGGGGGGGGGGGGGGGGGGCTCAGAATTGTACCCGAGAAATTTTTATCATTTTCATGTAGGACTGACTATAGTTGAGCGCTCGATGTCTTCATTCATTCGCAGCTTGCACATAAAGTTTGCGCTATTGTTCACCATTCATGCTCATTGCATGCTGGTTGCTCGCTCGCTTCGTTCCTCGCGCAGTGCTATAGCGCGCCGCATGATGCGGCCTTGCATTGATCGCTGCGCAGGCTGTCACGTTGCGTGTGTTGTGCTTGCAACTTGGCCCTGAAGCGAAGCTTGGTTCTTTCCGTGGTGAGGGTGAGGAACGGGCATCTGGAGTCCCGGTGTACAGGTTATGCGAAAGAATGGAGAGTCGACGGGATTCCGGAGCCACTTATGGGCTCTATGTGAGTATGTGCATGTATACAAAGTGAGTGGCTAGTGAATCGTTAGTGTATCGCTAGCACACGTCGTGCTGCGATTCCTGCGACTTTGCCAAAGACTAAGTATATCTCAACTGATGGCGTAAGCCGCATAACCTCTATACATGTACCGTACTTGCAGAAAGAACCAACAGGGCTGGAAACTGAAATCCGACCCCCTGAGCGGTGCGCTCACATTGTAACACTACGAAATAGAGGCCGCTAGAAAGTGAACGCACCGCCCAGGGGGTCGGATTTCAGTTGCCAGCACTGTACAAGTCCAAGGCTGCATGTCAGGAGCAGAAGAAAAACCTGAGAACATGTCTGGCCTGGCCCCTCCCCGAGTCATCGACTCATCGGTCATGAGTCATTAGATATCCATTAGCAAGCGTTGTGCTTGTGGCAGGTGACTATGCTCTTGAGTCTTGTCTTTCCCGTGAATAACAATGACAACAGCTCTGCCTCAGTCGCGTCGTGTGTAAGGTCACCATGGTCACTGGTGTGCGTTTACCAGGCCGGCAGGGAGTCGTAAAATACCAATGGTATTTACGACTCCCTGGCGTTTACCATGGTTTACTAGTAGCTGATCATGGAACACCGCGTACCGGCCCTGTAAACGCCTCCGCGACTAAATTATAAGCAGCACCGACTTGATCGATTCGACGAAGAAGAACCATTTTCCAACCGCGATGTTGTCGTTCCGTCCTTGACTCTTCTTCTGAACAGTCTTCATTCATTTCCCGTCGCGTCGTTCAGGAACATCATTCATCTATGATCTAGCCGCACACGCCATGCGCTAGATCAATGATGATTGTCAGATTGATGTCAATGATGATGCACAAAACTGAAAAGTACGTTTTTTTTGTACGTGCAAATGCAAAAACAAAAAAATAAATCAGGGCACGCGCACATGAAAAATTTTCTTCGCTGTTTCGATATCGTTTGATTTTTGCTTGTTGATGAACGAGCTCTATTTTTAGTAAGAAGTTGTGTTTGCCACCGTCTAGAGACAGTCCCTTCAGATCAAGTTAACCTGGTTTTCCGTCGAGCGGATTATAATCGTTTCTCTGTAGCTCAAAACCGTAGACGTGTTCCGTCGCAGCGTGTTCTAGAGAATCTAGTGCTAGAATTCTATCTTCTTCTGGATTGGCTGTATTCAAATTGCTGTCAGCATGTCGAACGAACTTGTGCGACAAGCGTTGGAATTGGACGATAGGCTGTCGGCGCCGTCTAAAGGCAAGAAGAAGATTGCTCAGTCCAAGACAGCAAAAAGAAGAGAGCGAAGAATACGAGCCAGGTCGCTTACAGCAGCCCAGAAAGATCAAGGTAATGCCCACCAAAGGAGGACACTACAATGTATATCTCGAGAGAGCTTCTTTGAGGAATCAGTATCTCCTCAATACGATCCAGTTAGTACACGACGTAACTACAGACTACATTATAATACACGCGCGTGACGATAGCTTCCGAATCGTTTTCGTGGGCAAATCCGCTGCGTTGTATGAACAAGTACCGTACTGTTTTATGATGACCAGAGTAGCAGAGATGCTGAAGCCCTAGTGTTCACAATGCGGCACGAGGTTGTCCTGTGTTTGGAGTCCTCATGTGTGTGTAGCCAGACCCAGTCCTGTTTTGTCCAACTCACTATCAATAGTGACAATACGTTCGGATACGCAGTGTCCATTGATTCAGTTCTTTCAATCTAATGTTTTTTTGTTTTGTTTTTTTTTGTTAAAAAAAAAAATCTAATGTTTATGGTGAAATTATTTTATTCATTCAACGTTTCGGTCTATGACCATCATCACATCAGAAACGAAAGAACTTTGAGTAAAGTTTAGAAAGCAGTGCGATTTGCAATTTCAGATGTGGCTGTTAGCCCACAACATGGATATAATGAAGCTGCAAGAAGCGTCCAAACTCATCTTGGCTAATATGGTGACTCCCTTGATTCAGCCTCTCGAGAATCCGTAAATACAAAATATTATACACCAGTGAAAATCTGGAGGTGACCTGTTGCACTGATGTTGTGTTCTACTTGTACAGGTCGTCAAGAAACCGTGGAGCGAAATGTCCAGGCACTGCTGAAAAATAGAAAGAAGGCGATTACGACGAAGAGGAAGCTGATTGAGAAGGTATGGTGTGCTGTGTGGCCTCTAGTTAGGGATCTCAGCGCGTGCGGTGCGCAGGGTGTTTGCGCATGCATTGCGTCATCGAGTTTTGAGTGCAGCTCGCGGACACAGCAGAAAATGGCGACGGTCGATTTTCGACACTAGCTGAAGCGGTGGACACTAGCGGAATCGTCATCTTCATCGTCGTTCGAACATACTTTGTGATTCCCGCCGAAGGATAGCGTGGCCAAGGCGATATCGCCCCGGTCGATTTTCCTATAATTTGCCATGCGGCAAGAACCCACTTCAGAGAGGATTCAGTCAAAAATTCAGACGTTTTCTCCGGTTAGATTGTCCTAACTTCGATTTTCAGTGCGTCAGCCATCGCGAACATCGCCGCCATTATCACTCAGAGAGAAGACATCGCGCGCAGTAGAAGAGGTGTTCACGCTGCGTCCAAGAGTGAAATATTGTGCTCTTTGACCCTTCATCGTTCCTCTGAGAGAGTGTCTGGAAAATAGGTAGCTTGGAGATGGTCGTAGAACGTGCTTTCCTGGACGCAACATTCAGCCATTTCTACTGTCTTCTTCAACTTGATTTATTTCGAGAAAAAATGTTCTTTTCCACGGTTTCTGCACTGGACGCGTTTGGGATCGAAAATCTCACCTGCGCAGACTGGCTGCGCAGTTCACGCGCTGAGATCCCTACTCTAGTTATGTGCATACTTACAAGTAGATCACTGCAGAATGTGCAGATACATTTAGATCACTGAGCTGCTACATTTAAAGATGACAGTCTCCAGTCTGTCAGCTTCGTGCTTTCAGTTCAGATTATGTGTGTATGTGTGTGCACGTGTGTGTGTATGTACATGTGTGTGTGTGTTTGTGCACGTGTGTGTGCACGTGCCCGTGTGATGTTCCTGTCCTTTGAAAAACACGGCACAGGTGGCCAACCAGCAAGTTCCCAAATGGCAGCTTCCCGCCAAGAAGAAGAAGAAGGTGAAGAAGGAGGACAAGATTCCGGACTCGGCGTACGACATCTCGGACGTGCTCCTTTGAAGTCTGACGTAGTAGCCATTGCCCACGGAACATTAGAGAGTGCTGCTGGCAGCCACGTTGCTGTTTATACAGAGTACTGAGTGATCAATTCTTGGACGTGAGAACTGTGTGCTGGGGCACTTGGATCCCCAGCCCGCATGCCCAGGTGCTGTTGTATTCTGATCAAACAAATCCAATCACTTGAGCCGCCATTGAGAGTTGGCGGAGAGCATTTAACTGGATGGTTCTATAGAGACATGGACAGCAACGTAAGACTGCCTTAGAGTGCAGGTCTCTGTGTTGACTAAAGTACGCCTCCCCTGCGCCTGCTGGAACTGGTTGCCACGTCGGAGTGTGCTTACAACGACAAGTATCGTGAGACAACCGTGCCAGACTCTGCTTCAAGCGTTATGAAAGCGCAGAGTGATACTGGTCGCGCTGAACCTCGATCATATTGGCCTGCACTCTGAACTCTCAAAAGAGCTCTTTACCTCAAACATCTCTGCACATCACCGTGCTGAAGTACATCGTGGTCCCCCGGACTCCTGCGTCTATGGCAGATCATTGCCAGAACCCCCTTTTTTCTTTTCTTTTATGCCCTTTCTCAATGTTCTAGTACCCGTTAACGGTCTTAGTGGCAACTGTCGCCCTTTTGTTTTAGTTTCCCCGCCACCCATGCCATTGGCGCCCTTTCGATCATGAGGCCTTCAAGTTCAGCAAGCTATTCTCTGTACATGTGGTGTGCTAGCTGTGATCAAGATCCATCGTATACGTATCAGCTGACCATCACAAACGTTCTTTGCGGCATATTGATATTTATACCATCACACTCTGGTGTTCAGATGCCAGTCGTGTTGGCATGGCGATGTGTCTTGAATCACTGAATCAGACCATGTGTGGTGGTAAGTAGATTGGTGCTGTGACCTAAGTCCACCGACAACACAATAGTCACATAGCTATGGTACAACCAAGTCTCTCTCCGCTGCTACTCCCAAGTGTCGCATGAAAATTTGTCCGATCAGTACAGGATTTCGCTTGGTACAGGGTTTGGCAAACACAGTTTTTTTTTACTGTACGTGCACTATGTGTCATAAGGGAGGTTTCGCTCTACGGAATTACGTACGAAAATAACGTAGGAACTGCACGTAATTTTCATACGTAAAGATCAGCGCTGTTGGGTTTCGCTCTACGTGATTTCTCCACGGCTGCTAAACATGCCTTGTTACTTTGGAGACGCGTTGGCTGCATGCGCCCACCGCATCCACCACGAACCGAAACCGCGTTTTCCATAGTATTTTGCACGTGGTGTACGGTGTGTGTACCTTGTGTTTCGTGCGGCTTGAACTTTGCCATGGATAAATCTGGAAAATGCGAAAAAATATTTCAAAAAGTCCTACGGAGGCCCCAACGTAGGAAACAGCTTTCCTACGGAAATCCGTAGAGAGATTTACGTTATTACGTAGAGCGAACCCTCCCTATTATTGGTTTGTGGGCAGCCTCCATCACAGTCTGTTCGTTTGAAGCTGGCCGGCTTCATTGCCGCATTTGCGAGAACGTACTCACGTCCATCACTTTCGAGAAACTACCATACGGAAAATCGGAGCATTATTCTACAAAATGCTAAGAATCCTACCAAATACCAATGCTTGGTTTTAGGTGCATAGCGTGCACCACGTCCAAATTTCACTGCTTAGCACTGTACCACTCCAGGAAGAGGGTAGTCTAGCTCTTCCTAGCTATATGACGAGCCCCATAACAGGATGAGTCCCTGTAGTGGGTCTGTTCCCTATAGCATGCTAATCATGCTTATCTTTGTGTAGCAGTTTTCAAACCTCTTCTGTGACGTCATACCTACTGAAGTACGATCCCACAGAACAATGTCAGATAATTCGAAACATAGAACCGGGCACATATGACTAAGAAGACGTTCCACAAAGTCTGCTTACGTAGAAAACTTGTGTAGATTCATGCTGGAGATTCGAGGTTAGCAAGACATGATTCAAAGTTCACCGGTGTGCATGTACATGCATGAGTGGGCTCTACTGGTCAGTGCACGAAACCGTTGTCTTTACATATAGCAATCCTTAAATGAAAATCAATCAATCAATCGATAGTGCATAGCGCAACTCTGTGTGACAATGCAAGCACTTCGACATAATGATGTGCTGTGGCTACATGTGTGGTAGACCCCCCACTGCCGAAACTACCCATGATCCCTTTTGTGTGCACGAGTACAGGATAAAATCTGGCTTTAGAGAGGCATGCCAGCTTCTGCAGAACACCACCGAACGATCCAATCGAGCAATTGTCAAACTGTGAAACTATCCCAGTGGATTGGGGGGGGGGGGGGGGGCTACATGTGTATACCGTATTATCTCTAATAATAAGCACAGTCTCCAATAATAGAACACCTTGGGGCGGCATTCAAAAAATAAAGTGCTCAGTCTCCATTATGGTCTTGCAGACGGAACTGTTATCATGGCATGGACTTACCCTCCACCAGCCGCTAGATGTTGACGCAGTCCGCACAATGGCAGCAGACCGACAGGCATGGCGTGGAGCTCGCCCCACCTAACAGGACTGACCAGACATGTTGTATGCATATTCTATTTTATTTTATACTTTGGATGAAGTTTTCCATTAGTCATATTTGTGTTGTTGCTAACGGCTTTTGTTGACGTCACTTCTGTCATTTCATTGTATCGTATTACTCTTCAGACATCAATCATGAATGGCATAAGCGAAAGTGGCACCCCCGCCACCTACGCGGACATGCTTTTAATAATAATAATAATAGTCTCCATTATAAGCACACTGTGTAAATTCATTATCTGTACCGGCGAAAAACCCCTGAAATGTGTGTGTCTGACATGAATTTGGCATGGCAACAAGCCTCTGAAATGAGGTTGAAATAATAATGGAACAGTCTCCAATAAAGGAACGTCTCCCATAATAGCACGGGGCGGAGGTACATTGAAAAAATAAAGGACCGTGCTTATATTAGAGATAATACGGTAATTTTGCAAGACCTGACATGTAGCTATGAGCCATACGGTATATTATACTTCCAAGTACTATCGTGGACATGGAAATCCAGTCGAGTGACCGGGGCCGGCACCCTCAGCGAGTACAGAACAGTGCACAATCATGTTGATCCGATGCGACCAGCGCGCAATGTCATGCATGTACTGCTTGCCCGCGGCTGCATGGCCAGCGCCCTGGGGCCGCTAGACGTGCGACCGGATTTCCATGTCCACAACAGTACATGATTGTATTGATGAGGATGCATGTGTGTCTGCTTGGTCTGTCGCAGCTATGACTGGGGCACAGCCGAGGAGACAGCACCGTCGTCTCCACCGTCAATGTCACCGAGCACACATACTGCAGTACACAAGTGCGGCTCGGCACGGGCGGCGAACACGCACGTGGGTTATTTATTTTCCCACTCGCAAGCAGTAGCGCTAGACACCCTTGCATGTGCACGTATGCGAACCGACGTCATGCTGTTGCCTTCGACTTCACACGTTGCACTCTGGCGGTCGGATCCACTGCCTCTTGATAAGGGCCGGTTACGGCCAAGTTGTAACGCGTGAGCGCTTACGCACTGATATGATCCTGCATGAGTTATACAGGTATTAGTATCTAGCTCACTATTTCTAAATACGACAAGCTAACTCATACATTGCTGTCGTTCACATAACCTCTGTAGCAATCACAGCAATAGCGACGCTACACACAAGCCCAAGGGGTTGCTTGACTACAGCAATAGAGACGCCACACACAAGCCCAAGGGGTTGCAGGGCACACGTAGTAGTACTAACCTTCCATGCTATTTTGCTTCCTTTCGTGTCGTGCTCCAGAGCTATGGGGAAGTCACCGCGCTCGTAGAACTTGCGAAAACCCGTCGGTCCCTCAAGAGGTCGGACTCTGGTTGCTCCACACTCAGGCGGTCCCTCGACCTGCAAAGAACAGCCGATCGAGAAGTATACACTATAATCAAGAGAACAATTTTTATACAGTCAACTTCGCTAATAGAGAGGTTCCGGGGTACGATTTTCCGTGCCAAAATCCGTGTGGGCGCTACGGATTTTTTCCAGGCGTGCTCCATACAATTTTTCGGCACGGAGAATCCGTGTGGACTGGCTTTCACACGAACCATGTTTCGTATGGAGATTTTGCGTCATCGGGTGCAGAAAGATTTTTCGCGTACAAATTTGGTACGAGAAACATGGATTTTCCGCGGGAAGTTTTGATTTCGGTACAAATTTTCAAAATACAAAGGCATAGCGCGGGAATGTGACGTGTTTGCGATCGTAACCTAGGCAATGACGGCAAACACAATAAAATCCGTACTCCGGAACATTTCACTGCTCGAAAACGACGTATAAAAAATCCGTAGCGCCTCTACGGATTTTGGCACGAAAAATCGTACTCCGGAACCTCCCTAATAACGACTTCGGATATAACGACAATTCGCAAATAACGACAGAATTTCCATGCCCAGAGCAAAGTCCCATCTGACTGTATACATTTAACTTCGGATATAACGACTATCTGAATAACGACATGATTTTAGTGCCCCGAGGTCATATTCACTGCTTGAATAACGACTTTCTGGCTTTTTGACAGCTATTTCAAGCACCTGTCATGCAGAAGTACCAGAACCCGTGGCGATGGATAAGGCACACATACAAGAAGATACAGCAAGGAGGGGGGGGGGGGGGGGAGGGGTGCTTTTTCTTTTTTCTTTTCTTCAAAATAATTGGAATGATCAGCACACCTATTGTACATGTACATGTAGTTGTACATGATTGCACAGTAATCTTCATACATGTACATGTACATGAACATGTCCCTGTAGATGGCTCCAAAAGGTTAATTTTTCAATTTATTTCCCTTGGATATTGACTTTATTGTTCCTTTCAATTGCAATACGAAAATAAAGTACAAATTGACGTAGAGCATGAAAAGAGCTTCATTTCGATATGCATGTCATACTATACAAAATATGGGTTCACATACGCTGGCGTACCCCAAGGTTCCCATCTCGGCCCGCTTCTTTTTAACCTGTGCATCAACTCCTTTCCTGATGCCCCTGCTTCTAGTACCCTATCCCTTTTTGCTGATGACTCTAATTTAATTCTTGTTTCTCCAGCAAACACCTCACTTCCTATCCATCATGCATTGCTCCAGACTGGCATTGATAAGTGTTGTCAATGGTCATCAGCTACTGCCATGACGTTTAACACCAGTAAATGCGTCCACCTACCCTTTCAAAAATATGCATTAGCCCCCGGCCCGTCATCCCCCTTGACAATGAACGGTGTGCCTATTCAGAAAGGTGATAGCCACTGTCATCTCGGCGTGACTATCACTCCTTCACTAAATTTTTCTGACCATATAAAATCTATCACCCATAAGTTTCGCAGTCGTGTTTTTCTGTTGCGCCATATGGCCCATTTCCTTTCTGCTTCAACCGTGAATTTGCTCTACAAGTGTTACGTACGACCACTGTTAGAATACGCAGTCCCTGTCTGGTCATTCGCCGTATCCCATTCAGATTCGCTTACGTTAGACCGACTGCAAGCCATTGCTGCTCGTTTATATCTGCTTTGTAAGACCCGGCACCCTCCTGAGTGGGAAACCCCGAAGCAGATTCTTAATCGTACTTGTGACTGGTCATCCCTGAAGTGGCGTCGTCAGATTCTGTCCTTGCTGTATTTTCATCATGTCTTCTACCAGTTTCCGTCATTGCTAATTCGTTTCAAATTCAATGTATCCCTTAGTTGTCGTCACCCGTCCTCTATAGTTTTACCTCGTTCTGGCGCCCATTTCCTTAAATCCCCTCTCTTCAGTTTATCTGTGGAATGGAACAAACTTCCAGAACACATCCGCTGCGTTCAGTCCTCTGTCAGTTTTCGCATTGCTCTAAAGACTCATTACTCACAGCATAGATATTCTCTGACTGGAATTCAGAACTTTTCCGTTTGGGAATTTTTTTTCCTTGAAATTAATCCTTGTTGGTTTATTTCATCTAAATGTCCCGCTATTATCTGCAGAGGTGATTTCTTCCCTCGTCGATTTCTTTCCTGCTTTTATACCTCGATATTTAGGTACTTGTTTCCCTTCTTCCCATGCTTCATCTTCCACTCTCCTCTCCCCCATTTCCCCATTTTTCTTGCGATATTTATGTGGGAGACTTCCGTGATAAGCATCCATTTGCTTTTGGAGAATCCTTTTAAATAAATACAATACAATACAATACAATACAATACATTCAAATGGGACTTCGGATATAAGGACACTTTTCTGATGCCCCGCCGAATGTCGTTATTCGCAAAGTTGACTGTATATAGAAGCTTCTGAGATCGAGGTAGCGACATGCAGTGACATCATCATACATGCTTTTATGGAGTGGCAAACCTGTGAATGACATCATCACATAATGCGCATATCCATTGTCTGGAGTGGCAAACCCATGCTTGTGATGTCACAGTTGTGACTTGTGCGGCAAAGAGATTGTGCGTTGAGTGTGTGAGTTGAGGCACCCCAGTCTTTCCACTCCATGAAACGTATCTGAAATGATTATGTAATTGCATAACGCTTGTACGCAGACAAGCAGAAACAAATGAAACCAACAAGTAGTCAAACGACTACATGGACAGTTACGGCCAAAGAAATCCGACCCCGGCGGCACGTGCCGAAAGTAGTGGCAAGGCTCAGATCTGTTTTTGATCTGTTGTTGGAACGTGCACGATGTACAGTGTAAGAAAACTGGAAACGCGGCACTACATTCGACTCCATGTGATTAGCTATCACGGCACTAGCAATCAGACCACTACTCCGGCACACTATGCGCATGCGTGAAACGTATGATAATTATACCTTTCTGAATCAACTGGTTAACAGCACCAATACTTGTAATTTCGGAGAGTGCCTCAATCTGATGTTCTCCTCTGGTGCACGCGGTCGTCTTCCACTGAGTTCTCTGTGTAGCTATCATACTCTTAGTTATGTACAGGTATTTGAACTGTCCACCTCTCCACACTGCGCTCTTGGCCCACACTGTCATTCATAACACCATACCAGTACTGCATATAGCGAGGAAGTTCATTCTTGGATAGATGCTCTATATCCTCCAGACAGCTGTTGTTTCGCTCATGGAGCATGTTGTTGTGAATTTGGGCCAAGGGAGCAGTGTGGAGATGTGGACAGTCAGTTCAAATTATTTTCAAATGGCCGAGTCCGCCGCTACCATTCTGAGTTATCTACAAGTATCTCAAGCTTACTACACAAATGCGACTTTCCACTGACTAAAGAACTTGAACTTACATTTTCATTTCACCTTATTCGACTACTGGTCCAGACCTCCAACCGTGCACCCAAGCCCCCAGCAAAATAGTCCTGCTTTTGAGTTTGGGCCAGTATTATTTGCATGGCAGACAATCGTCTTTGCATGCTTTGTGCATGAGTGCCAGTCCTTGCACTGTATGCATAGTATCATAGAGATACTGGACAGCTTGCGCCAACACATTGTACACACACACACACACAGACACAGACACTCTCTCTCCCTCTCTTGTACTCACGACAGTGTTTTTCATGGTGGATTTGATGCTGAAACCCTCGGCCGAGCGCGCCTCCATCTTCGTTTTTATCGCCACACCACCCGAGACGGATAGGCTGCTTGGTGCCGCTGGCTTCCTCACGTCCATCTGCGCCATTCTTCCTCAGTCTCAGCAGCACACGTCGCTACTCCTACCAGGGATGAGTACGAGCTGCTTCTCTTGTGCAGACAATTCTGCAGTGATAGTGTAGCGGGCCGCGGTGGTTTATTGTCCCAGCTGGCACTGTGGCAGTCGCTACTCGCCTTGCTCGTGCACACGGCTGTGGACCTATCGCTATGCTCAGCTCTGCTGCTTGCCTGGGAATTCCTAACCCCAAATTTCTTTTCAAGACCAAGAGTAATCTGGTGTTAGTTTGTAGATACACTCCGCAAAGCCAAAACTAACTTCTGTGATCTGCTCTATTTTCACCGCTTGCGCTGTCTAGTCTGCATCAGTGCATGTTCAGTCAGCCTGCCTGCATAGCTGCAGTTCACTGTTCAGGCCAACGGAAGCGGCGATTTCGACACGAGACAGAAGCGTCCGACTCGCCCGACTCATGCTCATCGCGTTGGAAGCGTCACCACCTGCAGGTGAAGCTTCGTTTGAAGACGCGGCGTGGTTGTGCGTTGCCATGCCAGGTCATCTCCAACGCCAACGGCATTCCCATGACGTCAGTGCCAATTTTTTGTGAAGCTGGCCTTTTTGGTTCGGTCAGCTGATATTTTTGTGTCTGACTCATTTTTTTCAAACGCCGAAACGGGAAAGAAACAAGACACACACTGCAAACTGAATGCACATATTCAGTATCAAACTGTTTCTGGTGCGGTCAGCTTCTTCAAGAACAACAACACAATCAAAAAGTCTCCAGCTCTCTTTCTTGTTTCTCGTACTGCATCTGGTTCTGAATCGCTGCCCCCTTCCCATATCCACTAGTGGAATCGTGTTGTGATTTCCATCTCATTCGATCCATACCGCTAGTTTCCTGTGCCCCCTTTTGAAAATGCTTATCAAAGTCAAGGTAAATTCCACTTTGTGGCTGATGCTGCTTGTAGCGTGGGACCATTGTATCTCATGCTCCGTGTTTACCTGTGTTCTGCTTTCTGCTGTGGCGCGCGCGTGTGCGTGTATGCGTGGGCACAGACCCTGACGGGCAAAGAGGTAAGGTTTGAACGCGTGGGGGGAGTATTTGAGAATTTGAAATTAGCACACAAACAGCACTACTGGTATTATTGTACTTGATCATATTTGGCTGGTGAAGTCAGTGGCACTTTCTGTTGCTGTACATGTATATTGTCGAGAAATGTCTACACCATAGGCATAGTATCTGTGTTGCTCAGTACACTTCAGTTAGTATGCTGACAATTTTAATATTAGGTGCATTCGGTTTGGTGAGCACTCCACTGAGAATACACAAAGAAGAGCAGAATGCACAATAGATGTAGGCACCTGACCATGTACCTGACCATTGTGTGACAAGGTGGGATACACACTGAAAAGAAAAACTGGATTCCTGAAAGGGTTTTCTTGCGATGAGATGCGCGACACGATGTATCTTCGGCGCCCGAGAGCGATGCGAACTCGAGAAATGCCATTCACTGAAGACGTCCGCGAAGTGACGCCACCTTAACGATTTTAAAGCCCAACCCAGAAATGTATGACTCCCTTGCAATCCGTAGCAGGATACTGTATAGCAGGAAATTTTCGGACGGAATTTATTTTCGTACGATTTCGTACAAGCCCTCTTTTGTACTAAAATTAATTCCGTACTAAAATTTGTTCATGTGAAATTATGTACACTATACATGCGTACTGCATGCAAACACGTGTATTTAGCATGCAGCACTGTACGAATATGTAATCCATACGAAAGGTCGAAATTCGGCTTTATCCGAAAATATTTCCGTCCGAAAATTTCCTGCTATACAGCAACTTGTGATAATCTGCAGGCAACTCTTGAACCACATATGCAACTTGTGCCACTACGAAGGTCTGCATCGCACATCGGATCATTAAAGTTGAGCCGCTTGCGTATGTTGCGCTGCTGATGTGAGCTGGGGCTTCATGGCTGTCGTATCGCGTATTGCTAACATCCTTCTGTAAATCCCACTTTTAAAATTACCCGAGTCGGCTGGCAGCCCACTGGTCATCACTGCCCTACTAGCAGCTGATTGGGCATTTTTTTTGTTTACACCAGTTTTAGACCCTGTGGTGTTTGCAGTCTTCAATGCCCATGGCCGTAGCCACCAACCTCCATTGTATCCATGCCATACCGGTAGTTACCTGGTTGTCACAGAGTGATGTGAAGAACATACGGTAACATTATGCTGCGTACACGTTGTTCGTTCTTCTTAGACACTGATTGTACTGGTAATAACTTGCTTGTGCTTTGTCTATGTGCCACAGATCGAGATTGATATCGAGCCTACGGATAAGGTATGTGTTGTGTTTGAATTGTACTGTGAAACTTTGTCAGAATAAAGTACAGGGATCCTGGGTATAAACTATAAAGTGGCGGCATAGTGCGGTACACTAGCGACTTGCGCTGTATGCGTAGCGCCCATAAGCAATTCCGCTGACTCTCCACCACGACATCATTCACATAGAACCTCTGTACTATACCAGTCATTCGACCCTGGACATTTTGTGTGTGTGTGTGTGTGTGTTTATGGTGCTGCTGCTGCTTGCCTGTCTGCCTGCTCCACTTGTTCAGGTTGAGCGGATCAAGGAGAGAGTCGAGGAGAAGGAAGGCATTCCACCAGTACAACAGAGGTAGGTGCATGGCATGACAGTGTGAGGAACAATTAATGTAAAACCGGGAATTTTCGTCCAAAATCAACGGTTCGGTAGGGCGCAAATTTCGGTAAACCAGTTTTCCAGATCCAAAAATGCATTTTGCACACTGTGTGGCATGGCATTTTAGGTCGCGTTTTATTTTAGGTACGAATTACCTCTACCGAAGTTACCGAAAATAAATCTCCACCGACATTTTCCAGTTTTACAGTAGGCTCTCCCAGCAGACTGCTTATTTACACCTTGTGTAATAACCCACAGCGGGGTTTTCCCCTCCCCCTGTGCTGGACTGCTTTGCTGTGCTATACAGTAGTGGTGAAACGAATATTCGAATATTCGAACATTCGTTCGATTGATCACATTCGAATATTCTTTAAAAGTCGCATTCGAGTATTCGTGACGTCACTTCGAATGCAGTGCATGTACATACGTGCACGCCAAACACAGTACAGTGCAGTGCGTACAGCGTGCCTGTGACTTTGTACTGCATGTTTGCACATGTATGTGCATACTGGACTGCCAATGTAGCAAACCACATGTATAAACTTCAAAGTAGCCTTATGTGGCAGTGCATTTTATGTGGCACTACTGTTTGTCATACCTAATAACAATGACAGCATCCATCAAATGACTGAGAGGAGGTAATGTAATGTCATCTGTGTTACCAAAAGAATATTCGTTCGTTCGTTCGTTAAGCCAAAGAATATTCGACTACTAAGTTTCGACATTCGTTTCACCACTACTATACAGTAATAACCCACAGCGTGGTTTTCCCCTCCCCCGTGCTGGACTGCTTTGCTGTGCTATACAGTAATAACCCACAGCGGGGTTTTCCCCTCCCCCGTGCTGGACTGCTTTGCTGTGCTATACAGTAATAACCCACAGCGGGGTTTTCCCCTCCCCCGTGCTGGACTGCTTTGCTGTGCTATACAGTAATAACCCACAGCGGGGTTTTCCCCTCCCCCCGTGCTGGACTGCTTTGCTGTGCTATACAGTAATAACCCACAGCGTGGTTTTCCCCTCCCCCGTGCTGGACTGCTTTGCTGTGCTATACAGTAATAACCCACAGCGGGGTTTCCCCTCCCCCTGTGCTGGACTGCTTTGCTGTGCTATACAGTAATAACCCACAGCGGGGTTTTCCCCTCCCCCTGCGCTGGACTGCTTTGCTGTGCTATACAGTAATAACCCACAGCGGGGTTTTCCCCTCCCCCTGCGCTGGACTGCTTTGCTGTGCTATACAGTTGTCAAGCGACATCTTTTCCGTGGCACTACTTCTGAAGTACATGTTTGCTCCCAATGTGTTCTTCTGACTGTGTGTGTCTGTGTCTGTGTCTGTGTGTATCTATGTAACTATGTGTTTGTGTGCACGTGCGTGCGTGTGCCTGTTGCTGCTGCTTATCTGCAGATTAATCTTTGGTGGAAAGCAAATGTACGTGTATCTGTTTGTTCTAGCGCTGGACACACATGTTGTTTTGATGATTGCAATGTGTGCATGCCACCATTATCTAGCAGCATCGTACACGTCTTCTTGCAGCATATGGAGTGGCGTAAATTTATGCAGAAAATGATCATGGCATATAGACTGGACATTGCAACCATGTGACCCATTGATGCAGAGGTTGACTGGAGTTGGAACCAACATGGCTGCCCCGTGTGGCCATGTGGTCGATGTGAAACCACTCTGTTTTATGCATTGGTGCACGTTGTCATGACTGTGTTCTTCACGGATTTCCTTCTGGGTCTCGTGATATTGTTTGCTCAATACGTTGTGTTTCATGTGAGAAACTTGCTGCCTACATCTATATGCTGACGACCCTTTGTATGTTTCTGCGCGTGTCTGTGCGTGCGTGGGCGTGCACGTGTGTTTGGGTGTGGGCATGTGTGTGTGTGTGTGTGTGTGTGTGTGTGTGTGTGTGTGCGCGCGCGTGGGCGTGTGTGAATCTATTGATAGTCCAGTTCCACGTGATCAGATTGATTTACGAATCATATTGCTGTGTGTGTGTGTGTATGCTTGTCTATGTGTTTAGGAATGATGACCGTACTGCTTCAGACTATAAGATCGCTGGTGGCTCCGTGCTACATTTAGTGCTGGCCCTGCGTGGTGGAGACTGCTTGTAACTGTTATCGGCGCTAGGACATTGCCCACATCCTGCTGTGTGGACATCATGCCTACGTCAGTGTGCCGGCCGACTGACTGCACGTGTTGTGCTGCTTTGGTAGCGACTGTCTGCTCAGCTAGCTGTGAGAGAGTGCCGTGTGCGTCGTCTGTGTTGCGAGGTGGTCACGGGCGATGGGAGATGTGGAGCTTGGCTGCTACTGGCACGTGACCACCTGAGACTGGCCGTTGACTCTCTCCTGATTGTGTTATCTCTGCATCCATACCAACACACACACACTCTCTCTCTCTCTCTCTCTCTCTCTCTCTCTCCTTCTCTTTCTCTTTCTTCAGCTACCGCTAACTCACTCTTCCTTCATGATATCAATAGCCATGCCAGCCTTTTGAAAGACTTGCATGGAGCCCTCTCTGGAGGTGTCTCTGCCAACTGGCAGTTGTACAAAGATTTTATGCCTCTTTACCTTGCTGCTCCTACATGGCAGGTAAGCGTACATATTGCTTTGCATTTATAACTTTTTGAAACCATTTTTATAACACATCTGCAGGCTATACTCTTTAATTTGCTCAGTCCACCGTTAGTTCCATGCTGTATGTGAACATTATGCTGGCCTGCTATTTGTACAGTATACTTTAGGGGATTCCTTTGAGTCTTGTTTCTCTAAGTCTAAGCAATGCACATAGCACAGATGTCGCGTTTGGATGTGTTTTGTTAAGGGTGTGTGTGTGGGGGGGGGGGAGGGGATACGTGTGTGTGTGTGTGTGTGTGTGTGTGTGTGGGTGTGTGTGTGTGTGTGTGTGTGTGTGTGTGTGTGTGTGTTGTGTGTCCACCACAAGCATGCGGGTCCACTAGCCTTGCAGGGCATAGGCACCCAGTCTGGTACAGGACGAGCAGTGGTTGCCTGCCCTGGCATCTGGACTGACAATGTCTCAAGAGTCGAGAGTGACAAGACCCAATGGGATGCATGTATCACTTTCCCGCCGCTCTGTTTTCCATGGCAAGTCCACTATAATAATTATTATGTTTGTACAAACAATACTACCGTTGCACCAGCTCTGCATAAAGGCCACCGCGTGTATTTTATTCCCTGGAGCAGAGCGTATAGGTGGCGACATGATGGCATGGGACCACCATGATTCTGTATGCGTACAGGGAAAGCCAGTAGTTCGTGATGCTTATGTAGATTTGAGCGCTGTAAATCAACTAATTTCACTGATTTCTCCGCTCAGTACCAACCGGCCAAATTAAATCGCAGGCCAAAGTTTGTCACGGAGGGAAATGATGCATGATTGAGCCATGGATGTATGTGAGAGCAACTACTACGGGTCGATTTCTTTTTTGAAAACTCCAATCGACCAAAGTTTGATGACGGCCAAAAGTTTCATTTCGAGATTGGCCAAAGTATTTTCACCGGCCAAAATTTAATTGTTGATTTACTGCAGATATCCTGATTAGTATGGGCACACCCTGGCCAGAGACATGCGACTTCGTGGACGAAATAGCACCAGGTGCTATTTGGCCCTAGCACCACGCACACTGTTCATTGTACAGTCAGACCTTGCTTATCCGGATACCCCGCCATCCGGAAGAAAAGCGTTGGTTACCGATTTACAGCATATGCCACACATACATACGGTATGATTGTGTGTTCGATCATCCGGTTCCCTCGCCTATCCAGATATTTTCGTGGAAAACGGATGTGTGAGGTCTGACTGTGTAACTAAGTTACTTGTTCTTCATGAGGTCGAATAGCCACGCTGGCCAGAACTACATTGTACTTTGTAGCTGTAGTAGAACATTCACACACACACACACTGCCACGGTGACACAGGCAGTTAGAGAGCACCGACCGAGGTCTGGTAGGAAGTCATTATTTCTTTTGTTAGGACAATGACTGCACGTTGGCAAAGAGCGGGGAGGGGAGGGGAGGAGGGTTGGCAATATCAGGACTGAGAATAGTAGAATAGTAAAATTGGCAAGATACGAACCGAAGAATGTAAAATCGCTACAATGTTGAACATTATCAAGATTTTTGTTGTAAAAAAAAAAGGAAAAAAAGGAGGAAAGCAAACACCTGCAAGTCACAAAGCTCCAGGGGACAGTTCAGTTGACTGCAGACAATCTATATATGGATCAAAACGATGGGAATGCGGAAGAACCAGTTGGGGTCGCGGACGATTTCAATATCCAGTAAGCGTAGTTGCTGCACACGGCTGGCGGCCGCAGTCAGTCGGAGTCGGTCGGAACCGCTAACCGTACGTTAGCCCGCCAATGATTGACAATACTCTGCTAACCAAATACGCTTTGCATCACGTAAGAGCAAGCAACGACAATAACAAAGAAAAAAATAGTCATATTTCCGACAAGCAACGAAACAATAGGCATGAACGCGCATGCCTAAAAAGGAATAGAAATAGAAGAGAACAAAGAAATTCGCCAAAATACGACTACCAAATATAAGAATATGCGAGTTGGTAAGGAGCAGGGGGAGGGGAGGAACCCCGCTGCCACAGAGGGAAATAGTCTTAGCAGGCAGTGGTGGCCAGGAGTGTCTGCTGTACGGGTGCGAGAGGTCTGACAGGGGCCACGCTCTCTGTTGAATTACTTCCGTGGACTCCTCGCAACGGACCAGTGAAGCGGAGGCTACTCTTCGCCACTGAATCAGCCAAAGCGGTCGCACTAGCAGCAGCAGCAGTAGGAGAAAAAGCACTGGCAAGTAGTAACTTTACCATGTCGGTAACCATGGCAATCATGGCGGCGCTGGGAAGTCAGGTAGCTATGGCGACAAGCACAGTGATGTAGAGGCGGACACCCGTGGCAATGTGTGTCGGACCGACTAGCCAGCAAATCGCTGACAACATAGGGAAAGTTCAACGATATCAATGGGGACGGGATAGATGATGTCACGCGGGGGGCGGAAAGAGTAGGCTGAGACACAATGTGAGGCGGCGAGTCATGAACCGCGCTGCTGCAATAGAAGAGAGCGGGCACTTGAACGGTGCTCTAAAAGAGGTTAAGTAATAGGCGACTGGCGCTGGCCCACACTGCACGGCAGCAGGCAAAGCAATCAACAGTGCTCTAGCAATCAAAGCCTCCGCCGCCGCAAGCAGCATTCAAAACAGGCCATGAACGCTGCATGCTAGCTAGCAGCAGCAGCAGCACAGATAGAAGGCGGTAGTGGGTGCATAGATCGGGTCTTTGGGGAGAAAATTGGAAACAAGGAAACAGGGAAGCTAACAAAATCATTATCGTCATCATCATCATCCTGTCAGGGTAAGGTGATTCCTCTGTCAAACAAATACGTGCAAAATCTCTGCAAAATCAGATATTATTATCCTTCATCGATATGCAATATAATACACAAGCAGTGTCATTCGGTTCATTGGCGAAGCCGCCGTTTTTACCAGCAAGCTTGTCCATAGACACTACAAACGCCCATGGAAAGGAGGCCAAGGCGATGCTCCAGCGGTGTGGAAGCAGCTGCACTGCTCCCACCAAGCTGTGACTAGCGCCGTTGTCGCCTCCAATGAAGCCATGGCGTGTCATCGCCTAGTGAGCGCGAGCGTTGGAGGTTGTGCGCGCAGCAGGAGCACGCACAGAAGGCTTGTGCTGCTTTTGCCTATAAACACCACAAGAAAGGGCATGAGCAGAGACGACGGACACGTTCAATAGCATACATTCGCAGGGTTCTGTCGAGAAACAGAACTTGAATTCTGCCAAAAGTGTTCCCTTGGGATCAGGATGCATTTCAAACTGCCGCCCCCCCCCCCCCCCCAACACACACACAGCTCACCCTCCCGGATTAGGGGCTAACCCACTACACTGCTATGTAAGCGGCAGGAGAAAGGACAGGGAAACGATTGAACTGTAGTCCACACAAACCCAAACACGCACCATGTACCATGTATACGCCCGTCACAAGAAAAGCACGCAAATCTGCAAATGCACTCAGGGATGTGCACCCTCAGAATTTTCTCTGATAGCAGCCATAGCGGATCTGAATCTGAATGAAACAGATCAAGACAAGCGCCTCCACGCACACACGTACACCCCCCCCCCCCCACACACACACGTACACCCCCCCCCCCACACACACACGTACATCCCCCCCACACACACACGTACACCCCCCCCCCCCACACACACACGTACACACCAACGCCCACACACGTACACACGTACACACCAAC
Organism: Sycon ciliatum; assembly: GCF_964019385.1. Classification (NCBI taxonomy): domain Eukaryota; kingdom Metazoa; phylum Porifera; class Calcarea; order Leucosolenida; family Sycettidae; genus Sycon; species Sycon ciliatum. Next base: position 3,410,460 of record NC_088643.1, read on the forward strand.
GCCCACACACGTACACACGTACACACCAACGCCCACACACGTACACACCAACGCCCACACACGTACATACACATGCCCACCACACATACACATGCCCGCCACACATACACATGCCCGCCACACATACACGTACACACAGAGAGACACAGCACACCACCACACACACACACACACACACACACACACACACGTACACACACGCATACACACACACACACACAGACACAGCACAACACCACGGCATGCGGCACATACCTTGCGGATTGCAGGTCTAGAAGTCTGCTTTGCGCCTTGACTAGCTCCTCGCTGGCCTCCGTCTGGTTGCCAGAGTCGGTGAGGCCGGCATTCAGTCGCACAACTTGCTGCCTTAACTCTTGTATAGAACTATACAAGTCCTCGTCATCATTGTCACGGGCGTTCCTCACATCAATGTGGATCAGGAGAGTCGCTAACTCCAGCTCCTCACTGTACGCATTCAGGAACTGGATAGAGCGATAACCTGCAGTCGTGTGCAGTCAGTCACAGTGTCACATCAAGCAATCAGCCCTTTGCGCAATGACGTAATCTGTACCGCGAATACCCCACACAGCCACCTGGGTATGGTCGTCTGGGGTGTTGGACAGTGCATCCCTGATCCCAGTGTACTCACATGCATTACTCGTACAATCCTTATTTGGCAATGCGCAATGGGCTTATTACTATTAGCCAGGACATGGAATATATGTAGCTGGCAATCGTGAGCTAGCCAAGCATCAGGTAATTCGGCAGGACATCTGAGCTCCACGCAGGCACAACCAATTTTGTCGGATGCATCATAGCTAGCAAGCAGGATTTCAACTGCTTCATGTATCTCAAGCTTGACAATACGGACATAGGCGTGCGGCAACGGCTTAGTGTAGTGCATCCCCATTTTCCCTATTACTAGTATCCCCGTGTTGCCTGATGATAGTGGTGAGCATTAGACTTTCAGCACACTAGCCTTTGCTCACAGGCATACTATGTAATGAAGTGTATGCATTGATTGGGGATCAACCACTGACACAGAGAGATGACGACTACACCATAGCTCAGTGGTTAGAGGGGATTCACACTCACGGGGAAACCTGAGGTCACGGGACAAGGTAAAAGTTCAGACCTTTGGTCAACGGAGTGGGGCCGTGCACACCCGTGGTCAGTTTTCTCTTGGCCGCATGTTTGCCCATGGATTTGTGCGGGGGAATTTCCAAATATATCTGTACTGCATTTTTGTAGTACATTCTGTTTTATGTTTTCCATTCGTCACACACGATTTTCCAATGGGCACTGTCTGAAAATGCACTGGTTGCGATGCACTCGTACAACTAGGGTTCAGAGTTCTCGCCAAAGACAGGATCTACGCATGCGTGTCTCATAGCCATGGGATTTTTCCCTTGACAAACGCCCTGAGGTCCACGGCCACGGCTTTGCCAATTTTTCCCGAGAGCTTCTTCCTTTCCCCCAGTACCATGGTTTCCATAACGATTTTCCCACAACCATGGTTTTATCCGTGTGTGTGAATCCCTTATTAGTATTAGAGCATCGCTGGCTACAAGCGAGGGTCTCTGGTTCAAGCCCTGGTGGTGACAGTCAATTTTTTCTTCAGACTTTTCCCGTTTGCATCTTTCCCTTTAATAAACTAATGAATGTCATAGAGAGTACTTGGCTTTCCCCTGTTCCGCCGTCGAGCTGCACCCTCGTACCAGTTCTCATGGAGCGCATCGGGAATGTTGCTTGCCCTAGGAAGTTGGGTTCCCCGAACACGTCTTCATCCTGTACGCAGAACCGCATGAGAGCAAGGTCCGGGTTGGCAATGTCCCATTCAAACGTCTCGTTCCACGTCGGGTTGAGGCCGTTGTCACCTGCAAGACAGTGCATTGGGGCAAAAGGATAGTAATACAGGGTTACCAGTGAAGAATTCGAGGCACATGTCAATTTGAAAAAGAATAGAAAAAATCATCTTTGCCGCCACATCAGTGAAACTCGTCAACTCGTTCGATAGCTCGCTCGCTAGTGGAACTGTTTGCTCATTTGTCATAGATACGCTCGTTTCAATACTACAAGGTTGTAGAATTTACCACGGCATGCTGATAACAACCAGTGCTATAGCCATAACCTTAGCCATGTCATATTGTGACTGGAGTTCATGCAGAGCAACACTCCGGCAGCTTGTATGGGAATAACTGTGCTCTTCATATTGTACTAAGAGCTGGTGTACTTTACGGGCAAGTTTTTTGCACAGGTAGTCCTTCTGCACAGGCAGTCCTTCTGCACAGGCGGTCCTTCTATATAGGTGGTTGTTCTACACAGGTACTCTAGTCTCTCTACAGGTGGTCCTCTACACACACAGTCCTTCTATACAGGTGGTCCTTCCATACAGGTGGTCCTTCTATACAGGTGGTCTCCATAGAAAGGTGGTTTTCATAGCCAGTTCTACACGCATAAAGCAAGTATGCACCACGTACCATCTAGCAATCAGCACTATGATCAGCACCATCACTAGTACAGCAGTACACTCATACCTCTCTTATCCAAACTTCACAGCTAATGAAGGGCAACTCGGTCCAACCGGCACCCTGTGGGTGAGTTTTAGTGGATATATCACTACTCTGTTGCCAATATGTGTGGAAATAATGACGTCACATGCCAGATCTCTTGCCCTTTCCCATGGAAACAAAAGTGATTTAGAGTTATGGGCAATGCCAGGCCATGTACCACCCGGATCAGCAAGATATGAGTGTATTCAGCAGTAGTAATAAATGCCCGGAATATATCCTGTATGCAGAGGCACACTGCGCTTACTTTTCGTGGATGTCCTATATCGATTCTGGCTGTCGATTTCCATCCCAGCACACTCCACTTCCACGAACGGCGAGGGGATGCCACGGCCTTGCTTCAGCAGGTTGCGAGCACCCATGATCTGAGCACGGAATGCAGCAACATCAACAGGTACAGCCGGCAACATCAACAGGTGTGTAATCTCTCTCTCTCTCTCTCTCTCTCTCTCTCTCTCTCTCTCTCTCTCTCTCTCTCTCTCTCTCTCTCTCTCTCTCTCTCTCTCTCTCTCTCTCTCTCTCTCTTCTCTCTCTTTCTTTCTCTCACCCCCCCCCCCCCACACTCACGCACACACATGTCAACAGCTAATTTCGGAGGCTCTTGTGTCGGATGACTTTCAATGGCACACACGCACATGTACATGATGAATACAGCAGCAAACAACGTACAGGAAGGCAAGTAGGTAAATCAGTAGCAACCGTAGCAACCGTAGCAACAGTAGCAACAGTAGCAACAGTAGCAACCGTGGCAACAGTAGCAACAGTAGCAACAGTAGCAACCGTGGCAACAGTAGCAACAGTAGCAACAGTAGCAACCGTAGCAACAGTAGCAACCGTGGCAACAGTAGCAACAGTAGCAACCGTGGCAACAGTAGCAACAGTAGCAACAGTAGCAACCGTGGCAACAGTAGCAACAGTAGCAACCGTGGCAACAGTAGCAACAGTAGCAACAGTAGCAACCGTGGCAACAGTAGCAACAGTAGCAACCGTGGCAACAGTAGCAACAGTAGCAACAGTAGCAACAGTAGCAACCGTGGCAACAGTAGCAACAGTAGCAGCAGTAGCAACCGTGGCAACAGTAGCAACCGTGGCAACAGTAGCAACAGTAGCAACAGTAGCAACCGTGGCAACAGTAGCAACCGTGGCAACAGTAGCAACAGTAGCAACAGTAGCAACCGTGGCGACAGTAGCAACAGTAGCAACAGTAGCAACCGTGGCAACAGTAGCAACAGTAGCAACAGTAGCAACAGTAGCAACAGTGGCAACTGTGGCAACAGTGGCAACAGTAGCAACAGTAGCAACAGTAGCAACCGTGGCAACAGTAGCAACAGTAGCAGCAGTAGCAACAGTGGCAACCGTGGCAACCGTAGCAACCGTGGCAACAGTAGCAACAGTGGCAACAGTAGCAACCGTGGCAACAGTAGCAACAGTAGCAACCGTGGCAACAGTAGCAACAGTAGCAACAGTAGCAACAGTAGCAACAGTAGCAACAGTAGCAACAGTGGCAACCGTGGCAACAGTAGCAACAGTAGCAACCGTGGCAACAGTAGCAACAGTAGCAACAGTAGCAACAGTAGCATCATAGCAACAGTAGCATCATAGCAACAGTAGCAACAGTAGCAACAGTAGCATCATAGCAACAGTAGCATCATAGCAACAGTAGCATCATAGCAACAGTAGCAACCGTGGCAACAGTAGCAACAGTAGCAACAGGCTGAATCAGCTAGACTTACAACTACAGTGACAGTCTGCGGTTCAACACTCAAACTTTTCACATCAAACGGATCGTACTTGGGGTCACGCATTACGTCGGGCTGCAGAATAAATCCGCATCTGATCGACAAACACCAGAGCACAGCACACGCAACCATAACATTGCATCTGAACTGAGATAGAGATGGCATTGCTAAGTAGGACTTGATTCACATGTACACACATACATATGCACGCATGCACACACGCATACATGCGCATACACACGCTCACACATACGTGCGTGAACACACACACGCACACACACACGCACAATTCTGTAAAAGAATTGATGATTAATTACAGGTTTACAATCGCCACTCCATACAAAACACATCCGATGCGGATGTCATTCGTATTATCATATCTCCTGGATCTAGACCATGCTGGCAAAGGCATACTGCAGTAGCTTGAAAGCCTCACCTGCCATTGACCAAGAACTTTCCCTCGTTGAGCTGCATCGACCGATCTGCAACACGCACACATTACAGATCATAATGCATGTGAGTAACACATCAACCAATGTGCTGCAGCCTCGGAAAACAGCAGCAACGCCGTGTCAATGTCAGCTATTGTTTAACAAACGTATTCGCATACCAGGAGGGAAGGCACAGAGTCAACATCTTTAAAAAATTGAAATCTGTGACCTTAAACTGTAGGTCCCACAACAGTAGATTGATTCAATAACAAAAGCAGGAGCAGACGTACCCCGTCTGTGTTTCAAACGATCTTCTAGCTGTTAACATGTGCAAGAAGTAGCCTCCCGGTACAGGAGTACAGCGCTACTCAACGACATCCGATCGCGTGAGTCAAGTTTCCTCCCTGCGCCAGTTCACCGTCCCAGTGTTCGCAGGTCTAGGGCTGCACGGCGCACGGCGTGGCATTGACTCGCTCGATTGGATTTCACTATTGAGCAGCAGCAGTACTGTACTTGACCCTGCACGTCATGCACAGTGTGCACACTGTGCACACTGTGCAGGCGGAGTGCTGTGCGGGGTACAGAAAGCTGGGCTATATGCCATGGCAAGCGCTCTAACAACTGGGCTGGTTGTGCATTGAGCAACACAGTTTGTAGCCATGGATCCAATCAGTCCAGAAGGACGAGCGATCTACTGGTGCCGTTCCTGCACCAGCAACACAGTTTCCTTGCCTCCATTCAAGTGAGTACACATGCGTCAGAGATACAGTGAAAGGAAAAGGAAGAAATCCAATATCCGGAATAGAACGGAGCTCCAATCACTGCACAGACCAGTGTTGGTAGCGCAAGGGTTCGCATAGCTGCCAGGGCTGGTAAGTACACGGGGTTGGATTCTACTTGACACCACTGTACTAAACACAAGAACAGCATAGTTATAAGCAGCTAACCTGGCGTCTGATAGTTGAGTGCCACAAGCTGAGAGCCGCAGTTCCAGATCGGCTGCGGGTCGTAGTTGGAGGAGTCGACGCGCGTACCCTTCGGGTAGATACGTGAAAACTGCCGGAAGTTGTACATGATGAAGCGTACAGCAAACTTCTTGGTTATGTAACGCTCCACTTTGTTCTCAGGGAAAGAGGACATCTCAAAGTATCTCCGGCCAAAGTCTGATGGCAGAGAAACACAAGCAGGTGCAGAAGAGAGAGAGAGAGAGAGAGAGAGAGAGAGAGAGAGAGAGAGAGAGAGAGAGAGAGAGAGAGAGAGAGAGAGAGAGAGAGAGAGAGAGAGAGACAGAGAGAGAGAGAGAGAGAGAGAGAGAGAGACAGAGACAGAGAGAGAGACAGACAGAAAGACAGAGAGTAAGAGAAAGCGAGTGAAAGAAGGGGTGGGTATGATGTAGGACAGGCGGGGTTAGAGGAAGACGCTACAAAGCAGTACCTTCCACACCTAACTACCAAGAGATGATCATGTGCAGGCGACACGTGCATAGCTGGCTAATACTATTAGCCAAATAGATCAGTTTGTACTTCTCTTGTATACCGCTGTGTTCATTGGATACATGCACATGTTCCAAGCTGGCCCACCCCCACACTGTCTTGCTTACTGTCAATGTCGAAAGGCACGGGTCTACAGTAGACGACGAGGTCGGAGAGCTCCAGGGCAATCCTGAACGAGCGCTGCGCCTGTAGCTTGATCTGATTCTGTGCACGTGCACACACGCAAATGCACACACACACACGCACGCACGTACACCCACACACACACACAAAACACACACACACAAAACACACACACACACACGTGACACGCACACAAAACACACACACGCACACACACACAGATCGCATACGAGTACATGTTATGCATGATGCAGAACGTGGAAGAGAACATAAGTCACACAGCACACTGAATTTTCTGTCTGTGTGCATTTGATAGCCACACTGTGACCCTAACAAAGTCACTACTACTCGTACTAGTGCGGCATATCCGCACACACAGAACTGACACATGTGTACACCGCACTTAGACCAGTGTCTGCTATGCCTTGCTAGCCACAGCGCATATCCCACCTGACCCGCAGACAACAGCAGCATAGCGGACTGGCTAGCAGACAGCACTGCAGCATAGCAACAAGCAGTAATCGGTTTACAGTAAACTTTACACTGCAGCATAGCATGCACATTACACACGCAGTAGTTTCGGCACACCGAGGACGCTGCACTTACTCGTGACGCTAGCTCTTGCGATGCCTGCTTGATTTTCGTCATCCATTCCCTCATGTCCTGGACATCGTGTAAGCACCAGAACATCAAGACACAGTGTACTATTACAGTGAATGTCAATTCCACATGCGCCTTTGTTCGTAGTGAATTTAATCAGACTCCAGAAGATATTCCCATTAGCAGACACCTCTCAACAAAGGGCACCTCTCAACTAAGGACACCTCTCAGCAAAGGGCACCTCTCGACTAAGGACAACTCTCAATTAAGGACTTATTTGTTCCAATCAAGTTGTGGCAATCAGAACCTATTCTGAACACATGCATAGCTAGGTCTGGTCCCCAGGGAGTGAGGTCCCATGCCCAGGGAGTGAGGTTCCATGCCCAGGGAGTGAGGTCCCATGCCCAGGGAGCAAGGTCCCATGCCCAGGGAGTAAGGTCCCATGTCGAGGGAGTAAGGTCCCATGTCCGGGGAGTAAGGTCCCATGTCCGGGGAGTAAGGTCCCATGCAACAGCTGCTCATATTATCTGCATACCGGGGGCCATACCTGCCCAGGCGACGTAGGTCTAACACAGGCAGTTGTGTGCAAACCAATGTAGAATCTCCACAACCAGAGCTATCTTGACATCACAGACAATTACATGTAGCAGGCGTCTCCGGCCTGCCCCGAGGCCGCTAGATGACCAGTCTACCGGCTGGGGGACTAGCCCTGGCCCAGAAGTGAGGGAGGCAGCCAAATCACATACCGGTATGCTTTCAACATACTCACCCCTTGGTCATCGGTGGCAACCTCAATGCCTTTCGTCGCGCCCTGCGGCAGAATGCGGAACTTGTATAGATAGTCGGCGCGATTTGGAATGGGTAGCATGGCAACTTGCTCTGTTAACCCACCACGCAAAGAAAACCCACATGTAACGTTGTACGTTCACGCACACACACACGCACACACACACACACACACACACACACACACACACACACACACACACACACACACACACACACAGACTAGTCACATTGCAATGCATCACACAAGACACGTTCATCCAGGTCAAGTATTACCCGACCACACATGGCCCAAGATCTTCGTCAGGCGAAATAGCACGTCATAGTACATTTGAGATCAGCGGGAAGAAGATGACGACGTCCACTAATTTAGTATCTGTGCACACGAATCTGCTGTGTGTGTGACTCTGTGTGTCAGCTATGATATCATCTTCTGTGGTTCCATGCCTAGCATGTACGTCTGAACCATCCTGCAAAGTTTGAATGACGTAGGTTGAGCGATCGCTCCGCGAAACATACTTTTTGAAATTCTCTTCATAGTATATCTTCCACCATTGAAATTTCGAATTTCTTCAAAAAAAGTGCTGAGAGGGGTGGCTTGCAACCTCGATATAGCTTGTTCCAGGCATGCTTTGGAGCCATCTTCTGTTGAAGTAGTGGCGGGGATCTGCCCTGCAACTGCTACAACAAAAAATGATTCGATCTGAGAAAGGGTGAGACCGCGAATCTCGGTTGAATATTGAGTATTTCAAGCCTTTTCACGACGAAGATGGAGTTCTTTTTGGAGATGGACGTCGCGGCAAAGGACATGGTGTCCGACTTCTGGCGTCTGGTGAAGCCAGGGATCATTGGTCCAGTCAGGTCGGCAGCCTAACCGTCGGTAAGCTTGTGTTTGGATCCCGTTCTGCTCGATGTGGTAGATCACAAACAATTTGATATCGCACAAATTGATCTCAGCATCGTGCGTACGGTATTTTATATTCAGAAAATCTCAAAGTGTCTCTGTGTGGCCGTCCTATGCCACGAGAAACTCCAATCAGGCTCCTATGTCCTCTGCCTTCATGATTGAATGTCCACTTCGTTTGAACAAAAAACACAACAATCGAGGACGGCTTTGCAATGAAAAATACAGGTACACTGGAGCTGAAAAAGAAGAAAAAACGTGCTCAGGATGAGACTCGAGTACACGCATACTCTCCCAGCAGGAGAAACGCAAATTTTTGTGAAAAATGCGTGTCGCCGACTGACCAGTAATTTCGCCTGACGTTATTAATGGTCCAGCGGGCATTGATCTGTGCATTCCAACACTGGGCTTCACAGTTCTGATTTCACCATGCGCCCCATGGCAACTATTACCGGACCACACACGGCTTTAACGATACTGGTATCAGGCTGGTGATTGCTTACCAACTGTGCAGTTTGCAATGTCCAGAGAGCCTTTCTGCAGCGCACCCAGGCCGTCCTCTTCGCCCTTCTGCAGGCATTCAGAAAGCAGCAGCAGCAGCAGCAGCAGCGCAGTCAGCATGCGCGTTAACGCTGTAGAGAAGCCATGCTATCCATACATCCTTATACAACACTCTCCAAACGGTCTCTGGGCCACACGAACCACTGGAAAGAATAAAATTATCCGAATTTTCGAGCAAGGCCCACCTTCAGGGAGATGTACGGATTTTGTGGATGGCTACTAGTGGATGGCTTCACGCCGATTGAGAAAAAAACCACGCTGCTTAGTTTATGAATAGGCGACAAGGAGACAATGACTTTATTACAGCTATAAAATTAATAGTATCAGTGAAGCCGACATTACGCTAAGAACAAGGAGAATATGTTGAAATTAAGGTTCCTATTAGATTTTCTTGAGACTATCATCAGGGAAAAAACTATGCTGGTTAGGATATCTCACGTGCAGCAGTGAGTAGGCCGTTCGTCGTGCAGTTGATGCACAAACCAGGAGTACATGAGAGTTCAGAAAGCAATTATATCCTCGATTGGCAAGAGAGTAAGCAGCCCCTTTCGGCCTCTGTCCTATTTGATGCTACACGTTGCTACGGTAAGCAGCACTTTTTAAACCAGTTCTGAAATTTCAAGTCTTCGAGGTCTTACCAACCTTTGGTAATCGGTTAGCAACAAGTTCTCTTTCCGGCCGCACCCTTCCCTTTCCTAACCTCTCTTACCCATTTCCTCCATTTTACTTGCACTTTCAACACCCTTCCTTTAAACCATTTCCTTTTTTGTGTGGAAACAGTACCTTGAGCGACTGAGCTTCAATCTCCTCGACATAATTTGACGGGAACCAAAGTCGCTTCTTGCCAGCATAATCACCTTTCCACCTGCAAAGAGAGATGCCAAGTGTCATACACACGCATACCTCAGACCTCAGACCTGCCCATCGCGGAAGCGATGATAGCGAACGACTACGTTAGATATAGCAACTAACTTGTCCTGGGATTACACCAGTCAACAGCTTGCAAGGCACGCACACACACGCGCGCACACACACGCGCGCGCACACACACACACACACATACATGCACACACACACACACACATACACACACACACATATACACACACAAACACACACACACACAGGCAACCATGTAGCATTACTTGTGATCCTGTGCACTCAACTCGGCCTCACATCATACCTACATGGACTGTAGAAAGACTACATCTCCAGTGTAGATACATACAAACACATACAAACACATACAAACACACGCGCACACACACACACACACACACACACGCACACACACGCGCACACGCACCCACACACACACACACAGATACACGTAGGTTCCCAGCTCCTCCCAGCTTACCAGCCACCGTCATGCTTTTCAACATTGGTGATGATAGCATGCTTGCAGAAAGTGAGTTCATCGTCACGTTGCGCTTGATAGTCGTACATAGCCTTCACAGTGACGACCTTGTTCTGAAACGCATTCGGTTCTGTGTACAGTATGCCATCTGCTGAAACATAGATTGACTCTGGGTCTGGATGCTGACCAATCATCTTCAGGACCTGTCACACGCACACACACACACACACACAAAACACACAGACAGGGCAGATAGGCAGATGGACAGACGGACAGACACCAGCACATGGATGCACACACATGAACGTGACCATACACACACACACACACACACACACACACACACACACACACACACACACACACACACACACACGTGCGCAAGAGAACTGACTAAGGATTCTGGTTGAAAGTCGACCCGTTAGCCGGGACTCTTTACTGAGCTAATGCTGGCTCTCTTCAAAGTATAGACCCTGGTCAACATACTCTACAAGTAGCTTATACGCAACCATATAATATTATGTGTACTACTCCGCCCCACTCGTTGGTTACCGGTGTGTGACAAGGTCCCAAGACAAGGTCACATGACCAAGTCCAAATCCCACAATCAAGTCACATGACCATGTTCATGTCCCAAGCCCGAATCACATTCCCAAGTCCCGCACATGACTGATTTACTTGAGTACTGGGCCAGCTACTACAAACGTGACGTCATACCGCCCACGGCGACACCACAAGTAGCCGTGTTATAGCATGCGGAGATCAGGCACCACAAGCGGAGTAAAATGCTCTAAAAATCCTCATATATGTGTACACTTGGGCCTACCTCCTCGTTGATTGGGTAGCGGAGACGCATCTTGCGGTACAGCGGGTGTCGCTCGTAATAGCTCACTAGTTCGGAGAGGCTTTCAAACTGAGCTGTGCCGATAGTGAACAGACGGCCGTCCATCTTGATGCGACAGTGCTTGATTTTGCCCTCCGCGCTGCACGTCAAAGACAAACGGACATGCACACAAACACACGTACGCGGCATACACACAGCACATGAGATTATAACGCACACGGTCACAACAGGAAGCCAAGAAAACACATGCAGTACCTCCTTGTCCACACAATGATAATATATCCCAGGGCAATACCCAGAACAAATGTGAAGGGGGGGGGGGATCATCGGACCCAACATTTTTGTGACTATATCGCCATTTAGCGCCGCCATTCTGCGCGGTGCTATTACATGATGTGTCTTCATCATGTATATAAAAAGGTGACGCTTGCACACTGAAGGGTGGCGCATTCATTTTGAAAGGGGGCGGTGAAACAGTGAAGGAGGGCGCAGCGGCCCGCTACGTCGCTTTGGAGAGAACCCTGTATCCATGTACCATAACTATGTGATTGTACCTTCGAACACTTACCGGAACGAGATTGCATACGCATCGTGCGCCGTCTCGCTTTCGCGAACGAGGAAAGCACCATCCTCATGCACTCTCTTCAACATCTCCTCCGCCTCCGTGCGCGTGAGTGTCTTGTGGAACCAACTGCAGAATCATTGCACACAGACAAACGCACAGCAAGAGCACACGGGTAAAGAAGTCAGTGTTGAACGTCAGCAGGTGCCATCATAATGAGCCTTTCCCCCAATGGCTTAGCTACCAACCACCAGCCCACTACTGCAGCAAGGAAGAACTCAATTACCGAAATCAAACGCCTGCATTGCTAGCGAGGTCAGACGCGTGACCAGTTCACGGACTTCGCTTGTCGCGCTTGGCCCATCCCCGGCCCATTGAAAATCGATGATGTAATGGCACATAGGTTTTTACTCGATTTTTCGATTTTTACGGGAGGCATCAAAACTGACCTGCATTTGAACTTCGCTTGTGCAGTCTCCTTGCTCTTTTTGGGCGATTTCAAGTTTCTAGTCCTTTGGTAAGGATATGGAGCAATGCCTCCACCCGTTCGCGCGGCGTCCAGACGTTTCTCTGTCGACGCGCTGTCTCTCGCTTTTTGCCAATATTCGAGGACGGGTTTCGGTCCTTGCGCCTCTTGTTACGCCTTAGGTTGTTGCTGCATCGTGTTCAGCGCCCCCTAATCCTTCGGACTACCAAGTTTCATTGGCGTAACAAGAGGCGCACCGACGTTATGGCTCCCGACTGGTGTCACTGTCCAGCAAGGAGGATTGCTTTGGGAAGGCATGTGCACCAATCTAAAAAGCAACAGAAGCAAGCGAATCGCCATCAATCCGATTAAACTTCGCTTGCGTCTGGTGTGCAGCATTTTGTATCTATTCAGAAGCTTGTTGGTGATGAAGGCAAGGAGATGGCTACTTCAGTCCCGGTCCCAGGTACTGTTTCGGAAAGCTATGTCTTTCTTGCAAAGTTTTGTCCAATAGTATGCATCATTTCAGAAATGGAAACTATTTCCAAATTTCCAATGCTGTCAGTGTTACTCAATCAAGGCAACACTACAAATAGTTGTCAGCCAAACATAACCTGTGTGAGAGAGAAAGTGAGGAACGTTCACTTTCACACAGACCATGTCTCTAACAAAGTCTCTCTACTGTACTACTCCAGAACAAACAATACGTTCGAGCACAATTATGTTTTCAAATTCCTGATCGTCTGCAGAAACTTGTCTTGAGAAAGCGCTTCTTCCGACATCATCCATCAACAGCAGCCACCGCTCCCGTTGCCACCAACTCGTCATTGGATCCCAAATATCTTACCATCACCGGTTCACAGCAAATAGTACATGCACTGGGAAGACAATTGCACATTTCCCTTCTCTGCAGAGGAACAAACATTTTCTCTTCAGAAAGTAATAGTTTTCGGCTCGAGTGCTGCACGCAGCGGTGCCGCTAGCCGCTAGCATAGCGAAGTATACGCACGTGACCCGCGAGATTACATCATGCACTCTCCGTCGCGACTTGGGACCCGAGTGCCGGGTGCCATTTTTCGAGCTCCCACGCGTACATTCGTCGCGACAAAAAAATCACGTAGTCGGGCTCCTTTCAACACCCATAACTCTCTTCCAGTTGCTCTAACCCAGCCCAAATTTTAGATTTGAACGCCTGAAGCTCTAAGCTTTCCGTAGATACCCAATTCGATAGGGTTTTCCAAAATTTAATTTTCGCCTGACCTCGCTAGCATTGCTGCAATCACCATTAAATCCACAAAGGCTATTTAAAAGTTCGACCAGCAAAGTACGTCACAGTAATAATAACATGTTTAGTGTCGACATGGCAGAACTTACGATTTCTGTTCATGTCCTTTTGGCTGCAATAAGCAGAAAATACGCATACATGGACACACACACACACACACACACACACACACACACACATTGGCTTGTATCAGAATCGGTTGCATTCTATTGGAATCAGCTGCATTGCGAATCAGTTGCATTCTACTGCACTGCGAATCAGTTGCCGCATGGTGGACGGAATCACGAATAAGTTGCATTCTTTTAGCATTGGGCCTACCTGCGGCACAGCCTCCGTCAGAATCATCTCAAAATCTGAGCTCTTGAGCGGCGCTCGTCGATAGTGCTCGATCAGATTGTAAAGATTGTCAAACGATATGTGATCAGTCAGATAGTACTTGGTGCGGCCCTGGCCGATCTTAGACTTGATACGACAGTGGTTCACTCTGCTTTGCCGCCTGTGGAGCACACACACACACACACACACGCACACACGCACACACACACACGCACACACGCACACACACACACACACACACACACAAACACACACACACACAGCAGAAATCACACGACGAATGGCATTATTCGCAGGAAGTAAAAACGAATAACGAGGGGGCTTTGAAAACTACTTCATTCATAAACAAAAACTTGGCTCGTTGTGCGTGACAGCAATAGTGCAGAAAACATGCCAAGTTGAAGCCTATGGAGAAAGAATTTCCAAACAACGCATAACGCATCCTTGATTTAGGTTAAGTGAAATGTTCACATCACATCCACCAGCTGCAGCATGTATTGATAGCAAGCAGGACCAGTGTACATTCAAAGCCAGCTATGGCCGGGCAGAGGCCGGGCAGAGTGCTTACCAAAACGAGAGCGAGAAGTCGCCAGCAAACGTATCGCTGTCACGCACCAAGAAGGCGCCGTCCTTCCCATTGTAATCTTGCAGCAGTCGCTCGGCGGCTACCCGCCCTCCTGCCAGCTTACTATGGAACCAAGGCTCACCATAATGAAGTTCCTGCGCCTTATCAGTCTGTGGCCATGCCCAACAGGGAAGGTAGAAACACACAGAGACAAAGTAGAAGGTTCAGCCCTGCACTACTTCAATGCTTGGTCAAAAAAGCCTCTGGTCATTCAGGGGCGTAGCTGGTGCCCCTTTGGGGGGCGGGGGGCACGGCCGCGTATGTGTAGGATGGCTGGTGCATGGCATTCATGGTCATTACGTGCATGCTGAACCTAGGTCAAACATTTTAGGGGGGGGGGGGGGGGATGCACCTCGTAGCCCAGACCGTTCCTTTTTTTCATGTACTGCAGTCTATACACAGTTGAGTCATCGTGTATACATTGGTATGCTGTGCTTAGTGAAATCCTAGGCTGTCGGCGCTCCGCTCTTTGAAGTCCGACAGTACTGTAGCAAAGAGCATGACCATGCATCTATCATGTACATGTACAGCCCTGCCTGCGTGCGTTGTGCCCCAAGACTCACGTCTTCCTGCTTGTCCGGTGTCTCCTCCTCTTCTTCCTGTTTCTCCTGTGCTTCCGAGTACAACAGCTTTCTTGAAGTCAGCACAAAGTAGTGCCGTACCCACTCCTGGTCCAAGGCGTCCTCCATCAGCAGGTAGCCGTTCATGATCGAGTTGGACAGATCCTCACCCGTGTCCTCCTCCTTCGGTGTGAACTGCACCTCGTCGCTTCCCGGTGGCAGCTTCTTGTGCTGAGAGCAGAGGTGCGTGCACAGTCAACCGACAAAGTACACACAGTCAGCCAGATAACAGAAATACTGTACAAGCAGAAATATTCGTCTGGAATTTAATTTCGTCTGTTTAGGCCGCAACCACACTACGTAAAAATCACAGTACACATTTTCATGCATATCTCAGTACAAGTCGGTACTCAACCACACTACACTTTTCGGTCTGCATAGATGACGTTTTCACCAACCAGCACGTGACGTTGTCGTATCAAAGCGTGTGCCATGCGCTGGAAAAGACCGGGAAATTCAAAAACAATGCTGGTGCTGATGCTATGTACGATGACCCGGTACAAAAGCAAAGTTGTACACAGCAGAAGGAGCGCGAAAACGACAAACGTGGCTTTCTACAGGGGTGCGCCAGTTGCTGAAAACCTACAAAGCGCATTTTGCATTTCGCACGCGTCGGCATGACGATTTCTACTGTAATACCGTTTGTACGTGATTTTGTACCTAGTGTGGTTGCAGCCTTAGTCCAAGGAGCTTTTGAACTAAATTAAATGCCGGACTAATGTCGATTTGTCCAGCTCTTCAGTACACTCTTGTTATCCATGGACGAAATTTTCAACCGGACGAACTCCCTTTCTTTGGAGCTGGACGAAATTATTGACCGACGAAATGTTCTGCCGGCACAGTAACTACAAGCAACCCACCTCTGGCTCAGTGCTTGATGTAAACAGGCATAACTACCTTACTAACTTACTACTACTGAGCATACAATCACCTGAGGCACTGTACAGTAGCAGGCATCGTTCATGCATTGATTCTGTACAGGTTCCACCACCTGACAGCAGTATCACTCATCATAGGTTCGATATTTCCACATCACAACATGCATGAAGAACGATTGAATAATCCATCGCAGAGCGTGTGCGGTTACTGAGCATGTGTTCGCGGCCATCGTCCGATATGAAGGTGAAGCATCTTTTGTGCAGAGTTCCCTCATGCCTACTGCTATTCATTCATAGAAATCAGACAAAGTGGATAAATCAATCACACGGAGCAATACACATCCAAGCGGGTGAATCAAGAGGCTCATTCATGACTCGTGACTTTCACAGGCAACCTTTGGCTGCAAATGAGTGCTCCTCCTACCTTGATGATGATCTTGCGCTTGAGCTCGTTTGGAGACGGGAGCATTTCAGCGTCGTGCTTGATAGGCTGCGTCAGAAGGAGTGCTAACAGCAGCGGATAGAAAGTAGAGAAACACAGGCAGCCATATTGCACAGTTTAGAAGTATTTGACTTCTTCTGCGGCATGCAGCACCAAGCCCACCACAGTGAAAAAAAACAAGGAAATAGCACAGCAAAGTCATCAATCATGTGCCAGGCAGGTCAAACACTTCCTCCCATTTCAGTAGATGACTTAGTCACTTCACATTGCATTAGCAGAAGTTTTAGCTCCTCAAAATGGAAAGAGAAAGACAACTTGTTGCTTACCAATTATGAAGGGTTGGTAAGAACTCGAGGACGTGAAACTTCAGAATAGAATGCAGAATTGGACTGCTCACCAACTCAAACTGCACTTGAAACCTAGTCACGTGCGTGTGCACCCATTCAACCAATACTGAGCACTGTACTTAAAACTACCCATAGAGGTAAACGTGGAACAATCGGCCATGGCACACACTGCCTCTCCGCATATCGTGGCTCGGGAATTCCGTATGAAACCATCCAGTAGTGTGGAGTGGCAGAGGCCTAGTGCTAATGAGCCAAGTCAAGGGGGGGGGGGGGGGGCAGCCAGACGGCCATGGTATTGCAGATGCCTAGTGCTAATGAGCCACTCAAGGGGCAGTCAGACGGCCACGATATTAAAGGGACGTAGGCTAGTGTGCAACAATCCCAACTATCTATACTATGCGCGGCCCCAGAACGAGTACTAGTACTCACTGTACCATAGTATGGAAGGACTAAAATCCATCCGAGTTTTTTCTAAGTTTTTTAACGAAGTACACAGCCTACTCGTCAGAAAGGGAGAAGACAACAGAATATACAGCAACAAAACAGCAGGGAGAGCAGGGGCTGCAAAGCAAGCCTGTGCTGGTGAGGCATGCCCACGGAGTTTAAATACGTATCACAGTTGCTCAGTATGGTTCAGTAACAACATGCGCAGAGCTACTGGTCGCTGGACATGCAGCCATGAACCAGTAGACGTACGCCCGTGCATTATGAGATTAGCCGCCGCATTCAGTACTCACATCCAAACTCTTCTCTGAACACCGACGCCATGATCTTCTGCTGGTTGATACTGCAGTGATCCTCGATGGACAGGAAGATGGGGAACTGCGACGCGGAGAACGCGTGCTCCTTTATCGTGCGCACCACGTCCTTGAAGCGGATCTTCGACGTCAGCGTACGGCCGTGATAGATGATCGGCTGGCCGTCTGTTCCGTCCCACGTGTCCACTGTGCACAGGGACAAACATGGATATAAAAATAAAGGGGACACGAGAGAGCATGTCACAGCAAGTGTCCAAACATTGGCTATTGTAGAAGGTGACAAGTTGCATACCCGCAGATGGAGAGGGAGGGAAAGGAAGGGGGGGGGGCACCCGAACATAATACCTAAACACTCTACACACTCTTTGTCCATCACCACTTTCTCTAGAACTTGTTCGTGACATCTCAATAAAACCTTCGTGGCATGACGCTTCAGCTGATTCTGTTTATTGCCATTCTTACACTCTAGTATAGTACATTATTTTTTTGAAACCTGCCAAAGTATTCACAAAGTACTGATCAAGCAGTGTTCAGGATTTACAGGTTGTAGTCAACACTGAAACTGAGCTTTAGTAGTAGTGGTACTGTGCATAGTCATGGTTTGCTTACGTTCAATACAGCGACAGCCCATGCGCAGGCAGCGTGCGTACGCTTCACACGACGATTCCGATTGAAACTGGTCACCAGTCAGATACCTACACAAATAGAGGCATAGGTACGCGTACAGTGTGCGGATCAAATACAGCGGGCATAGGCACAGTACAGTGTGCACGTCCGTGATTATGTGAACAAAACCGTTACGGTTATACGTAGTGAATGGCAGCCACGGCAGTGATGTTACAGTTGCCATGGATACACATAGAAAGGCTGAGCAGAGATGGTGGTGCAAAGAGAATGCACTAATGTCGCATGCCAAAGAACGGAGCGCCGACAGCCTAGAATTTCACTGAGCACAGCATACCAATGTATACACGATGACTCAACCACAGTACATGAACATAAGAACGGTCTACGCTACGGGGTTGACTCTCAGTTCTTCGGCGACCGACAGTACTGCAGAGTACTGGAAAGGTGTACATACATCGGAAAGTTAGCGTATACAAGTGCAGTGTCCTAGACAGAGGCATAGTGGTGTGTATTGTTTACACAGCTGGAATAATAAGAGTGGCATGCTGCATGCAATGACTGCAATGTTAGCTCCAGATCTTAGGCAGAGCGTGGGACATTGGCGGCGAGAGGGTGTGTGTGTGTGTGTGTGTGTGTGTGTGAGAGAGAGAGAGAGAGAGAGAGAGAGAGAGAGAGAGAGAGAGAGAGAGAGAGAGAGAGAGAGAGAGAGAGAGAGAGAGAGAGATAGTATGTATGTGTGTGTGTGTGTGTGTGTGAGAGAGAGAGAGAGAGAGAGATAGTATGTATGTGTGTGTGTGTGTGTGTGTGTGTGTGTTTGTGTGTGTATGTGTGTGTGTATGTGGACGTACGTATTGTGAGAAGAGGCAATCCAGTATTGCGATAGCGGTTTGTTCATGTCCTGATAAATCTTCATGTGATCAGGATTATAGATCACGTTGTGCGACGAGAAGAGAAAGTCGATAAGCTGCAGCACAACAACACATCCATAAAAACGAAAGCAAAGAACAAAAAAAACCCAGGAATGACTCCACTCGAAATCTATAGGTATGCTCATTTGTACAGGCAAGATTTCAATGGCTGACTATGACATGGAGGCAAGTACGTGTAAAAAGTCAAAACTGCAAAACTGGAATTACTGTATTTTGCGGAGCAGAAGTCGCACTTTACGCTCCAGTAGTTCACCCAAAAAAGTCGGTGATGATCAAAATAATTAAATTAGTGGTGATAAGTAGGGTACATGTGCTTATCTCGAGACAAAATACGGTAGCTTTTCTGCATTTTGTGAAGGAGCTCTGGCCACGTGATTTCGCCTTTGACATCATTTCATCGCGAATTTCGAACTGTGGCACAAACATGACGTGTTGCAATGTGCCAGTACGTGCCCCAGAACTTAATGGTTTTAAATAATCGACGTGGAGACTATACCAGAGGAACACAGAGAGTATAAAAGATGCAGAGATCACCACCCGTGACACCACTGGGCTTTATAGTGAAGAACAATAGAATGTGAGAATTGCTATTTTCGACATAAAGTGCACCTCAACCTACGGCCCGGTGTTATGCCTATGGTGACTGGTGACGGGTCTGCATCATTATACTCTCTATAGCTCATGAGCTCATTATGAATTTTCAGAAAGTGGCATTGGCGGTATCTCCAGCATACATGGCAGCGATGTCCTTTCTTACACGCATATGGAAGATGTGCACCCTCTGTGCTTGGCCCCCCGTGTACTGATTCATGTCTTATCTAGATGTGCCCTGCATTCAACCGTACACTCCAGCACTTCAATAGATCCCGATAAAGAGCAAGTGCTACTGTTCTGCTCTATTCACTGGTTTGAGGGAAAGACACAAACGGGAAAAGTCTGCTGTATCATGTTTCTTTTGCTACATTTTTTCGTAATCTGGCAGCAGCACTGAGGCGGTAAAGGGTTCTTTGCCTCACAACATTACCATCACGGAACAGTTGATAGTTTGGTGTGCTCTTTATACTAGTGGTGAAACGAATGTCAAAACCTAGTAGTCGAATATTTCTGTCACTTAACGAACGAACGAACGAACGAACGAATATTCTTTTGGTAACACAGATGACATCACATGACCTCCTCTCAGTAAGGGTGGCCACATCATGCGAATTATTTTGTCCAAAATTGAAATTCAAAAAGCGAAAAAACAGTCAAAATGTTTTAAGAAAATTCAAAAAATCCCCCAAAATGCAGAAAAATTCGATCCGTTGCCATGGTTTTTACAGTACTCGTACCCAATAGTTCCAAAAAAACAAAAAAATCCACAAACTGCTTATCATGTGTGTCTGTGTGCTTCCAAATTCGGGGATGGGTGTCAAAATGTCAAAGGTCAAAGGTGTGTGTATTTGAAAGTACTGTTTTCACATGTCAAACTTGGTTATTATATTGAGCAGCACATGTACTCTCCTGATGTGGCATCACTGTCGTTCTCCAAAAACGGCCAAAATTCAATCCTGATGGGGCCAAAATTCCAAAAAAATTCAAAGTGCGAAAATCCAACCAAAATTCAAAAATAATTGAAAACATTTTTGTGGACAAGCCTACCTCTCAGTCATTTGATGGATGTTGTCATTGTTATTAGGTATGACAAACGGTAGTGCCACATAAAATGCACTGCCACATAAGGCTACTTCGAAGTTTATACATGCTGTTTGCTACATTGGCAGTCCAGTATGCACATACATGTGCAAACATGCAGTACAAAGTCACAGGCAGGCTGTACGCACTGCACTGTACTGTGTTTGGCGTGCACGTATGTACATGCACTGCATTCGAAGTGACGTCACGAATACTCGAATGCGACTTGAAGAATATTCGAATGTGACCAATCGAACGAATGTTCGAATATTCGAATATTCGTTTCACCACTACTTTATACGTAAGACTCGTGGAGCAAGTACATTGAACTACTTGGTGGCTGAGCTGGGATTTCACTCAGCACGTACAGGATAGCAACAGACGATCCCAACACCCCATGGGTCCCCGACTCCCACAACTAGTACTTCGCTGTTTTGTTCAAAAGGAGTAGTAGCTTGCTCATTGCTTCTATTGCTAGCTCATCTGGAGCCTAAGTCTCTCAGTCCTCATTAGCAACAGTCTCGAACTCCGGTCATGGTTTATCTGCAGACTCTGCTCTTCCTCCGCTGTTAGCCCTCGACTTTCACTCCCACCAGTGTCTCCTCTGGTACCACCAGAAGTGAAGTCCATTGTCCCTCCGACACAGGTTGCTCCTCCGGCCTCATGGCCAGCAATCGAGGACATCTGAGAGTTGTAATTTTTGTACTCCTCCGAGGTGTGATTTTTGGCGTGCTGGGCCAAGCACAAGGAAGCCATCTGCAAAAAAACTGCAGAAAATGGTTGTTGTTTGATCCTTTGGTGTAATCTTTGTTTCTAGTCGAAGCTAGTTGCTGTTTGGAGCAGAAACGCTGAAATTGACTATTTTCTGCATGTACTCATACATGTACTGATGTACTCAGGCATGCAGTCTCACTCGTATTTTAGCTCTTTTTCTGGAATGGATGCTGCTCTGCGCCCCTTGGTGAACATTTCCTGCGCTCGTGGAGCAGCTAAAAAGGACCACTGGTATGTCTGGTTCCTTGCTTGAAAGTGGAGAGTTGACTTTTGTGCCTTGAAAAAGGAGTAGAGAGCGATAAAGGTATGTCTGTTGCTTATTTTTGAGTGCTCCTCGTACATTTTTGATCGTGATAGAAATTTTCAGACCAAAGTCAGCGCGATGACGGCCGTACAGTTTTCTTGTGGATTTTTTAGTGGTTTCATCTCGTATCTATGTCAGTATCGTGATGGTGAAGTGGAGAGGGTGATTTTCTTCCTCTAGGCTTCGTTTGGCTGACTTTGCTTCGTCCTCGTTGAAAAGTGATCCTGAAAAAAAGGTCGATTTGCAAAATTATGTTGATTTTCAATGTACGTGATGACATGCGATTGCTGGCTATGTCTTGGGTCGCCAAATCAGCGGACGCTTGGGGGGAAATGGAGCAAGTGCTTCTCGAGGCACTGGCTTGCCTCTGAGCTCAATTCACAACCACAGCTTGTTCAGGTGAACTCTTTACTGTATATCGCTGGTGTGAACATGTGTACTATTCGGGTCCGGGTTTGAGAGCTGGACCCTGATATCTTGGACGCTGTCCTCAGCAGGCGCGCTGAATTCACAAGTTCTAAACGAAGAAAGGCGATCTACCGGTTGGAAACGGCGCAAGCATCTTGGGGTGGTCCTTCAATAGCCGGCCACCATGCAGGAAAAGTTAACAGTTACCCGAGGCAGCTACCCCACTGACTGTGGAGCATACAATGATGGCATCATGTGGACACCAAAGCTGCGTAGAAAGACCGTCATCAACTGCGAGTCACACTTGACAATCACAGCGATGCCGGCCCAGTGTCACGGTTGCTGCAGAGCGCGGGTGTGTTTGTATACTACCCTTGCTATGTCTAGTCTACTGTACACCGAAGGTACTACTGTGCGGGCAAAGCTGTGTACATGCTCTGCAAGCTATGCATGTGAACACATACTGCGAGCTATGCACGTTCCATATAAGCTGTGTACATGCTCTGCAAGCTATGCACGTTCCATATAAGCCGGGTACATGCTCTGCAAGCTATGCACGTTCCATATAAGCTGTGTACATGCTCTGCAAGCTATGCACGTTCCATATAAGCCGTGTACATGCTCTGCAAGCTATGCACGTTCCATATAAGCCGTGTACATGCTCTGCAAACTATGCACGTTCCATATAAGCTGTGAACACTCACTGCAAGCTTAGCTTTCTCTCTTGGACGTTGGTTAATTCATACTAAACACAACGTAGAATCGGCAACGCGTCACTTGTTCTGTTCAAGTCCGATCATCCGATAGCAACACATGGTCACACTGTGTACATCACACTGCCTAGACACCATGCTCGCCAAGGCCTGTTATTGCATTCAAGCCGTTCATGACGCTTCCTACGCATCCTGTTTCACAGATGGAGGTGGACCTGCGTGAAGCTGACGCTCTGCAGGCACGGACTTTTTTTATCAAACTTCCCGATTGCTCCTCCTCCTCCCCCCCCCCCCCCCATAACACAACAAAACATACATACACCCTCCCACCACCCTCTACACAACGCTACAGACCAGCATAGCACCCTGGACTCCTGACAGGCTAACAGACAGAACATAGCACCCGCACACGCAACTAACCTCAGGTAGAGTGAGAAAGGCGTCCTGCGGAGGGTTGTCGTTCCAGTATTCGCGCATCATGTCGCGAATGTAGATACTGCTATGCGCGTACGGATCCTACCCGGAACAAGATAGAGCCAGAATGCACGCATGCATGCCCGCACATGTACATTGACACGTACACGTACACACACACACCTTGACCTTGACCTTTGACGCCCATCGCCGGAGGCGATGATAGCAATGCTACGGCAGAAGCCATAGCAACTTGTGCTGGGATTACACCATTCAACAGCTTGCAAGGCTGAAGAATTGACCGTCACTATTCAGCCTGGTCTACACCATACAGCTATTTGGAGTGACATTTTCTGGCCAGTGAATCCCTATTTTTGGTCTTTTCATTCCTTTTATTTTCCCCGCACACACATCACACCACATACTCCGGCATGCACTGGCTGTTGGTAACCACCCAGGAGAATGAAAGAAAAGTCAGGAAGAATCTGAGAAAGAGAAGAAAGACGTGTGTGACCATAATCGTCGGGAATCGAACCCGCAATCTATCGATTGGAAATCGCTGCACATACCACTGCACCATATGGGACACACACACACACACACACACACACACACACACACACACACACACACACACACACACACACATGCATACTAGTTTTTTCTAGTGTGCACGCACGGATGCAATCATGCATGTCCACACACACTCACACATAACATTATGCACACACATGCGCCCGCACACACACATACACACACACATACACACACACACACACACACACACACACACACACACACACACACACACACACACACACACACACTGAGAAAACTGCGTAGATTCTATGCATTAGGATGAGCAAGGCCAGGAAGTGTCGCGGAACTTACGGCCTGCTCATTTTGAAGGAACCGTTGAAAACTAGACCGTGTCATTTGCCTGTGTCAAAGCACCGCAACAAACGCAAACACACACACACACACACACACACACACACACACACATGCACACGCACACACATGCACACACACACGCGCGCGCGTGCGTGCGCCACAACCAATACCAACACAAACAATAATGTGCAAGAAGTCAAGGACGCACGGAAATGGACAATGAACAGCCTACAGAATCGCAGGCGAGACGAGCCGACAAACATAGTGTGTACATGTACATATTATTATTATTATTTTCGTAATACGTATTCGCATGCAACGACGCAAATCCACACAATTCAGTAGACACTTTTTCTATCAAACGTTTTCTTTCCCTTCTCTTCAGGATAGTACAGGACACCTCGTGAAAGTGTGACAAGTGTTCCCTGATGTGTTCAACGTGTTTGTCTACAACTTGCAGCTGTTTGTTTTTGAGTTTTTAACACTTTAATCATTTTTAACACCTATGTTGAAGTGTTGACTTTTTCTTTCTTTCATTCTCTATATAGTTATGTGTTTTTCTAATTTCCAACATTCCCTGTACTATCCTGAAGAGAAGGGAAAGAAAACGTTTGATAGAAAAAGTGTCTACTGAATTGTGTGGATTTGCGTCGTTGCATGCGAATACGTATTACGAAACTGTTTTTCCCACCGCCTCCAAACTACTGTTTGAATTATTATTATTATTATTATTATTATTCACACACATATCCGCCGGATGAGTACGCGTGGCCCATGCACCATGGGGACCCACGAATACAAACCAGCATGTGCATGCACCATGGGAAGGCTGCAGTAAAGGGGTTGACAATACTAGTACCTAAAACACTCCATGCCAGCCCATACCGATGCATAGCATTGGGCGTGAGACTAACGGAGTCTGCCTCGCCCCGCCCAAAAACATTCGTGGTCCACAAGCACGCACGACGCGCGCGCGCAGTGGACGAGCATTGCAAACAGGCAGCTAGCTGTGATCACGCTCTCGGCGAAGAATGGCGTAGCAATGGAGAACAGCATGAAAGCTTGCGGCGGCAAGCCTGTCTGTGCATACACAATAACGATACTCGGTCTAGCCTACGCGTGCGGCACATGCCCTTGATATTGTTTTTCTGCATACTGAAGCTCTCCAGCAAAAAGCCTGAAGATCGTCACAGATTATGCGCAAACAGTTTATGTGTGTGAATCAACAACAGTAGAAGAGTAACGTACTAGGATTTGCGCCCACACATTCCCAGACCCCTGAATGAGAATGATGTCTGCACGGTACACACATAGGTATGCTCAGCCGCAGGACACATATCAACATGATGTGCAACGCATTTGAAAACGTGGCAAACAGACACGAATCAACGCCGCCTTATTTACCAACTGCACACACGCACTGGTGGCTTGTAAAGAGATGCACTAGTGACTAGCGCGGACTTACGGCGTGCCACCCTCGTCCTGAAGGTACTGGGACAAACGGATCTGGACATCCTGAAGCTGCAGGGCAAGTGCAACAGAACACCAGGAACATCATTGCTTGGACAGAGGCAGATCACATATATATTCACACACACACACGCAGACACACAGACACACAGACACACACACACACATGCATACAGACAGACGGAGACACACACACAAACACACATGTCGCCAAGGGGAAACAGCATGATGCAATCACAACAACACACATGCAGGGCACAACAGTATTCATCGTGAGTGTGATTGCTCTGGTAGACCACTACCCCATGTGTTTGAGTGTGTGAAATTGTCTCCGAGGGCCAGCTACTACAGAGAGACAGAGGGAGAAAAGAGTGACAACTACAAGCATATAAGGCGTCCAATACAACAAGACTGGCACTGTTGGCCCACACATACCAGCGGGGCTACTACTATGCCCTGGTAGACACTTCGGAATTGATCATAGTTGATGTAGCCGTTCTTCGAAACGTCCACATCCTGCAGGCAAGCACAATACCAACACAAACAAAATCTCCTTCTCACTAATGGCTGTCTTGTACAGGAAATCTGCATATCCATACACACGTTGAGCAAAAGCTGCAAGTACGCTGTCCACTAATCGTACACGAAATACGGAAGAGTACCTGAAACGCAGTCCTGGCTTTCGTGTTCGGCATCTTGCAGTTGGCATGCTGCAAAAACTTCTTGAACTCCGTGAGACCGACACTGCAGTTAGAGAATACAGACAAGATATGGTTTGGTACACAGATGTTCTTCCCACTGCCGTCCTGCTCCTTTGTTGCTGTTGCTGTTGTTGTTATTGTTGTTGTTGTTGTTGTTGTTGCTGTTGTTATTGTTGTTGTTGTTGTTGTTGTGGTTCTTGTTGTTGTTGTTGTTGTTGTTGTTGTTGTTGTTGTTGTTGTTGTTGTTGTTATTGTCTTGCTTTGGCGATGCATTACTTACTTTCCTGCATTACCACGGTCAAGGTTTCGAAATTCCTTCAACAGCCACCTGTGCGCGTACATGATAGACAGACCGACAAACCAACAAACACACAAAGATCAAACAGATGGCCTATGGCGGACATACGCCGAAGGTTGGAAGTTTTTTCTTTCGGCGGGATACCTTTCAAGAGCAGTGGAACCGCCCCTCGTATTAGTTAGAGTAAACTGAATACAAAACAGATTGATGTTCCATCTCCCGCCCGTGTAGGCTTTGATCGTGCATGTGGCGACTGTGAAAGCATGACGCCATATGTGGGTATGGAAACTATATATGGGCGTGAATCACACTGTGGCTTTGGGAATTTGTGTTTTTAATTGCTCTACTAGGTCTCGGCTCATATTTCTGTTCCGTGCTGAGTCGTCTACAAAGGAGGAAACAGTTCTTTGTGTGTTGGGTGCACTGAGTAATCAAGCCATGACTCAGAGTCTGTTCCCAGGCCAGGCCACCCTGCGTGGGATCTTTCCTGTTAGGACCTGCATGGGATAGATCTTGGGCTACTGACAAAAGAACAATCGAAACCATCCTACTTCTCACCCACCACCCGTGTTACCTGTCAACATGCTAAGTGGCTGACCATCACACTTGGCTAAAGCCAGCCACATGAATGCATGTACAGGGCGGATAGTCAGTTTCCAGCTAAAATAATGACTTAAAATTCGCCTGAATTGAATTGGTAGCACTTGAAGCATTGAGAAGCGCTTGATTTGAAGCCTTTGCTTCCAAAGCTATCCGCCGGAGAGAGAAGCTAAAAAGTGGTCAATCCTTACAAATTGCCAACAAACACGCTGTAAAGGCCGTGCAACACTGCAGGCCTGTAGCAGCAGAGGAGGCTGACAAAGTCGAACACCATCGTTACCATAACCACCTATGACTTCATCGTGAAAAAAAGAGGTGTTAAAAAGGCGACTGCATATCGCACTGCCATGTGCAAGCACTGGTCCGTTTGGTCAGTCTCCACGTCAAAATGCGCCCTAGCTGCAAATCCACCGCCAGAAAACCCAGCGCAAGTACGAGTGCATGCAGGATAAAGGGCATCGTCACTATAATCTCCAGCATCACCGCCAGCACCAGCACCACTGCCAGATCCACCAATACACAGTGTCAGTAGGATCAGCGGCGGTACCATTGCCACTATCAGCAACAGCAGCGCATAGAGTGGTTTCACGTCTTTTGTCACGCGCCTGAAATTTGTGTAGAAAGCGATCATGGCATGTGAATAGTCCCCGGGAAGCAACATGGCCGACATCATGTGACCCATAGATGCAAGGGTTGACTGGAGTTGCAATACAGTAAAACCTGGTTTTAGCGACCACCTGCTTTTGATGACCGCTTTTCCATGCACGGACAGGTTTACATAGAAACTGCACCGGATACAATGGCCACCTGCCTTGCGAGACCAGCGGCCGACTTTTACTGTACCACGTGCCATACTGGACCTGCACATAGCGACCAAAACTAGCCAAAACTGCCATCTTGGCTGGCAGGGCTGACTGCAGCAGGGTTGAAGTGCGCTCTGAAAGACTGAAGCAAGTGCATGCAGTCAACAGAAGTGACAAGTGACAGTGCAGGATGCACTGTATGCACTTGAGGGAGGTGTACTGTGTTTGCATGAAAACATTCTATGCTCCACACCTGTCAATATGAGTACATGGAAGTACAATTATGCACATCTACGTACACGATCCGATATGCAGAACGAATGTATGGGACCTGGTTCTAAAGACCACCTGGCTTTAACGACCGTTTTTGCTTGCAACGTGGGGTGGTCGCTTAAATTAAACAAGGTTTTACTGTATGACCAGGCTGGTCATGAGATAGATGTGAAACCACTCCATAGGCTACGCGAACTAGATCATCGCCGGTATGTTTTTGCAATGAGCAGCAGACTGTGCATCTACTGCTTACACAGCTGCACATAATGCCGTTTATTATTCTATTATTTTTATTTTACTATTACAATTTTTTCAGTAACGCAGATGATGATGATGATGATGATGATGATGATGATGATGATGATTGACATCTTTTGTCTTTTCTTTGGGTTAAAAGGTTAACTTCATCCTCGTTTTCCTATTGCCTTGTATTGGAATTTGCCCATAAAAGTGGCTACGGTGTGATAATGCATTTTTATATTTCGTGTTTTAACATTATTTTCAGAAAATTGCTCTTACAATACCTTGCGTTTCATATTCATAATATTGTTGCCCGTAAAAGCGGCTTGGTCGTATGATGATGATGATGATGATGATGATGATGATGATGATGATGATGATGATGAGCAGACCAATGCACATGCTCCTAGTCTACACAAACCACCCCAATGAACGGCATGCTAGTAGTCACCAAACCCCATGGATGGCATGCTAGTAGTCACCAAACCCCATGGATGGCATGCTAGTAGTCACCAAACCCCATGGATGGCATGATCGAATAGCCTCCAGTGAGGAGCACGTGGACCTGAGAAGAAAACATCACTGACCGTTTCGTTAGAATCGGGTAGCTGAAGTAGCGCTTGGTGGCCTTCAGATGGGACAGTCCGCGCACCCAGTTGTCACGCTCATCACGACCAAACGCTGTCACATGATAGAGCGTGCAGAGCAACAAAGCACACACGTACAGCACACGGCATGCGGCTATTATTACTACTACAACACATTGTCATGGTGATACATGTCTACCACTGCCTTAGCAGGAAATCACTATACGTTGTTGAGTATGGAGTTCAAAGTGGCAGACGGTTGCACAATTGCACATCACGAAATAAGGTGGCGATGGGCAATGTGTTATAAAATCACGGTGTGGTCTCTTTGTCTCTGGTGCAGCCTTTCCAGCAGCCAACAGGGTACAGGACCAACTAACGAGGAAGTTACCATGTACAAAATCACTGTTGAATGCTGACTACTTAGTGATAGGTTGTGTAAAAGCAGCCCCCCCCCCCCCCCACACACACACACCTAAACGCGCACACACAGACACACACAGACACACGCCATGTACATGCACGTACACCCCCCCCCCCCCCGTCCCTCCCACATGTACGCAAATAGAAACACACACACGCACAAAGCAAACACACATCTCCACACTACCCTAAGTCTGTCTCAACTTTCTCTTTACGTTCACTGAAGTTCCGTGTCCATCACTATACACAGTGTTGCTGGAAAAGACTTGTGTCAACACGATAATAATGTTGTGCTGTTGAACAAAACCTTGTGCAGCGGCGCTACTGTGTACTGTGTGGAGCAAAACAAACTGCACTCCAAGAACAACATGCTGCCGAATTACATTATTAATTTTGCAATTTCTTTTCCTGCACAGCCGAATTGCCACCCCAGACCAACCCCCTGCAACACCATCTGATGATTCAAGTGCACTGGTGGAGCACCACTACCTTCACTGCAAACACAATAGATTACTCATCATCATAACCTAGGCTAGGCTGAACCCCCAAACCACTACATGTAGCGCTCTTGAAATCTTCACACTCATGTCACACTGTCCAATAAAATAATTACGGACACTGTCAACAGTTTTCTCTCTCCTCTTCTTCCACCGTGGCATGCTGAAGCGTGACTGGATACCGGAAAGCGTGCATAAACTACTTCACAGTCCCATTTTCAAACCAACAAAGTGATAAGGATCAACAGCAGAAGTCACACGTTCGTAAACAATAGCGCGCCCATCGCGCCGTTACCGACGCACTATGTGCCTGCCATCGCACAAGTGAAGTGTTCACAGTTTACAGCCACCGTAGACTAGTAGTAGGCACTGTCTGTACACAAGTACTTACCAACCAAACTGAGCGTCTTCAGGCGAAATTCGGTGCCGTAGAGAATCACGAAACAGGCAGCTTCATCGCAACGACGTGCATCGTCCGGGTAACGCTCAAAGTCTTTGCTCTGGCGGCCTTTCCGAATCTCCTGGATTTCCCTGATGTCGACTGCAGAGACGAGAGAAGCGAGAAAAGTTCACACAAGCAAACATTTCCTTTCCTCAAAAATCGAACACAAGCGGAAATTTTCCATTTCAGGAAATACAAGTACTTAGTAGTGCACTGATGAGAGGCCTCGGACCCTATTTTGCCGGGCTGGCCACGAACACCTCCAGGTTTTGTCATTGTCCTGTTCGCTATGGAGTCTGGTCGCATTCCAAATAACATATCCCAGGTGAAAATGGACTCATCCCGGGAACACAATAGCAGCAACCTTGCCAACAATATCATGGTGTCCCGATCTCACCCACTAGTGCAAATGCGCAGACGCGTTCTCTACCTCAATCCACAAAGCCCTACCCACAACAGCACAAGTGAAATCAAAACTGAATTCACTGAAACAAAACAGTACTGCATACAGCCAGCAAGACGTAGTAGAAGACGTGCTGTTCTGTGAGCTCTGGAAGTGTTCACGCCAGGCCGTGAACCCAGACAACAATAGCTACAGCAACACAGCGCTGTAGTACGCTTATCAGCCGTGTAGAAAATCTAACTACAGGGTACGCGGCCGCCACCTTTACCTGTCCCCTCCGGAGTAGCGTTTCTTCCCACTCTGCCAGCAGGATACCAAGCTATCTCGAACGTCTCTACCCGCAAATAGAAGGATCTGCGCTCCGGTCTTCGCCGGGGCCAGAACTTGGTCATCCCAGTGCCACCCTCCATGACCCTCAGGATGAGCGCGAGATCCTCATTGCTCTCCAGATGTTTGTAGACAACATCGGCCGTTTGAATGCTCGACGAGGAAGACATCCTGAAGGCCGCCGAGGAGAGAGATGACTAGCTCGAGCCACCCAACGGCCAACGGTAGCTCCGTCGCTGACGAACAGAGCAAGTGAGCTGCGTCGACAAGGCACGGGGAAGCGTCGACGGCCGTGCGCTGGGTCAGCAGCGCACCGTCCGTGAACCTACGCGCCCGCAACGCTCAGTGCAGGCCAGGGAGAGATCGGTTTCGGGACAACATTGGAAAAGCAGTTTGTTATCCAGACGCTGAAAAGAGTGAAATCAGAGAGGACATCTAGAACTAAGTAGAAGCCACACTGGGCTACGGCTACAACACTACCAACACAGCCATTGGCCAACGCAGACACCAAATGTGACCAAAGCTCCAGTCCAGCGACAACATTCACGAAAATCTGCCAAAAAGCTACAGTACAGGCACAGTCGACTAGTCAGCTAGCAGTGCAGTCAGTGCAGCTCACTCAGCTCCGACTGTGTACTGACTGTAGACTGTAGTGTAGAGAGAGTGTAGACAACCGACTGTACTGACTCAGTGTAGTCTGTCACTGCCTGTAAGTGTAACTGGCATGGCGGCTGCAAGCCTGCATGCAGCGAGCGTTTTATGACACTCGTACTCCAGCTCTACTCCTGACTCCTGACCTGAGCATGCACTACATCCAGGACCTGAGCCGGCGCATGGCAGACTGGCCCAGCGCGCTATCGCGCAGACTGCTCATTTCATGTCATGACATCAAGAGAGTGAGAGATGCACTTCCCCAGCCAGCAGCCACACTGCTGACCACCACCAGTTATTTGCGGTGTGAGCTAGATAATAATTATACTACATGTACCATGTGTACTGCGCGCAGCTGAGCTGAGTGCTAAAGCGAGGTAGATTTTACGCTGTGAAACGTGTTTTTATGAACAAAAAAATCTTATGTCAGATCCGATAATGCATAATTATAAATGGAAAGTAATAATTCACAGGCATGATGTTCAAAAGGTACCGGTTTACCTGGGTAGATATCTACGATATCGATAGCGCGCGCTAGTCGCTAGGATAGGAAAAGGAGGTCAGACTTCAGACTCAGAGTCAGATGACTCGACAACTCGACTCTGCCCTTGCAGCTTGGCGGATAATGCCAACGGAAAAACTGGCAGACAATTATTATTAATTTTGGCACTTTTTTCTGTTATGTACATATTGTTTCATGCATGCATGTAGATCTACATGTGGATAAAGAAATGGAGCAGAGTTCAAGGAATTGGAAGTGCCTGCCGTAAATTGCGTAAGGTTTTTTTTTCGGCCGGTCGGCTACTATCATTAATTTTCGTCTTGGGGGTTAGACAAGGGGAAGTACTAGTAGATCTACTATTTTACTATTTTACTAGTAGCCATGTAGGGGCGTGAGTCCGCCTTTCGGCATCGGGAGTTGCAGCTCGCTCGACTCGACTCTACCGAGTGAAGAGAACCCACTAGTCTGTGGCACACCTTGATCTGGCGACCTGTGTCGTGGGGATTTTGCAGTGCAGATGTGCGACTGCGGGGCTCGAACCCACGACCTCTCTCGGGTCGAGTAGGGTTTGTCTGGTTCTGTCACTTATTTTCGATCAGATTCTGCCCAATGCTTGGAGTACTGTTATCCACCAAAGGGCTACGACTGAGACTGACTCTGCGTCCGAGGTCACCATGGTCACGTCAGGAAGGCTAAAGAGTAAAGTGTGGCCGCTGACCATGCTGCGGAAGTCAGTAAATCTGATATTATTCGATCGAGCCGCTCAGCATCATGCCAAACTGCCATGTCCATGATAACCATGATTATTATTATTATTATTATTATTAATTTTTGATAGGGCAATCCCCACAGGCCTAAGGCCTTTTGACAGGGTACCCTAAAAAATGAAGAACAGAATTACGGAAGGTATGCAAGGAAGAACTTGAGCGGACCTCCGCTGGGAGGGCATTCCAGCGGTCAGAGCCAAGGGAAGTGACAGAAAATAAACCATAGCGACGTTTGGCTGTCGGAAGAGCAAGGGAAGAGGACACTTGAGAGCGGGTGCGAGAACTAGTGCAGGTAGAATTAGAGCGGAGACAGAAACAGTTAGCAACAAAGACACTAGCCAGATCATGAAGCGCACGGTACGTTAGAACGTACAGCTTGAATTGGTGCCTGACAGACAAGGGAATGATATGGTAGCGGACAAGAACAAGGGAGACATCAGATAGGCGGGGCATGCAAAATACAATACGCAGCGCTCTATTACTAAGTCGGACAACACGGTCATGGAGGGAGGCAGAAAGGCAGTGAGCAAAGGAATTAGACCCATACTCAAGTATGGACTGAATGGAACAGATGTAGAAAGCCCTCTTAGCATCGATCGTTAAATGGTCTCGGACCTTTCTAAACATTCCTACATGTATCTTACAGCCTATTTTACGTTCTAATTGTGCAATGTGAACTCCAAAGGAGAGATGTTCGTCAAGAACTATACCGAGGTATTTCACGTGTGCACTAGGGGTGATGGTGACATCTTCAATCTGAACGTTGACATCGGGGTCAAGAGGTTTCGACTTTGGCCTGAACACAACAAGCTGGGTTTTCGAGGAGTTCAACATAAGACCTCTTGTTGCCAAGAATTCCTTTACTTTGATGATGTCCTCTGTGAGGTCTTTGCATAAGTTCTGGACATTCTTCCCCGCCCTGTATAAAGACACATCATCTGCGTATTGACGGGCTTTGCAGTGTTTGGGCACAGCGGGGAGTTTCCTCACGGACAAGTTGAATAGAAACGGCCCTAAAACAGAGCCTTGTGGAACGCCTCTGTTGCTTGTGTATGGTTGCCCTTGTTGAGTCTTAGTGACCACGCACTGTTGTCTGTTTGTAAGGTAGCTGTGAAACCATTGCAGAGCGACTCCGCCAATACCAATCTCAAGTAGTTCTTGAAGTAACATGTTGTGGTTGACAGTGTCAAAGGCCTTTGACATATCAAGGAAGGCAGCCACTACGTAGTCACCCTTGTCCAAGGCGAGCATCCAATCGTTGGTAACACAAGTCAGCAAGTCTTCGCAGGAGTGGCCTCTGCGGTAGGCGAATTGCTCTGCAGCAGGGAGTCGTAAATACCGGTATTTTACGACTCCCTGCTCTGCAGGGAGATGTTGCAGTGCGGGTGGTGCATTCTGGATGTAGCGTATGAGTTGATCATGCACTATGTGCTCAAGTAACTTTGACATATGGGGGAGCAGTGATATTGGTCTGTAGTTGGAGGAGACCGACTTCAACAAGACCATTATTTTTGATGGTTACCGGTACGGCGGTAGATCTACGCGGTTGACGGGTAATCGTGGCACTGATAATGAATGACACTGGGCACTGGCTGTGACTCGTGTGAGGTCGTGGACTAGGAGATCTTCAGTTTTACTTTTACTTTGACTGATTGTGATGACAGAAGACGATGCATTGCGCCTGCCGAACTTCATACAGTAGTTACTGTTGACCGTGGTGAGGATGATTACGTACAATGACAGTACCGGCATGCATGTTCCTGTGATAACCCGCTCGGACAGCGTTCCGGTTAGTCTCGCCCATGGCTGTGTCGTCTCTAACCCTCGGAACGTTTTGTGACAAGTATAGTCACGGCTGGCATAACGCAACTTCACCCAGTCCTAACCCAACACACACATAACCAACTGATCTCGTCAGAGCAGAGAATATGTTCCTGTTTGGAAGAAGAGCACCGAAAGAACCTCTCGCTAAAAGCAGCAGCATGCCATGATATAACACATCGTAGAAAACAGCAAGCAGCGGCAGTAGCGATAGTACTTGCTAAACATGCAGCTGAACTGCAACTTTGTCCGCTGCGCGGAACGGCGATCGGACACGCACACGCACACACGCACACGCACAGGTCTGCGTGATCTAGAAGCGGCTGTCATCATAAGATACGCAAAGTGTGAAAGGGTATTAGAACGGGGCAAGCCTAGACCCGGCGTCTGGACCGCAACATGTACTTGATTAAAAGCATAGCCAGTCAATGGTCAAGCAGGTGCAATCACGCACATCCACACCTAGCGTACTACTACTATAAAGCGAATTCATAACTACAGGTACATTGCACTGTCTACTGCAAATGCACAGTCGTGCGCTTCATCTATTGACAGCAGCAAAACCTATCATTTTACAGTCTCACTGGGTAGGTGACCTCGCCGGCACACACCGTATATTATATTGTATAATAACTGTTCCAACTACGGTCCGGAAGACACAGTGTGTCCACGTTCTACGCACAGTAGCTATCAGCAGTAGTTAAAAGTTACAAGCCCTCACTCTCGGGCTATGACATCTCCCCGCGCCTTCGAAAAGACTGCCACGTCCTCGTGGCGACAACATTCGGCTTACCGTCGTCTTCTCAACTGGGTTTGCATTCCAAAGTACTGCGGTGGCCGGACGGTCCTCCCAGCTCGAGTCTGAACCGCAATCTGGGCTGGTTGTGGCGGTGGCTGGTTGACTGGTAGCGGGATCTGCACAACTGGTTGGCCGCCAACACCGTCCACGCCGCCATACGTCTCATGCTGGGCATCCTCATCAGAATCCCAATACAACAAGTCTGTAGGGTCCGGCACATACACATCAGCCGGGGGCGTTTCGACAGACTCAGCATCTTCAGGTTCCTCCACCTCACTCACAGCGTGAAGATGGTTAGGCCTTACTCTACATCGTTTTAGCCTGTTCACGTGCACAATCTGCACCTTGACATTGGCCGCTCGTGTATCTCTCACCCGATACACTACGTCTGACAACTTCGTTACTATTTCAAACGGCCCTTGCCAGAGCTTGGAGAACTTCGGAGTAGTCCCCATCGGAACTGCTGGTACCAACAACCATACCAGATCTCCTTCTGCGAATGAAACGGGTACTGCTCCCGAATCATGCAAGTGAGCTTGATGCTTGTGCACGGTTTCCAACTTCTTCCGCACAACTGCATGCACATGCGCTAGCCTTTGTCTCAAATCTCTGACATAGCTAGGCTCGCATAAGCTGACCATCTCATCAGGTGGTAAGCCATAAGCGACATCCTGTGGCAGACACATCTGTCTACCGAACAGTAGATACGCAGGCGTGTAACCCGTACTCGCCTGAGGCGTGGCTCTGTAAGCCATCAAAACCGCCGGCAAATGCACATCCCAATCTCGCTGATGCACATCGACATAGTGAGAAATCATCTTCTCCAATGTCTGATTAAAACGCTCTACCAACCCATTTCCAGCAGGGTGATAAGCCGTCGTCCTGGTCTTTTTAATACCAAGCATTGAACAGACATCTCTGAACAATCTGGAGTCAAAGTTTTTGCCCTGGTCAGTGTGCACACTCTCCGGTGCTCCAAACCTTGCAACAAACTCACTCACAAACTTTGAAGCTATCGTGGATGCATCCATCCGTTTCAGCGGATACGCTTCAACCCATTTGGTAAAATAGTCAACAATTACCAAAATGTGCTTGTTGCCAGCATCTGTCTCTGGCAATCCGGGAATCAAATCCATTCCAACTCTCTCGAATGGATATCCCGACCAAGTGACCTCTAGTGGTGCGCCACTGCCACGCCCCACAGGTCTCGATCGTCGACTGCACGACGCACAACTACCAATCCAGTCTTCCACATCTCTCTTCATGCCATACCAGAAGAGCTTGGACTGAATCTGGTGATACGTTCTAGTCACCCCTAAGTGACCTAGATGATCATGGTACTCACTCAGCACCTGACCGCGCAACGCAACTGGCACCAAAATTTGAAACTTTGTGCCCTCTCCTGCGTTCTCACTGTGCAAAACGCGACATATCACGTCCTCTCGCACCACAAGACATTTTCGTCCTCGGAAATAATGCCTCAGAGCCGGACTCACACCAGTCAAGTCAGGCGAAGATGACCCGGAGCTGAGCCACTCACTCAGCCGTGTCAATTCATGATCACGTTGCTGAACATCAGCCCAATCAGCTAATGTCCAGTTTCGTCGCCACACAAAGGGCGTAGGAAGGTCACTCTGGACCGACTCAGCATTCGCCACTGAGCTCCTTTCGTCTGATACCACAGCGATCACCTCATCAGGGACTGTGGTGCCACACCTCTGATCCTGCACTTGTCGAGACAAGCCATCAGCATTGGCATGGACTTTACCTTTCCGATAACGCACCTCGTAATCGAAATCACTCAGAAACTCAAGCCACCGCGCCACGATCGCACTTGGTTCTTTGAAACGGTTCAGGTATTTTAGTGCCTGATGGTCTGTGCGCACGACAAACCTTCGACC
This sequence comes from Sycon ciliatum, assembly GCF_964019385.1. Taxonomy (NCBI): domain Eukaryota; kingdom Metazoa; phylum Porifera; class Calcarea; order Leucosolenida; family Sycettidae; genus Sycon; species Sycon ciliatum. Next base: position 3,448,429 of record NC_088643.1, read on the forward strand.
CAGCAAATAGCATCTGAAATGCCTAAATGCCCACACTAGTCCGAGGAGTTCACTCTTCGTCGAGCCATAATTCCTCTCTGCAGAGTTCAACCCTCTGCTTGCATACGCAATAGGTCGCTCCCGACCATCTGCGTCGGTCTGGGACAACACAGCTCCCAAACCATGACCACTTGCGTCCACATCGACTACAAATGGGGGCGCATCGGTCTCAAACCTCGGATACGCCAACGTGGGTGCTGAAGACATCTTCTGTTTCAGCAATTGGAATGCGATCTCACACTCGCCATCCCATGAAAACCTCTGGTTTTGCCTCGTCAGCTTCACCAGCGGCCGAGAAATGGATGCAAAATCCTTCACAAACCGTCGATAGTAGCCACAGAAACCCATAAAAGAACGCACCTCGGCTACGTTCTTTGGGCACCGCCACTCTGACACGGTCTCAATCTTGTCCGGATCGGTGCGCACACCATCCTTCGTGACAACATGACCCAAGAAATTGACTTCTGTCCTCAACAGATGACATTTCGAGGGTTTCAACCGAAGACCAGCCTCCAGTAGTCTTTGGAACACTGCTTCCAGTCGTTCCAAGTGTTCGTCAAACGTCTTTGAGAACACGATAATATCATCGAGGTATACCAGGCACATCTGCCACTGCAAACCTCGCAAAACGGCACTCATCAGCCGTTGAAATGAGCTCGGGCCATTGCACACACCAAATGGCATCACATTGAACTCATAGTGCCCATCAGGCGTGGAAAATGCCGTCTTGGCCTTGTCTGCCTCGTCCATTGGCATCTGATGATACCCAGAGCACAGATCAAGCGTCGAGAAGTACATCGCACCGCCCAACGCGTCCAACGTATCATCAATACGCGGGAGTGGGTATGGATCTTTCACGGTTATTGCATTGACTCTCCGATAATCAACACAGAACCTCGTCGATCCGTCCTTCTTCCGCACCAACACAACTGGTGAAGACCATGGACTGACCGATTCTTCGATCACACCCTGTTCAAGCATGTCGTCAACCAACTTCCGACATGTTTCTCGTGAGCTCCAAGGCAATCTCCTTGCGGGCTCATAAACTGGACCATCACAGCTAGTCCTAATCTCGTGTTTCAACACGTCTGTCCGACCCAGCTCGGACATGTTCATAGCGAATACACATCTGTACTGCTCGACCAAGGTTCTGAGCCTAGCCAACTGCTCGGCCTCAACCACAGGCTGCTCGCTGTTGCCTGTATCAGGTGGGAAGCATGCCTCCCGGTTACCCTCCTGAGAGCAACAGCCATCAGGCATCGTACCACGACCACGCTGGTCAACGTCGGCCTCGTGTACTGCCTCATCATCCCTCATCGCACAATGGTGTGACCGACCATCGTCATCACCACCACCGGTTTCAAGCAGCCTCTTCCCGCCTGGAGAGCGCTTCCCTGCGCCGGGACCACCATCGGGGTTCCCCACTCGCAGTACAGACCACAAATCCTGGTTAGCCCCGTAGCTACACCAGTCATTCGCCTCGTCCAACTCTTCACTACCGTCCACCACAGTTGCAACTGCACACAGCTTGCCAATCTGGGCTCTCTTGGGCAGAGTGATTTGTTCCGCCGTGCAATTCATCAATCGCACGGGAACACGATTCTCTTGTGGCCGCACAACACACTTTGCCACCAAGAGACCAGGGTCGCTCGCAGTCCCACAATCTGGTTCCGTGAGCCCCAACTCTGGCATCCCATCGAATGCAAGAGTGTCCACCACAGCCGCCACGGTCATCTCGTGGTGTGGTGGGAGAACAATCTTCTCCTGCAAGCGGAGCGGAGCCTCATCTGCACCACTCCCTCGCCTTTCTTCGACCTTGAAACATAGCTTGCCATTCGCAGAGGTTATGTTACAGGGAATGCTGGACAGCACATCACGTCCCAGCACACATGGAAATCGTAGCCCATCGACTACCCGCATTTCCGGCGAACAAACACATCCTTGAACGCCTAGGTGAACAACCACTTTTCCATTCACCACCAGAGGCTTACCATCTGCCCCACAAAACTTCAACCCAGGCGCATCCGCCGTGAGTCGATCCGGATCGTAGCCCAGCTTCCTGGCTAGATCCGCAGATACTAAGCTTACAGCCGCTCCAGTATCTACCAGCATCTCCACTGACAACCCATCGATTGTCCCCGTGGTCAACATCCCCGTTCCAGAGTCGCATCCGACCATAGGAATGGATTGTTCGACAGCACGCTCATCAGGTGCTGCCGGATTACACTCTCGACCCAAAGAAATGGTCTGACCAGGCACGTGGGCCATCGCCCCAGTCACTGGCCGTTTCCCAAAGGCCCTCTCCTCGAGCCATCGTATCCTCCGCGCCCCGTCTGCGCTTCACGAGGACATTGGGCTGCCCTGTGGCCCGGTTCACCACAGTTCCAACAAGTGAACATCTTCACTCGTCGAGCGGGCTCCTGATCCCGAGTTCTTCCTCGGCCTCGCCCTCCTTGACCACTTGGAGCATCACGCCTCTCCAGTAGTTGGTCGAGCGTCCTCACCAGGCTGCTCAAGGTACGCTCGAGGACGTCCGTCTGTCCTCTCGCTGGAGCCTCAGCAACATCCACAGCGGCCGTCACCAACTGTGTTTGCGGGCTCTCTCCGTAGGGGCCCACCAGCCTCTGCGGAGCTTCGCTTGGCAAGTCAACACTTCGCCAAACCTTTTCCAGGTGCAGCGCCATCTCTAATGCCGCCTGCACCGTCGCCGGAGGATTCTCCTGCAGCCTCACTCTCAAGGCCACGGGAGATACCGCCTCGATGAACTGGTCCCTCACCAGCTCATCCTGTAACCCACCCGGCATGTTGGGGTACGCCCGCACCACCAGCCGACGCAGATCATCCGCCAGATGCGCTAAATCCTCACCGGATTTACGCCTCCTCGTGCGGAATTGAGCCTTAAATTGCCGCTCATTAGCAGGTGGTGCGAACCTTCGCTCAAGGTCCGCACTCACATGCTGCCATACGGCCCGTCTTGCAGCCGGTATAGTAGCCAAAAAGCGTTGCGCCCCACCTCTGAGGCGTACCGCTAAGTACTGCGCTTTCTGCGGGTCATTCCACCCGTTCACCTGCGCGCACTGATCGAAGTACTGGTTATACTCCACCCAGTCTCCGGAACCATCGTAGGCCTCGGGCATCACCGCAGGCCTCCCGAAGGCTGGAGCAACTGGCGCTCCTCCAGCACCAGCTACCGCTCCCCCTGCTGCAGCCATCACTGCACCAGGGCCACCCACCGCAGCAGCACCACCAGCTACTAACGGTTGATGAACATTTGCAGCAGGCGCATTCACACCTCTGCCTTGTTGTTGCTGTTGCTGAGCCATCGTCAACACAGCAAAAGAACGAGCAAAGTAGACAAATAGTGCTAGCAGGACGACTGATCCGCGAAGAACTCAGTCCTCTTCGCCTCAGCTCGCCTGATATACTCAGCCACGCCGCTGCCGTCCGATCACGGCCCGCGCGCGCCTACGAGTGCACACCCCAATTGCACGTGGGCACAGCGTACTCAACCACTGTAACCCTGACCGCCGTGTGAACATGCCAAGCGACCACCGTCGCATCAGGTTTCCCGATCCCACGCCTGACTCGCGACATCTCGCGGAGCCTCGTGCGCCATCCGGATTCCCGCTCATCACACACTTAGCCTAGCCGACCAGTGCAAGCCGCATCATGCATGCCTCTCAACATCATGCCATGATTCCTCGCGCACAAGGCCGCCAATAGTTCACCCTAATCACTCCGGCTGGCATCCCAGCTTGAGGACTAGACCAAACAGACCAGAGTGGTACGACACATCCATACCCCTCCTTTTGAACTGTATGCCCATCATGCAGCATGCAATTCTCATCACAAAAGGCAGCTCAGTCATCACTGCGCCATGCCTATCGAGCACAACAGAGAACAAACCTCTTTATTCCCTGGTGGAGGCCAGTTCCCGCACCCACAACAACACAACCAGTAGTGAGGCAGGATACATTGAACATCTTCAATATACTTAGACTGCGCTTGCACCGTCTACAAGCGCCTGGCCGAGATCTTCGCGCCTCTTCTAGGAATGGTGAACTTTGTTGCCTCGTTCTTGCCAGCCATCCTGGTCACAGCACCACTTGTGATAACCCGCTCGGACAGCGTTCCGGTTAGTCTCGCCCATGGCTGTGTCGTCTCTAACCCTCGGAACGTTTTGTGACAAGTATAGTCACGGCTGGCATAACGCAACTTCACCCAGTCCTAACCCAACACACACATAACCAACTGATCTCGTCAGAGCAGAGAATATGTTCCTGTTTGGAAGAAGAGCACCGAAAGAACCTCTCGCTAAAAGCAGCAGCATGCCATGATATAACACATCGTAGAAAACAGCAAGCAGCGGCAGTAGCGATAGTACTTGCTAAACATGCAGCTGAACTGCAACTTTGTCCGCTGCGCGGAACGGCGATCGGACACGCACACGCACACACGCACACGCACAGGTCTGCGTGATCTAGAAGCGGCTGTCATCATAAGATACGCAAAGTGTGAAAGGGTATTAGAACGGGGCAAGCCTAGACCCGGCGTCTGGACCGCAACATGTACTTGATTAAAAGCATAGCCAGTCAATGGTCAAGCAGGTGCAATCACGCACATCCACACCTAGCGTACTACTACTATAAAGCGAATTCATAACTACAGGTACATTGCACTGTCTACTGCAAATGCACAGTCGTGCGCTTCATCTATTGACAGCAGCAAAACCTATCATTTTACAGTCTCACTGGGTAGGTGACCTCGCCGGCACACACCGTATATTATATTGTATAATAACTGTTCCAACTACGGTCCGGAAGACACAGTGTGTCCACGTTCTACGCACAGTAGCTATCAGCAGTAGTTAAAAGTTACAAGCCCTCACTCTCGGGCTATGACATTCCCAAAACTCAGCCGGGAGTGGCCCCTAAAAATGCCTACTGTAGATCTACATGTACATGTACATACAGCACTTTTTTTTTGAAAAATACCGGCACACAACTTAACTCACCGGAAGGCACATGGCCCATGGCATGGGGTGAGACGGGGGGGGGGGGGAGATTGGTGCTGGTGCCGTGGTGGGCATACCATGCTCAACCGACCAGAGGTCTCGACAGCTTCGAATGGCAGGGGCACCATCAGAACGGGGCGAAATGAAAGATTAGAATAGAGAGGACGGCCTAATATGACACACACATGTATTGTACATGTACATGATATAACCTAATACTGGTTAAAAACCAGTATTAGATAAACTGTGTTATAGTTCACGCAATTGTTAGATTGACAGCATGAAACAAGGTGGAGGACACTGTGTTCGGAAACAGTGACCTTACTACAACCTTCCGCGGTTGGCAGAGCCCCAGTCCCTGCGGACCATTTGAACCATATGGCCCTATTATGGGTATCGCACCCGGTTCTGACCCTCATTATACTAGGGGGTTAGGAGACTACTCCTGATGTCGTCTTGTTTTCTTCGCTCTTTTCTTTCACTTGTATAAAGACTTCTTTTTCTTTTTTCTTCCAACTTCTGCCCATGGCGTCCTTCTCTCAGCTCGTCAACTGTCAACAGTTGTTTTGTCATCACCATGACACTGTTGCGAGAAGGTGCTCTCTGTAGACGGGGTTGGTGATGTCCCGACGTGGCCATGGGTAGGCCTTCACCACGTCGGAACATATGGACGTAACTAACAAAACTGCATGATCAAATTGAGGCACTTGTAGTTGTTTAGGTTTGTAGATGAAATTCAAGTTTTTTTCGACAGTTCAAGTTTACGTGACGCCATCAACAACATATGAGCTATTTCCAAGCGGTATTGTCTTTTGATGAAGGTAACCAACGTGTAGCAAAATTGAAGCAGTTGCTCAGGTTTGTAGATGAAATTCAAGTTTTCTTGACCAGTACTAGTTTGCGTGGCAGCATCAACAGCAGGCAGGCTAACGAGTGGAGGTAACCAACGTGTAGCCGGGGTGTTCCGACGTGGTGAAGGCCTACCCATGGCCACGTCGGGACATCACCAACCCCGTCTACAGAGAGCAACTTCTCGCGACAGTGTCATGGTGATGACAAAAGAAACTGTTGACAGTTGACGAGCTGAGAGAAGGACGCCATGGGCAGAAGTAAGTTGGAAGAAAAAAGAAAAAGAAGTCTTTATACAAGTTAAAGAAAAGAGCGAAGAAAACTAGACGACATCAGGAGTAGTCTCCTAACCCCCTAGCATAATGAGGGTCAGAACCGGGTGCGATACCCATATGGTTCAAATGGTCCGCAGGGACCGGGGCTCTGCCAACCGCGGAAGGTTGTAGTAAGGTCACTGTTTCCGAACACAGTGTCCTCCACCTTGTTTCATGCTGTCAATCTAACAATTATGTATTGTACATGTAGCAGAAACTAATAAAGATGATGGGAGTGACGAAAAGTGTCAAATGAAGGGCACCATGATAATAAGGCGGTTAGAAGTGGAATGTAGCTACTTGTACTCAGTTTGGTTTGAGGGAAAGACGCAAACGAGAAGAGTCTGAAGAAAAAATTGACTGTCACCACCAGGCACGAGGACTCGAACCAGGGACCCTTGCTTGAAGCCAGGCTATGCTCTAACCACTGAGCTACATGTATGGTGAAGTCGTACTCAGAATTGGCGGGTGAAGAATTTGGTTTGGGGTAGAAGTGCAGGCATGATCCCGGACGGGTCGTCGGTTGCCCAATGCCAGGCAGACTGCCGAAGGGGATGGTCGTCGACCTTCTTCTTGAAGAATGAAGGTGATTGACTTCTGGGAGTAGTGAGCAGCACTGAGGATAGAGGCTGGGTGGTAATCAATCCAGGTTTCAATCATGAGTGGGGGAAAGGCCGAATGTGGAGCTGTCTTTCAGTTTGCCAGCTGGAAAGGGTGATGGCTCGCGAGTTGCGTGCGGACGCTGGCCCCAGTGTTGGGCTGGGGCTGGAGCTGGGGCGGGGAGGAGGAGGGCTATGATCATGGCAGGGCCAGTCAGGTAGTGGGGCTTGAAGAGGTATATGTACAAGTAGTAGAGTGCAGCAACAAATAGTTGGACGGATGTCCAGAGTAGGGAGGCAACAGCTAACCATCTATCACTCACGACAGGAACTGAGTGCCCTATGTCATCCTCCATGTTTCTAGCGCTGGAACGCCCTGCCACCGGTGCTGCGGATGATATCTGCATACCGTCAATTTCGCATGGAGTGTACTCCCCACACCCAAGCATGATCTCTATGTCTCCCACACTGCTTGTCTGTCTGTCTTTTTGCTTTCCAGTCTGTCTCTGTCGGTCTGTCAGTCTGTCTGTCTCTCTATCTCTCTGTCTCTATGTCTCTCTCTCTATCTCCATCTCTCTCAGTCTCTGTCTGTCTGTCTGTCTGTTTTTCTGTCTGTATGTCGGTCGGTCTGTCGGTCTGTCTGTCTGTCTGTCTGTCTCTCTGCCTCTCTCTCTTCCCAGTTCGCAAGGCTGGGCGGGGTTGTGAGCAGGCTATTTTTTAATACCGCAATCAATAAGACGAGCTGAATTGACATGTGTATCCTATGGTCCGTATTTATTCGCACAGTGTCAAACGATGGAAACAATGTGCAGTAAAACGATGGAAGAAGGAAGAGCGTTGTACGAAAACTTGTTAGAATCATAAGTACTGTCTTCTTCACTGTTTCTTCATTCTTCCTTTGTTTTGCTGCACATTGTTTCCATCGTTCGGCACTGCACAAATAAATACGGTATATACATGTCGACTCAGCTCGTCTTATTGATTGCGGTTTAAAATTGTTGTCTTTTCTTATTTGCTACTCGGATAGTGAGCCAATAATACATTTTTAAATGTAAAAAGGAAAGGCACATACACGTATGGACAGTGGACACAAGTTTAAAAGAGTAACCGTCCACCGAGTTGGAAGACTGTTGGTTAGCGCTTCGGAGATGTGTTGGAGGCTTGGAGCTAGGTACACTCATACCTCGGTTATCCGGACCCCGAAGTTACGGGCACTTCGGTCTACCGGGCACTATTTGGGCGAATTTCAGGGGAAATATTACTACTCTTTTGTCACTTTTCGTAGAAATATTGACGTCATATGCCATATCGATGGCCTTTTCCCCATCAAGATGTACATGTATATGATTCGGAGTTACGGACATTTCAAAGTTACGGGCAGTGCAAGGTCCCGGACTGCCCGGATAAACGAGGTGTGAGTGTATCCGCAGGGCGTCGAATGTCTCAGTACTCTGTCAGTTTTGTGCCTAGTTGTTGCACTTTCTGACTGTATATAGTATCTACATTGTAGTCACAGTGGTGGACAGTTACTCTTAGCAAGTATCCATACCGGTATGTCCCTTTTCTTCAAGTTCTTATTATTTCCTATTATTTCTGCTTTCATCTCATTACAAATTTTCTGTGCATTTTTTCATTATCTACGCATAAAATCTAGACAGACAACCTGCTTGTTAAAATCATTCATCTGCTTTCAGGCGTATAACTCTGTTGTAGACATAATTATCAGTCTCAGTCTTTTATTAGAGTTAGTTGTGTAACTAATACTTGTACTTACTCTCTCCCCATCTATCCATCTATCTAACCATCATGGACTCTTGATGGCACTACACGTTGTTCGTGGATCGAAAAATTTATTATAAATGACACGTCTCTAGCTAGTAGTAGTACCAGTACATGTACATGGAGTAGATCTACAAACATGCCAGAATGATGTGATGTTGACGTCCCATTAGTTACTGTTTGTATGCATGCAAAGCCCGTCTCCATCCTGTTTTATGTCGCACGCTCTAGTGTGATCCGTAGTATTATATGCCAGCTATGCAACTAATTACTTCACTTGCACCAGTATCAGCTGGGTTTTGTGTGCATGCACTATTCCTAACTAAAATAAGTGGATGAATCCATGATCACAGGTACAACACGGTACACTTCGTGGCAAGAGAGTCGAGTTGGCTACACAGACTGACTCCTACTACTAGTACTACAGTACAGTAGATTCCGGCTGTTCGACATGACGAAAGCCAGGCCGATATGATACGTTTCCAATGACTATGTTACAATATGTGGCCGACATCTTGGCACTTGGGGCTTACCCGACGTTTCATTCACTTCGATCAGCAAGTCGTAAATATAGTATTTTAGGACTGTTTGGAAAGCAGAACACTTTTTTTGAGTTTGTCCTACTTACTCCATTTGGTCGGAGCGCTCATCCTCAGTCTTAGCTATAAACAATAGAGAAGTTCTGCATTTTTGGAATTTCGGAATATTTTTTCGACTACAGGTACTGGGTCCGAGAGTCGGAGAAGCAATCGAACTGTTACTTGTACTTTTCAGAAATAAAAGTTCGACAGAAAGAAGCAGTCCAGTGGAAAGGTATTTTCGGCTTCAGTCGAAAAAATATTCCAAAATTCGAAATTACTATCCATCGGTTTGAGGGAGTGAACATGACTAATCAACACCGGGGTAAAGATGAATTTTTTTTCTCCCACCTCCCAACCCGGCAAAGATGAATAATTTGATCTGAGGTCACGATCTGGCCACTTGTCATTGGAAGGGAACACATCTCATTCGTCATTGAAGGGAACACATCTCGACACACACTCTGTCCTCACGCGCATGGCCGAACCAGCCGCAAATAAAAACAAACCGTATTTCTGATTAGGATACAAAATCTGAGCACGCGCACACACACACATGGTTTTTGCATAAATAAGAAAATTTACTCAATCGAAAAAATATTTTAGAGTGAAATCAAGGAAACTGGAGGGGGGGGGGTATGTACAAAATTGCCACCACCAGGGCAGACGAAATCACTGCTTCAAGTGACAGGCTGAGAGCAATTCAAAGTACAAGATGTACTAGCACACCATTGCAAGCCGTACAAGACAGCAATAATCACGTCTGTTGTGGCGAAGAGCGTATACACTCCTCCGAAAGGATCAGTCTTCAAACATGTTTCAAACACGATCATAGTGTACTGACATAGGCAGTCATTTATTTCCAGTCTGGAAAGCTTACAAAATGGATCATCTCCAGGATAGACTCAATGGTAAGTTACATGGCTTGCTTGGCCCGCATACTAGTACTTTGCTGGCACACTTATCACACGGATTACTAGACGCCGGACCTGCCAAGCAGCGCTTCAGTATCCAAACAGGTCTCTTCATCTTCTATGAGCTCGTCCGCCGTGACCGCGCTCTTCAGGTGCGAGACAATGTAAGCGACGTGGGACTTCTCCCGGGCGGCAGCGCTCGGACCGGGGGGAGCACCCACGCTGCCGTTTCTACCGCCACCGCCGGCCCTACCTGTGCCTGTGACGGAACTGGGCGATGTTGGCGGTG